>NW_008823916.1:817588-855178 GCF_000699105.1 Pygoscelis adeliae
ACCTATGGGCTTCAGCTCTGCCTGCACGTTCCCCTTCCTCCTCTTGCACGTTTCTTATGCAAGGACAAGGTGAATCTTGTTTCTACTCCCATGACAGCACAGAGCTCGTGGGCAGGGGAGTTTCACAGGGTGAGGAGGTGGCAGGGCCAGGGAGAGGGACAAATGCAGCCTCCTTCCCTGAGCTGCAGGTCTGAGATGGGAGCTGGGCAAGGGAGAGTCAAAGACCTAAAACCTTGAGTATCGTGCAAGTGTCATCTTGCTGCACCCTGAGTAGAGCATGTAGGTCAGAGTATGTGTGTGTGTTTGTGTCTGATAGGCATGCAGCTACATGGTACCAATAAAAATTAAATGAATGCAGGGCTCTGGGCAAGAGTTGCACCACATTGCAGTTCATAGCCAGGGCAACTCTACCCCAGGATGACCTGAGCATCTGGGTAGTTCATCTAAATACTCTTACGCAGCGCTTGGATGGGCTGCAGGAGCTATGGGAGTTCTAGCAGAGAACTTCCTAAATGATTGACCTTCTCGCATTACTGTTAACTCACTTTCCTTGTTTGCATGTCTTCTCCACTGTTTGCTTTGTTATTTTATAGAGAACAAACTTCAAGTGTCCTTCAGGACTGTAGCAGTATGTATCACAGGAGGCCAAATTTACAAGCGTATTAGCACCCAAAGAGCTGTCTCAGCACTGCTGCTGTGTTCAGTGAGAGCACCTTGAAAGCCACTGCCTTCATCAGGGATGAAACTCCTTCCAGCACTGCTAGGACACTGGCCATTTCAGTGGCCAGCTTGCAGTTTATCTGAGAAGGCAGATAGCTGTTATTTTCTGCTCAGATGAGATTTTCCACCTTTATTGCAGATTAATACGGGGAGCGCAATCAAATCATATTAGGAGTTGGTAAAGAGAGATCTTGTGCTCTGAACAGTATTTGTTTTAATTGCAGTTTTGCAACTGAATCTTTTTATTCCCTACGTGTGAAAAGGACTTACGTGAAGTTCTGAAAATTCAGAATTTTTTAGCCCATAATCATTTTTAGGTAAATTAAGTTTCTCCAATTTAATTTGGATTTCAGAAGATACTTATTGTATGTTAAATAAATACCATCTGCCTCTTAAAACACATTGATGCAGAGTTAATTGTTATGTAACCAAATATGTCTTTATTACATATTTCTCATAACTCAATCAATATGTTCTTAATAACCCCTAGTTAGATGCTTCTTAAATAACATACAGTGGATAGCCTGCTAAATCTAAAATTTCATAACAGAGTTATCATATGTTAAATAAATAGTGATTTTCTAGAAAAAAAAAAATCCTTTGGGTTTTCAAATCTGTGTGCTCAGTATTACTGAAGAGATTTAAAGAGACAGCCTCAAATACTTTGAGTCCAATTCCTTGTTAAAATGAGATTCCCAATGCTAACAGATACAGAAATGTTGCTGTGACCATTTAAAAATGTCACTGAAATATATAAATGATCCTGTCTAAAACATGCCCAAATTTCTGATATATTAATCAAAACAAGGATGATAGTAGTATTATAGCAACTAATACTGGAAAAGCTCACGTGCTGAACTTCCAGTACCGATGTGTCCAGCACTGCTTGGTTAGAGATACATGCCTGTATCAATTTGTAAAATTGGGTCACTGTGCAAGACAAGTAGGAGGTAAAATTGGCCAAGTATAATCTTATCTGTGTGTGGGAATACTGTAAATCTTTGCAGATATTTTTACACAAAGTGCACACCATGGCCCAAATTTTACTTGCCTCACTTGAATGAATAAACTCATTCACTTCAATGGGACTATTCATGTAAAAAACAGAAGACTGATACTCAACTGCTGAGTGCCTTGGGCCTGGTTTTTAATGCACAGAGGCCCCTTCCATGCTGTTTTGACAGTGTAAAAGGGCCTTAAAAGGATGAATGGCTCTGGCTACATTAGCAAGTATTGTGGCCCAATATAAGTAGATCTCTAGCGCAAAACAGTTGTTAATGAAGACCTGACGTCAACACTGTAGGGGTCTGGGGGGGGTTGTTTCAGCCTAGCTCTAGCCTGGCCCCATGGCATCAGCAGTTGGAGCGCATCAGGTGTGGTCCTGGAACACATCTCCACTCTGGTTTCAGGCAAAACTGGGTCCAGCTTCCATGCCCCAGGACTGCTCCGAGTGCTGTAAGTGGGGAGGATGAAGAGTTTCACTTCAAAAGCTTGCTCCTGATCCAAATTACAATGCTACTGTAGGAGCACTCAGTGTAACTCAAGTTCCTTTTATGTCCCTTTTATTCTCTCACTTCGTGCATAGGCAGTGACCTCTGCTTAATGAAAGTCAGGAAGGGAAAATTTAGCCTTGTGTTTAAAAATGTAGCACTGGGCTGGCTGTATCTGTGGGTGAGGTCCTGACAGGTCTGCGGTTGAAGGGAGATGAAGCATGGAAATAAAGACCGTGTGCCTTTTCCCTGTGTAGATGCAACTTTGCCACAGGTGCCACAGTATTAGGTGCTTTTCTCTTAGGGCCTCAGTTCTAGGAATTACATGATTAATTATGTGGATTTGGGGACAGAGAATACTGCTAACTCATAGTTCTTGTAAATTTGGGGTTGGCTATCCTGTGTCCTCACACCTTGGCAAGAATAGCTACATGAGCTGTGCACAGAAGTAAAATCTTCTTCCTGACAGACCGTCCTTACCTGTTTAGTGTGTTCAATTGATGTCTGCTATATTACTCTAGAGAGTCATTTACCTGCACATAAGTTTGCCAACATGTGTTTGACCCTAAACTCCAGCAGCTGGTTGAGCTTCTAAACATCTCTAATAATCAAATATATCAAGAACCAGCATTTCTTCTTGTAGCTACTACACACAGGATTGGAATACTTACCATTCTCCACCCTCCCATTAAAAAAAAGGCACGAAAAATGTCACATGTGCATATAATAATATGTAATAATAAAATAATAATAGAGCCAACAAAACAAGTGAAAACAAGTGGGAAAAAGAAAACTCTATTCATTTCCTGACTGCATCTATTAGATGCGTTCATCTGCTGTCGCTAAGCATCCATTCATGTGCCTCCTGTTTGATATGCATAGGCAGGATGTAAACAGTTATTGTAATAGGGCTCTGCCGCAAATTCTGCTTGGACAGAAAACTTTGAATGCATCTGCTCTTCCAAGTTTTCATTGAGGTGACTGCATTAATTTCCATGAATCTGATGCTATCTCATTCTTAGCAAGCAAATATTTCAGTCAGTATGGTGTCCCAGATCTAGATGGCTGGGCTTGATAATCACTTGCTTAAACCTTGCTGGAAAGTTTCAGTGCCTTGGAGGGGAGAGCACCAATTCTGAATTTCAAGTAAGCAGATACAATTTAGTCTGAAAACAGGCACTCTGCTGAAAGGAATGTCAGATTTTTACTGGTTTTGAGTTGCCCACTGAACTGATGCTGGCGCTGAAGAGAATTGTTGGTTTTTCACTAGTAATCTTTAGATTTAGAATCCACTTCACTGAAATATGCTGTAGGAATGAATTCCTCCTGCGCTCTGAACTTCATAAGCTGGAATTTCCCCAGTACTTGGCTTATTAGAAAACAGAGAAGTCTAGATTTTCCATTACCCTGCATTTTGGGGAGTCATGTGCACCAGTGTATAAGGTGTCAGATATGCTATCGTTCCTAATTAATAGTGTTTTGAACCAATTTACGCTCATTTTGTCTTGATGTCAGTGGCTGCATAAGGGGTAAGGATCCGGCTTAGATTTTCATAAGCCTGTAAATGCGATTCCATAATTAGTTTTGACATTCATGGCTGTTCGTAGGATTTGTGTGCAAGAGTCTGCAGACCAAAAACTTTAACCCAGGAGTCATCCCCTGTGTAACGCCTTTCAGCCAGTGGAGTTACATCAGCGTTGAGTTTGGCTCCCAAATTGGAAAAGTAAAAAGAGAAAGTTTGCTCATAGCCTTTCCCACATGATGCTCCTTGTGATTTCTCTTACCTCCAAGTCCTTGCTGGTAAAAGGAAATGTTTGTCCATAAGCCTACAGCTTTTTCCACCATGGCAGCCTGTGATGAAATTGTATAGCTGCTAATTTGAGTAAAAAGCAGTCCTAATTGTGGAAACTTGGCTTTGAAAGCCCTGTCCTCATCCAGGACCAAGCGCTAATGCAGGAGTCTCTTTGTAAAGAAACTGAAAGATTATTATTGCAGGGACTTCTATCCTGACCGTTGGTGGATGTGTCTGAAAAACAACTGCACAATAATAATTCTACGTTTTGGTTTCTCAGTACCTTTTATTCTGGATTCTTGAATTTTTTCACATATATTATTTAAGCCAGCTGAATTAGACACTTAAACCACTGCTAAAAAGACAGCCGAGAAATGAAATAGAGAAGCAGTGTCATACCAATAGTGCAGGTGGGTGAAATGAAACAGAGAGAAAAGTTAATCACAACATGCCCAAATGTCTTCATTACCAGTGTTAATGGTAATGAACAAAAAGACTCCTTGCACAAAAAGATTGTGCAAGGAAGAGGAGGGCACCTTTGCCTCCCTCCTCTTTATTCTACCCCATTGCCACATTTTATTCTTCAGATGTTTTCAGCAGGTGCATCTCTTTCTGCACTGTCTGTGGGTTCAATCATTTACCGTCTCTTTGTAGGGGTGGCTGTGGGCCATATTGAAATGGATACGAGTTTTACCACCGATTTCATTCCAAGTCCCCCCTGTTGACAATCCCTGCTTCCGCCTAATTAAGCCAACAGAAAGTTGACTTTCAAATAGATCTCTGTCAACAAATAGGAGATGCTAAGCTGTGGAGCAGCTGAGCATGTGTCGTCCCTGCCACCAAAGGCAAAGGAGATCGCACAGCCTGGGGGGGCTGTGAGAGTAAATTTACAGTCCCCGTGTCCTCGCTGAGGATCCAAAATAATTTCTGCCTGGGGATCACAGTGCCCTTCGCAAAGCAGTGCTGAAATAAATTGCGCAATGGGAGATGGTTAAAATTTGCATAGCTGATTATAATAATTGATGACTCAATCCATACTTACTTGGGTAGCTTAGAGAGTACATTATGTGTTACGCAGAAATTGTTTGCCTAAAACTTCTGTCCTTTCCTAGGTGCATTTAATCGTAAAGATAAATAATTTTTTCCTCTCACTTTGAGTGGGCAGCATTCCTTAAAGGAGAACAATGAATTCTGAATAATAAGCAACTTACTGAGATGAATAACCACACATTCTGGGTCATACACGGTTCCAAATTTTGTGACCCCGAGGAGCGCAGGCCTGAACTGTGTGAGTTGCATCCTCAGGTGATATAAATCAGCTTAATGTTATGGAAGGTATTAGAGTTACTCCAGTCTACATCAGCTTAAACCCTGATCTTGTGAATGTATTAGCAAAAATATTTGTGAATCAGTGTTTAACCACTTCTGCTGATAGTACTTTATTGACAGTAGCTGGTATTAGATATATTGTGTAGGTGAAGTAATGTTGGCGGTGGGCAGTGAAGTGCCTTTTTTAATGCCATGTCATGCCATATGATGGCCTGGAGCCATAAGATGTTCCAGTTGAGAAAGAGCCATCCATTGGTGCCAAAGCTGCCAGGTAACGAACCCAGTTTCCCCTGCAAAAAGGATTAAGGGCATGTTCTTTTCTGTATGTTCATAACCCACCCCTTTTCCGGGCTTGTAATGATCTGGGCTGTGACACACCTCCAAAAGCAGGTCCTTGCATACTCAGCAAAGCTGAGCTTTGCAGAGCAGCTCTGCCTGATGTTCTCAGAGCCTGGGACTTTGCCCTCTCCTCTAATCACCACTAAGCCCAAGACCTTCACAGTCCTGAAGATACCACAAGTTCAAGCAATAAATCCATGGTAGGAGCAGAAATAGATCTGAAATCTCCTGAGGCCTGTTTCTTTTCTCTAACCACTAAGCAACACATATTTTCTTTCGTCAGGGTTTGATCCAGTTGTAGTGCAGGGAAAAAAAAAAAAGATATAGCTGAGTGTGATTTCACAGGTTGCTGTCATTTTGTGTTGGATGGCGGACTCACAGATGCCGTCTGTGCAGGCCGTTAGCCCAAACCTACAGAAGGTCAGCGTCAGAAAACACTCTTGTCAGTGCTGCGAAAAGAGGGTTAAGTGGAACTGAATTCTAAGTCTTATTGCTTTTAATATAGTTGAATAAGCAGCTCATTCAGCTGTTACTAAGTTGGTGTGTTTTCCTGTTTTCCTGGCCTCCTAGAGAAGTGGGATCAGCATGTGATCTGTGTGCGGAAGGAAGAGTCCTGGTGCAATACGCCTTCAGCGCCTCTTCCCCGATGCCCTGCGATCCCTCGGGGCACTGGAGCCCGCGGGAAGCAGAAGGTGAGTCACAGGGCTGGGGACAAAGACGTGGCGGGGGAGAAGACGGGCCAGAGCAGAAGGAGAGCCACAGAGACAGTGGAAAAATCTGGGAGAGGGTGACTGATTATACCTGTATGTAGCATGAACAAAACTAGAGGACAGATGAATACACTGTACCCTGAAGTAATGCCACTGGCTGAAATACCTGTGTTTTGGCCCCCACGTCCTGATCCTGCCCATGAATTAAATGAATTCCGGGAGCTGAACCTGAATTTCAGAAAGCAGTGGAGTGCCAAGAAATGCTGACCATTCACATCTGCCAGATGAATTCCTCAGGGGAGCCGCTTACTCCTTCTACTCCAACTCTGAAAGTGAAGAATTACATGTTATTTATTTGGGCCTGATTTCTGCTGCCCTTGCATTGAATAGAAGCAGGCTGCACCAGCAGACACGCTGAAAGGAGTGGAGATTGCCCTTTGGGCAAGTACTCTGCAGCATGAACGCAGGTGACTACGTCAAGCCCAGTCTAGTTCAGGGTGTTATGCAAGTCATTCTTACTGCTTCTCTTAGAGCATGTTGGAGGGAGAATGGTCTGCAGAGCTGGTCGTACAATGCCATTAGAGCTCCATCATTAACTCTTTTCCATACGTACCTTCCATTATGTAAGTAGGTGGATGTGGTAGAGCATGTTTAAGACTATACCAGGCAGAGGTCAGCAATCGCAAGTTACGGTTTGGAAAGAGCAGAATATTATTTCAATCTGTCTATCGCGAGCTATTCCTTTGGGAGCAGCACACTCTGGGCCCGGACTTCACCGAAAACACAGGTGGGCTCACTGAACTCAAAGGCCAATCTGGATTTTGCAAACTCATACAAATACCTCCTTACATTAAGGGCTTCTCTGTCCTGCAGCTAGAGTACATGGGAGTTAGTTATTCTCCAAAGAAGATTATTTGTAAGCTAATATGGTGATATATGCAGTGCTGGCACCCAGGAGCCCTCCCTAGTCCTAAGGTCAGCGTGTGCAGCAAGCTGTCCCCCCGCTGTGTGACAGGACAAGATGCGTGGGCAAGTGTCCTGTGCCCTGCACACCCATCTCCCAGGGTGGGGGCCCAACAGAGATTGCAGTTCACTCCAAGTCACCCCCCAGGTTTGGACATCCAAGGGCCAAGGCTGCCGGGCACAGCGCAGAGGGCACCTGCCCCTTGGGTGGATGTTGTTGAAGAGTTTCGACCTGGGAAGCAGCGCTCCGGCAACGAGTGTGACTGGATTATCAAGTAAACAGGATTAGCAAAGTTTGGATCGCTTGCAGTAGTAGTGCAGGGTGGAAAGTGGAATTTCCACTTAGCCAAGGATTACAAGACTTTGAAACCTGGTTTCATTTGGAACAGAACCTGAAAGTTTTGAAATTCTTTATGAGGGAAAATTAAAAGAAAAAAGTGTTTGAGGCTGGCCAAAATGTTTTGTTTAGCTCATATAATTCCTCTTTCGTGAACTTTGGTTAAATTATGACATTTGAAAATATCCCCTTTTAGTATATAATCTAATTTTAATATCAAGTGTTTCAAGGTGCAAACTGAAACTATTTCTTCCAAAAATGTCAAAACACAATGTTCCAATATTGTTAGAACTTTCTTCCCATTTTCCCTTCCAGAATAAATTTTTTGCCAAATAAACCAAATTTTGCAAAGTGTTTTGATTTTTGAAAGAACTGCATATTCCATTGAGATAAGCTGTTCCGTCAAAATTTCTCCGACGAGCTCTGATTTGAAAACTTCTAGATCTCACACGTCTTGCCAGCGGCATCATTCCTAGAGAAACTAAGCTACTCTAAGATTTATTACTCAGCTGCATTTTGCATTTAATTTCCTCTTCTTACAGTGTGTGCCTGCATGTTCTTAACTATGAAGGGTGCAGTCTGATCCTTATCTGTCTCATTCAATTGCTGTTGTGCCATTGCTCTGGAAAGAAAATTTGGGAATCCTATCCTCTTACTACGTTAATAAGTTGTCTCCACTTTAGGGTAGAAAATATACCAAGTGTATGGTATTTGTTGCTCTGTAATTTTCTGTCATCACTACCACACTCCCTGACATTCAGGATCTCTGCCTATTTGCACTTGGTCTGAGTTACAAATAGCACAGTTAGATCATTGTCTGGCTTCTTTAATTGTCTATCTGTGAGTACTCAAGCATGCAAGCTTTAAATTCACTTTCTGCAAGCGTTCGTGTGTGTAAATCTCCACTGCTTGAATGTTCATGGAAAGTGAATACAGAGAGGCATAAGCATGGCCAAAATGAACTCATTTTAAAATTTGAGACGACACTCATGGAAAATGTTTCGTAGTACTCATCCAGCTTCTTACCAGAAAACCACATTTCTCACGTGCCTCTGAAGCAGCTCTGAACCTGGTTGGTCTGATTTCATTTTCCTGAGGTCTCATAGCATTGTTACGCTGCACAGTTACCCCAGGTAGCTGACACCAGCTGTGGTCTGGAGTACGTGTGAGCCGTGCCCACTGCAAAACTCTGCCATGGGGACTGTGTCCTTCCTAGCGCCCTGCCTGTGCCCAAGCGTGGTGGGATCCAACCCCCCGGGCTGAGACATTTTGTGATTCTTTCTCAGCCAGTTGTGCCCCTTGTGTGAGTGGCTGTTTGCTCCTCAGCTGCAGCTGTGGGAAGTCACTGGAGGTCAGGCAGTTCTGATTTACTCTTTACCTTCACTGTGGAGCAAGAAAGCTCTAACCTACCTGGATTCGCAACCAGCAACACCAGCTAGATAAAAAAACCTTACAGCACCTCCACAACTCTGTCAAAGGGGTTTTTTATATATGAAACGTGATTTCGGCTCAAACCCAAGTAAGTACCTTTGCTTACTGTGCAATAGATGCATATATCAGTCAATTCCTACTGCCTGGTTCACTATTGGCTAAAAGAAGTGTGAGAATATAATAAAAAGTCTTCCTGCCTTAGGCTGCTTTAGTGCCCTGCCTTTCCCAGTGGCCGATATTTCGCTCGAGGGCTATTCATTCTGTATTTGCAAGTGGAATTGTCTCAGTTGGACATTAGAATCCCACTGGATGGTCCCTTTGTCTTGACCACGTAAGAAATGTGGCAGGTGAGTTGTAGTTGTGACAGCGGCTGCATCCCGAGAGGCTGCCGATCCCAGCTGGCCTCCCCGTACAAGTGTGGCAAGTCTCTGTCCATGTGCCAGGGCAAACGAGGGGCATTCATCCCAGCCACTTCACTTAACTGCATGACCCACCAGGCTGTGGCTGATGTTTTTGGGGAAGCCTCCCTCCCAGCCTACCATCCTTGCTCTCTAACCAGGAGATGGGATTCGACTTCTCCTCACAAAACTCACATTTGCATTTTGTTTGTATTAGGCAAGACATGGTGTTGTATGAGGTGCTGTTCTGTGACTGATCTTCTGACGATCTCATAACCCAAAGCATTTTCAGAACCTGAGTGCAGAGGGGCAGCATAACTACTACACCATTTCTTTTTATATACAAGTATTTGTAATTGTCATAGTATTTACCCATCTCTAGATATCTAGAGTTACATGGAATAAGGTTTCCATCCTCTTCCACAATTAAATGAATGTTTCTTACGCAGGTCTAAGTGTTTCATGATATTTAAGAAAGGGTCTCTATCTCAACTTCATTGAGGTTTTTAGTCTATGGATGACTACAATCAAGCTCCCATTTTGGAGTAATGATCTGCATTAAACTCCCTGGAGGCTGAGTCTGTCGTGTAACTCCGGGGATCACACCCGGATCTACAAAAACATGTAGGTTTGTTCAATATTTAAGTCTTACAGAGGCCTTGAACTGGCAGAGGTGAATTTGCAGGAACCCAAGTGGAGACCACATTTGAAAACGTACTAGGCTGTGAGCCATTAATCAACTCCATTTTCTATCTGCGAGGTGGCAGACGGCAAGATTCACAGATCTTTCCAAAGCCCTCTGAGATTCTAGGGTTAAAAAACACCTTTGCAGGGCTGCAGTCAGGAGCTTGCTGTGAGTCTGCAAGAAAGTCATCGGAGGGCCCAGCCAAGCACATGCGGATGGCAGCGAATGTTGTAAGATAACGTGAGTCAAATGGGGTATTTGCTACTCAGAATGATTATACACAGTACTTGCAAGCTTGCCAGGGGGAAAAACTTGAGCATGTTAAATGGAACTCTGGCTTTCTTCAAAATATATCGCTGCTGTGGTCTCTCCAGATGCTGAGGTTAGTGGCATTCCCACTATGCCGTGGCACGCGAGGAGGAGAGGAGGCCTATGGGGTATGTGTGGGTGAGGGAGAAGCGTTAAACGTTGTGCATCTGCAGGACAATTGCGTTGGATCGCGGGGAAGACTGCCTGAGATACCAGGAAATCTATTCTGCATCTGGGTTCATTTGGTATGAACAGGAGAATTCCCTGTGCTGTTTTTCCTTGAAAAAAGAGGCACGTTTCTAACACTTAATTGGATCATAGACAATAAGAATAACCTTCACACATTGCCCTTTTCTCTTTAAATTAGTACTGATGTCCTGTTTGTTCATGTTTGCCCAGTGCTTTTTCTTGCTTTCTTCCTCAGTTGCAAACAGCTGTGCTCTCTTTTTTTTCTCTGCCTTCTCCATTTCTCTCCTCGTTACCTTTCTTTATCTTTACTTTTCCCTTTCTTCTTTTCCGTACTTTGCCTTCTCCCTGTCCTGCTTACTCCCTTTTTGTGTGATTATTTGGGAAGGAAGAGGGAATTTATAGCTCTCACTGGATTCTGTTACCAACTGTTCCACCCATCTGACCTCTCTGGATCTTGCAGTCCATGACTCCGTGCCAAATTGTAATGTTACCATAGTATTTGGGATCCCAGCAAGCATTGTGGCTTTCATTAATTTTTAGTAATACCTCCCATGTAGTTGAACATAGCCAGCAGTGAGAAATGTAAAAGTACAAGTGCCTGTTGTTTCATCACAACGAGCGCAAAGAGACAGCTCAGACCTGTGTTCCATGTGCCTCCAAAAAAAGAGGTCTTGCACAACATGCTAGATTAGCCTATAAATGGCATAGGAGTGGCCCCTCAACAGCACAGTGCAACAGCTTCTTGGAATCGGCGAAAGCTCTTTTCTTGTCTTTGTTAAAGAGAAAAAGGTTGTATTTTAGAGTGAGAGGCAAGGGAATAAGTAGGAGCACCGGAGGTGAACTGAAAGCAAAGTGACTCTGTTTATCAGGTAAAGTACCAAGTAGAAGGGGTAGAAAATACCATTGTTAGGCACAGGGGAAGGCACTAGAAATAGGAAATACAGGACCAGATGCACTGGCACAGTGTGTGTTGTGTGGTGTCCAGTCCAGCTGGGCACTTAAATTGGGTTTGCGTCTCACCCGGCCAGGAGACGTTGGCGTTATATTCTTCCTCTCCATGCTGGCCATGCCTGTTCTGCTCAAGTAAATAATTAGTTTTCTGGACAGATATGTTCTCCTGCCACCAGTTTGTCTTTCAAGACTGATGCCAATGATAACCCATGTTGTCTAACTTCTGTTGTGCCCTGTCTTTGCTTCCTTCTTTCCTTCCAGGGCACCCTGATGTTGAGCAGCCTTGTAAATCCAGTGTCAGAACATGGAGTCCCAACTCGGCAGTCAACCAACACACAGTGCCCCCAGCCTGTCCCGAGCCTCAGGGCTGCTACCTGCAGCTGGAGTTTCGTTATCCCCTGACTCCAGAGTCCCTCACAGTTTGGGTGACATTTGTTTCCCCAGACTGGGACTCCAGCGGAGCTGTGAATGACATCAAGTTGCTCACCATCAGTGGGAAGAACATTTCTCTCGGACCGCAGAATGTCTTCTGCGACATCCCATTGACCATAAAGCTGGATGCGGGACAAGTGGGCGAGGAGGTGTACGGGATCCAGGTCTACACTCTGGATGAGCACCTGGAAATTGATGCTGCCATGCTGAGCTCTGTCCCCCACAGCACGCTGTGCACGGACTGCAAACCCATCCAGTACAAAGTGGTTCGGGACCCTCCTTTCCAGTCTGGATCTCCAGTTGTCATCTCAAACCTCAGCAGGAGATTTGTCGACACGTAAGTACTGCTTTCCAGAGAGCTGAGTAGACTTGTTCAGAGAAAAACAATAACCCGTTCTTCTCATCCTGTTAATGTCCAGCATCACAATTGATTGTTAGTATTTTGAACTGCATAGGTGTACCAAGTATCACCAAGAGAGGATATTCTCATAGTTTCTCTCTGGAACCAGAAGCATCGCACTCAGGTGAAATAGCCTGAGATTTCACAGATAGTTTTTGAGAAATTTCCAGGCTACTTGTGCAGAGATGTGAAATTCAGGCTTTGCTTAACCAGAAAGGATATTGCAAACTACGTGAGCTATAAGTTAAATGTTTAAGATAACCTAAATGAGGACCTCTGGAGTAACATGGTCATCATTTCCTTAGAAATCTTTTGAAAGTAATATTTTGATGGAGAAGGAGACTGAATGGCTTTCAGTGCTGGAGCACCAATTAACTGCTAAAGAAAGAATGCAAAAAAATACACTTGCATGTTAAGGTATATAAAGGTATTTCAACCACTTTCATTTTCTGCTTTCGTGTGTCACTAAAACAAATTTGTGTTGGAGTGGGATTGTTCTAACATAGTAATGCGCTAGTTTGTTTTAGGGACTGAGTTTCATCCCAGATGCAGTTACGCTTATCTAGTCAAGGAACGTATGATTGTTGAGGAAAGTCCAACTTCAAAATATTTAACGGTTTCAAGGAGATCCATGATCTACCTGTAGGCATTCTACAGCAGCAAGAAAAACATCTTTTGCATAACATGATTCCCTGGAAATGATTCACTCATCTGTGGGAACAACATGAAGCTCTTTTGAAAAATGAACACCAGATAAAAGGAAACCTGCTAAGAAAACTGCACTCTAATTTAGAAAAGATGATCTAATTAGTACAGCTAATGTCAAGGAAGCATACATCATTATGGTCTTCTAAAGCATATTTAAATATAATAAAAATGATTAATTAACAATTCAGTAATCATGAGCTACCATCCCTTTCATGGCCCAATTATACAGCTCAGAAGATGCAAATTGTCCCTACGGATTTAAGAATTCAAGGTAACTAACAATAGCGAATATAAAAACAAGACCCAGGACATCACTGAGGTTACTCATGTGCTGAAAGTTAAGCATGTGCTTAAGTGCTTTCTTGGGTTGTAGCCTTGTTCCAACAATTGCTGGCACTTAACATGAGATGAATATTGGCATATTGGAAACATGGAAAATGGTGAATTTTCCCATGGTTTTGCTGTGAAAGCATCTTTGCCTGAAACCTGGCCCACTCTCATTGGAAAATGGGACTGGTTTGGTTTGAAATATTTGCATACCTTAGCACAAGTTCCCACAGAAACAGGTCCAGTTTTGAGTTCATAACAAAATGTGAAAAAAAAAAAAAAAAGCCCAAAACATAACTTGTATTCTGAGCTCTATTCCTTTCTCTTTTATTATGATTTTGTGGGTGACTTCTAGCTTATAGCCAGCTGTAGTGAAAGGGCGCTCTAATAATTAAATCAGTAGCCAGGGATTAATGACAGTTTTCCTGTGCGTCACTGAATAAATCACATGGGGTAACATTACTGTACCTGTCTGTATGTCTCACCTAGTTACATAGCCAGCTAAAAATCAGACATAAAATTTACGTTAGTCTTTCTGGGCTCTACCCGTGATCAGTAGATGGAAACGGATGCTCCTGGAGGCTGGCACAGCCAACCTAACCAAACTCTGCAGTCTAGCTGGCCTCAGGTTGTCTGTGTCTTTCCAGGGAATTCAGGGAAAATCTTGCCAGTGAGCTTCGATGAGATGCTTGGAAAAGTAAAATGAAGTTTTTAGTCATTGGGTGAGGAGTCAAAGATGCAGATTCTTAAGCACTTGTAGTTGGTTTTGATTCAAGACTTCAGCATGTGTTTGAAATCTTGAAAAGTGGGGTGATTTTTTTATCCTAATATGCCGATGTGCACAGCACTGATCCGTATCCTCTGGTGATAGGGGGTCACGCAGATTCGTAGGCTGATGCTGTATGTCCAGGCTGCTGCTGGGCCATACCTTGAGACACAGCAAACTCACTGAAACTCTGCATGGGGTTGTGGTTATGTGGTAGAGGCAAAGGCAAGATGAATTTTCCATTAGCACCTTGTGCAAAGAGTAGCCCCAGTCCTTATACTCCGTAAGCAGGAAGGAAGGACGATGCTTCAGGGAAGCCAGGGACAGAGGTGTTGGGCTATGCTGCTACGTGTGTGTGTGTGTGTGTGTGTGTATATATGTATGTAGAGGTAAATGCAGTCTCTCTCGACCTGTTTGTATCTGCCTGTTTGTCTCATTCGGTACAGCTGGAATACAGCATATCTGTGCAACCAGACTTTGCAGCCCCTTTATCTCTCTATAAGCCCCAAGCCAGTTACCCCTCCTTTATGCTACTGCGTGTTTTCCATATTAAATAAAATGACACCCCCACATGTTCTGTGGAAGGTTATTTTGAAGGCAGTCACATATCTTTACTCTTGCCTCCTCTGACCTTGATCTTCACTTTCTCTTTTTCTCCCAAAGAAAATATTTGCTTGCACTGTTATCTGTGAGCAAGATCCTTTCCCCAGGTGTGGCGATGCTGAAAGAAAAATTAATTTCTCCTACCTTCTTCCCATCAAAGAGAGGGAACTTCTCTTTAAGCTGAGAGGAGAGACAGCCTTTAATGGATAGCCCTTGCCTAGTCAGCACTGGGTGCTCCTCAGAGGAGAGTAAATAACTAGAACAGTGGAAACCTTTTATTAAGAAATGCAAAATAATGCCAGACCTTCTGTTCTCAAGCTGAATTTTAATCTCAGCTCTTGGCTCAAGCTGAGGCTAACAATCATTTCTACGGGACAGGACCTTACCCTTGGACCTTCCAGAAACCAGGCAAGATACACTCAATTCCACTGAGTATGATCAGCCAGAATTGCTGGTATCTCTGATACAAAATGAGAGTCAGAGCCTAGGAAGAGAGCAGAAAGCTAAATAAATCAGTGGGGAAAAAAAGAGGTCAGGCCAGGTGCAGCACAGAACTGCTGAGTCTTCACACCGCAGCGAGTGATAAGGAAGGAGCCTCATCTGCAAGTCTTAAAGTCTCAGCTCACAATTTAATCCAAAGTTTGGGTTGTGCTCATACGTAGAGGGTTACACTCTGGCTGTTCTCTAGAAATGACGTGCAAGATAGTCACAATGGCAAACGTGGTAATTGCTTTGCCCTCACTTTGCCCTTACTGTAGCGCTTTTACGCTCACGTTGTTGCAGTTGGAAAGTAATCGTTGCTCTTGCATTCGTTTGTAGCAACCACTGATTTTTTAAGAGCTCAGTGAGAAGTGAGTGCCCACGAGATGCCCTCCTGAGGATGTCACAGGTACATTTAGGTGTCAGTCCCACCCGCACAGCCTGGGGTGAGCAGCCCGTGTTCCCTGTTGCACTCTCAGTAGCCAAATTTGCGAGCGGTGAGCAGCCGGTTGTGCTGGCGAGATCTACGCTCTCCTCTCTGGCAGGCCAAGCCAAGAGACACCGAGGTTAGTTTTGGAAAGTTGTCAGAATAACTAGAAAAGTTTCTAAGAATTGGAAATTTTCCCAACTTTTCTGCCACAGACTTTGTAGGAAACCTCAAAATGTAGTGCACGGCGATGGATCGGGTCGTCTTTGTGGTGTTAACGTGTAGGCTTTTTTCAAGACAAAGGCATTGACCGAAATAACCTTAGAAAGAATCCCAGCACGAAGCCCTGGTATAAGTTTTGGTTTTGCAGAGTTGAGCATCACTGAGAAGCAAGTATGCTGCCCTGTGATATATTCATCTGAGCCATTCCTACAGTGACTAGAGCTTTAGTACCTAAGTGACACCTAGAGATACTGCATTCATACTTGAAAAGGAAAGAAAAAAAAGAGTCTGAGAGAGAAACTTGCCTTTTCTTATATAGGGATTTTTTTTTCCCCTCAGTTTTGGCTATTTTACACCTACATTCTATGGGTAAACCTTTTCTGTTGCTCGATAATAGTTGGAGGGGACTATTATCATCTGTGTACGGTTGATGTTTAAGTAAGTACAATATTTTTAAATATTTTGTTAGAATCGGGAGTTCCATTCAGTGCTAAGCTTGTAAACTCCATGTCATTTACTGTGTTTTAACTCTGCATCTAAGACGGTGGAGTGCAGATCTCACTCGGACTTGGAGTGATTGCAGAATGACTGAGAAAGTACCATCATCAAGATTGCAGGTAGTTGGAGGGCTGCTGTGGCATTGTTCATGGGTCCTTAGCATTTCATGTACTTTAGCACTGTATTGATACCGGGCAACCCCCAGTATCACTACAGGCTGGGGGATGAAGGGATTGAGAGCCGAGAAGGACTTGGGGGTACTGGTGGATGAAAAGCTGGACATGAGCCAGCAGTGTGCGCTCGCAGCCCACAAGGCCAGTCGTACCCTGGGCTGCATCAAGAGAAGCGTGGCCAGCAGGTCTAGGGAGGTGATTCTGCCCCTCTACTCTGCTCTGGTGAGACCCCCCCTGGAGCACTGCCTCCAGCTCTGGAGCCCTCAGCACAAGGAAGACACGGACCTGTTGGAGCGGGTCCAGAGGAGGGCCACGAAAATGCTCAGGGGGATGGAACAGCTCTGCTATGAAGAAAGGCTGAGAGAGTTGGGGTTGTTCAGCCTAGAGAAGAGAAGGCTTTGGGGAGACCTTCTTGCAGCCTGTCTGTACTTAAAGGGGGCTCATAAAAAAGATGTCAGCAAACTTTTTAGCAGGGCCTGTTGTGACAGGACAAGGGGGAACGGCTTTAAACTAAAGGGGGGTAGATTTAGACTGGATATAAGGAAGCAATTTTTTAGGCTGAGGGTGGTGAAGCACTGGCCCAGGTTGCCCAGAGAGGTGGTGGATGCCCCGTCCCTGGAAACATTGAAGGTCAGGTTGGACGGGGCTGTGAGCAACCTGATCTACTTGAAGATGTCCCTGCCCACGGCAGGGGGGTTGGACTAGATGACCTTTAGAGGTCCCTTCCAACACAAACTATTCTATGATTCTATGATTTTATCCAAAACAATTGTTTGTTTCAAAATTTGCGTTATTGGTGCGTTTACCATTTGTTACTGGTATCCAATCAGAAGAGCATATGATAAGTGACTTGTCAGAAACCCCAGATGATGAGTAGTTCAAGGAGATGGAAAACAGTTCTTAGTCTGAAGGTTCCTACAAATATGAATAACCAGAGAGGCTGGAGAATCAGCAGTGCTGATTGCTCATTCATAATGAGCAATAATTCATTACAGCCAATTACTGGTGTGCCTTTTAGCCCCTGAACTCAATAGGAAGACTGCATTTACATGACACAGGCCCAGCTGAACAAAGAACTGGAAAAATATGAATATCACAATGATGATATGTAAACCTAAGTCCCTGCTGAATGCAACACTAAAATTTCATGGCAACATCTGTCCTTATTATGGCATTCCTTCCTTCATCTTGAAGATCTATTTCTCTATTTTGTGAAGGTCTACCAGCCAGAGGAATGTATGATCTAAAGCAGCTGAAATGAATTGCCAGATCCATCTGTCATGAAGATAATTAACACCATATTTCCACCCAAACAAGATACAGATCGCTGGGTGGATGTTCTCCCGACACCAAAAGCTGAAGCCCATATTATCACCATCTTCTGCTCACCCCTCCTCCACAGTTACCATGCCAAACCTCTCTTGATATGCCAGGAAATACTGGGGAGTATTTAAGATAGGACTGAAATGTTAAGAAAGCACTTTACATGCCCAGATTTATCTGCAAGAGCTGCTAGGTTGGTGGTGTGATATCGGCATGCTA
The DNA here is from genome assembly GCF_000699105.1 of Pygoscelis adeliae. Lineage (NCBI taxonomy): Eukaryota > Metazoa > Chordata > Aves > Sphenisciformes > Spheniscidae > Pygoscelis > Pygoscelis adeliae. The sequence continues at coordinate 835,810 of NW_008823916.1, forward strand.
CACATCTGGATTCCCAATAGGCTTTAGAATGTGGTATTCCAGATGTCCTTGTGCACGAATACTTACCCAGCTACCCTGGAAATGCCTTGCCTTGATGCGTGCAAGGACCTCGTATGCTTTTTTTGTGGATACATCTCACTGATGCTTCATAGTTGTCTTGCAATTGAATAAATACAACCAACTGCTTCTTCCCCTCTCACTTGGAATGAAGAGCTCCCAGCTTATTCTGAATTTCTTGATCATACATGCATAATATTGTCTTATACCAACATATGCACCATTTCAAGGCATCCAGTCCTGTAAATTAGTCATTTCTACATTACAACTCCATCCTTCTCTGCATTGACTGAGCCTATTTACCAATTCTGTGTTGTCTGCGGATACTTGGATTTTTGGGTTTCGGATTTTTATTTGCAGGAAATGTTTGTTAGTTAACCTCAAAGTGATAACTGAAAGACAAATTTCCATTTTCATTCAAATTTCTCTTTCAATCCAACCTATTACAGCTACTAGAAGTAAGTGCAAAATAGTGTCACCTCTTGTTGAGTCCCTAAGTATTTGATGCCTGCTCTCACGTCTAGCAGTACCAGAGACCTGCCATTATTAAAAGCATTTGTTCTCTAGTCTGCATCTAGGAGGTTTCTTTCCCATAATTACACAATTCTCCATATTATTTCTCTCTAGTAATATATTAGAGATCCCTATCTGTATTCATATGAAAGTCTACAGCTCATCTCCAGTAAAAACACTTTTACCAAGCTTCAACAGGAACAGGTTTACTCTTATTCATGCTTTCTTGCTCATTCCTAAGAGCTTCCCTATCATTTGTAGTGCTGCGTGGACAAAGCTATTTTGAGCTTTCCCAAGAAGCAAACACCCTTCTGTCCCACCAGGTTTCTCTTACCCCTCTAATTTCCAGTTTCAGGTACAGTACTAGCATTGCTAGTTCTTGCCTAGTTCTTCATCCAGAGTCCTTGCATTAAGGAGTAAATGTTTCAGTTGTTCCTCTCTGAGCCTAGTTTCCCAGCTGGATTAGCGGCCGTGCTGTCACTGTCCGAAAGCCTCCGCATGTCAGTGAAGAGCTTTGAGTATATCAGAGCTGCCTCTGGTCAGTTTTGGCAAAGTTGTGAAGTTTAATATTCAGCTGGTGTGGGACAGCGTAGTAGTCCTGGAGCTCAGTGGAGGTGCTGGTGATCCGCTAGCAAGCATCGTCTCTCAGGCCGTCTCTAGCCTTGGCTGCGTTGTCAGCTCCTTCCTTGTGCAGCCAGGATTGATAGCCCTGTTTCTGCTTAATGAACCTGGAAATTTCCCATGATGAAAGAACAGAAATATATGGGACGATTGCCTGTCCCACACCTTCCCTTCCAACAGCAGGAAACTGGTCATAGGCATAGACCCTAACAGAGGTGAAGTGCTGGTAGGAAGGAGAGTCGTCCACCCAGCAGCATCTTCACCGCCAATATCCCCCTGGGGAAATTCTTTCCTTTCCCAAACAGTGTGGCCTCGCCTCTGGCTTGCATGGCAGCAAGGAGCTGGGACTGGGCAGGGAGGCAGCAGGGAAGACTGATTCCGCTCCCTGTGCCAGATAGGAGCCTGTACCCCTGCTCTACACCGAGGGCTCGGTAAGCCAGGAAGAGGAAAACTGCTTCTTTTCCAACTACTGTTCCTGCATCTTTCCTTCACATATGTTGTGCTGCTAAATACTGAGGTAGCGGTTGTTATTATTTATAGCTGCCAGTAGTGTGCCAGGCATTTTACAGTAGAAATACACCAGGTGCCTTCTTTCAAAGAGCTCACAATTAAATGTTAGAGGCTAGCAGTGCCACTGCTCTCAGGGATTATATGTCTCCACTTGGCTGGTGTGACTTGACAGCTGGAAGCCACATTCTGATGGCTTTCCTTCTTTCTTGCTTTCTTCATTAAAGGTGCCAGGTTATCTTTGCGAAAGAATAAAACCTGCTTCCTGACCCCCCACACAGAACAGATAGAGCAATTTTTTCCCTTACCACCCTCTGCCAAATTACCTTAACCCTGCCCTGGAGAAGAGAAAGAACAATCTGACGGTCTGTGCCCATTCAGTAGGCAGCTTTTCTGCTAAGCTTGTGCAAAGATGCCATTTGGTGCCAGCTGTAGTGATAGATTTGTGATTCTTCGCTGTTGCGGTTTCTTATGTAATGCTGTAACTGTAGCTGGCACTTGACAAAATCCGTAGCTCCTGTTCTGGCTCGGCCACACATGGTGCAAGAATAAGGTAGTAAGGGCAGGTTTATATCTTTATGGGTTTGTGATCCTGAGACAGGGCAGCCCAGAGGCATTTTTCAGCCTGGCTCTATCTTTGAAGAGTGGGATTGCTCTGAATGTCCCCCAGCTGCCTCTCTCAAAGAAATGACTCGAGAGCATGGGAAGAGCCAGGAAAGAGGGATTGCCCCATTTGGGGAATGACACTTTGCTTCGGGATCGGCTCTGCCAGCTCCGCTCCAGCCAGGGACTCCCCAAGGACTGCTGCTACATTGGGTTCATGTCTCCGATGTGCCTCTTGGGCGATACACAGAGGCTGTAGAGAGATCAGACCCGTAGACTACAACTTAGCCATATGCAAGTGTCACTGAAAAAGTGAACATTAACGGCTGTCCTATTATTAACCAAGGAGATACTATTAGAAATTGATATATTTAATCACTCCCAGCCAGGGTGGAATTTGAACTCGCGACCTAGAAGTAGTAGCAGAGTTTTCAGCTGCAGGAAAAAAAAAATGAAGGTCAAACAGGACTTTTCCTGCTGGGCAAAATCATTTATTGCAGGTGAGACAGTCTCGGATATGTGGTAAATTAGGCTGTGCATTATCTCATGGATAATAATTTCTCTCTGATGTTTCCCTTCTTGTGTGCATCTTTATTTTGGGCTCTAAATAAGATAAGAAGCAGCAGAAATCTCCCAGGAATAACAAATGCATTTTCTTTGCTTGATTGAGGAAAGAAATATTGGACAGACATGTGTTATGCAACAATTTAAAAATAACTCTCTTGTAAAACTTGGAGTGAGCCTCAAATACCGCAGAAGAAGCAGAAATGTGTTACCTACCTTTTTATCAGCAGTGTCAGCCAGTACAGCTTTTTTCAGCTACTTTTACTGAACTATTGGCCTGATCATTTCCTGGGCATTTTATTTTAATATATTTTCCTAGGAAATAAATTCCAAGTCTCTGTTAAATTTGGAGCTACACTGAAACAGGCAAGGATTTGAAAACAACGCTGCAGTAAGACTAAAATACCTGTGCTTTCCTTAATACCTCGCTGGATACAGTGACAGACAAGACAGAAGCCTTTTAGGTGTATCATTGCATGGCATGCAATGCACTGAGCTCGCTGTGGGCCCAAGGCACCCATGGTGTGATTGCTTCACCCCAGCTTGATCTTAGTCTTTCTGGCCAGGATCTTCTTGAATGTATAGTGACGTTGGGTATCTCCGTGCTGATGTCCCAATTCCAGCATTTTCCTGGAACTTTTTGTGATCGGAGAGGCAAGGTGGAAATGAAGCTCATTCTTCTCTGCAAATTGTACCCCAGTGAGGGTGCCTGGAATTGGGCACCCCAAATTATCAGCCACTACTAAAAATACTGGCCCTGAGAGCTCAGTGCAGTAAACGAGATCATTTATTCACAGTGGTACAGATTTTTTTGAAATGTAAGACCAGTTGCAGATGTAATGACAATAGAGGAAATTAGCTCATGATGGGATTTTAGAAAGAGGCTAGTGGAAATATGTTCAGTAATGTTCAGTTATTAAACCATTAAAGATCCCACTGGAGACCAGCTAGTAGGATTTCTCATAATCTGAAGTGGCTTAAGGCAAAACACAGAGCCCCTAAGGAGGGAAATGACAAAATGTTCCTTTGGAATAGTCACCTCATCTCCTCGCCCATCTCTCTGTGCTCTGCTATGCGGCGTGCGTGACAGCACATACGTCTCTCTCACGCATAGGCACATGTACATACAGGCTCCCTCCCTCCTGAGGAGCAACACCTCAGGAGTGCCACAGCCCCTGTGCCCTTACCCTCCAAAGCGGAGTTTCGTCGAGGAGGGATGGTAGAGGTGAAACCAGAGAAAACTGCAAACATCTGTGTTCGCTTGGGGCCCAATTTAAGCCCTACTGAAAATGCACATAATAACCTCCACTGGCTTCAGGAGCCTTTGGATCAGGCGCTGCGAGCGTCTGCTCCCATGGCTCTGTTTACCATTTTGGTGGGATTACACGGAAATGGGAGGGTATTAAGTTCTGAAAATCAGGTCTTGGCTCAGGCCTGTTGAAATGAAATCCTAGAGGTCAGGTCTGGATTCAGAGAAGTTGAAGAACGTTATTCTGCCAAGTTGATGACCCTGAATTGGGAAGAGCTGCTGCCCACAGGGAGAGCCGAACCTGAAGAACTGGCACGGGGCTGAGGGTAGCAGCCGAAGTGCTCCCAGCCCCCACGATGAAAAATCGACATCCAAAAGTTGAGGGGTGATTGTTGGGGTCCCAGACCCTGTGCAGGGTGTGCATCAGGCACTTCTCCTGCAGTGTGGTCTGAACCAGCGCTGGAGACCGTGCGGATGCTGCCGCTGGCAGTCCTGCACGGAGAAGCCGTGGCACAACTGGGATGTTGTTAATGATATGAGTAATCAGGCAGTGCTCATTGAGAGGCACGATGCAACAGGCAAAGGTTCGCCAATGATGATGATGGCCTTTAAAGCAATTAACCTGTCCTAACCTGCCTACCAGTCGTGTTACTGTTTTCTCCCTGCTGCGCCGGTACACTGGAGCACTATCCTCAGGTGGTGGATACTGGCACTGTTCCCTTGAAATCAATAGAGAATTGCTGGCTTCCACCGGTTGGAAATAGGGTTTTCTGCATTTCATGTCCCAGATCTTTCCTTCCTCGGTCAAAACATAACAGCCTTCCCCCCTGCGGCGGCTGCGGCTGAGCTTCATGTTGAGAAGTGCTCCTGTCTCAGCTTAGGGTCTGATCGCAGCAGTGAAGAAGCAAACACAACAGATTTTCCCCCTCCTTCCCTGCTTCTAATAGCAACCAGGTGCTCCGACACTTAACCTGTGTGCTGCCGTGAAATTGCCTGTCTAGTGCAAACACCCATGTGAGGCCCTGGGCCTCTAGGATTTTTTTTATCCCAGGATTTGTAACCCAATCTCATTTAGATCCTCCATTTATATCATCCACTTTAAAAGTTCATAATTTTTGTTGTTGTTTTTGTTTAAACATGAAAGTAGATAATTATCTGTTGACTTTTTTTTTTTTTCTTTTGAGAAAAAACAAGAAATATCTTTAAGGCCTTGGCTGCAAACTTTGTTTTTTATTAAATGTGCTACTGTGTTTTAAATTGGTACCAGGGCAAATACTTGGACGATTATATCCAAGTTTGCTGGAGTTAATCAGTTGCATATATATCTATATGTTTGCTACTTAAAAAACTTATGGTTCTTGCACGAAGGACAGAAGACAGCGGTCTGTGTAAAAAACAAATGTGTTTAAGATCCTAAACAGGACCTGGGTTTCAGAGCAGAGGTGCTACAGCCGGGTGTGTAGTCCTGTGCCACGGCATCTTGTGCAGGCAGGGAGCTGGTCTGAGCAGCAAATGCACACGTTTGCAACTCGGAGGAGCAGACGAGCAGCTGAGTTGCAATGGTTTACACCTGGAGTATTTTGCTGAGGTCTCTAAAGTTACTTGAGATTTACACCAGCATAAGCGAGAGCAGAGCTGCACACTAATTGCCTGTTTTGATTTTGTGGTGATTATGAGAGGTGGTGGTGACTTTGGTTCATAGAAGTATTTCATGGGGCAAAGGATATTTTCCTTTTCCTAATACATTGGATCCCTCAACCTTTGACTTCAATCTTGAATACGTGGGGTATCATGGTATTGCATAAGTGGGTAAGGTGGTTTTTTTAGGTGTTACAAGAGATACCTTCCTCATACAGCCAGGAGCAAAAGTTGAGTTTGGGCATTGTCTTGATGCCACTGCTTTGCATGGTGAGACTCTGGGCTTCAGAGAGCAGAGACACCTGATGGTACAAAACGTACCCCACCAAGTATTCAGCTGAAATTATCTGTTCAGGTCGTTGGCTGCTCTGTCGTTCTTCCTCGGAAATACCCAGTTCAGGTTTAAGCTGGGTTTGGGAGCAGAAATCCACCGTCCAGTCCCCACTTTCCCATCCAACCTATGAGTGTTCATTTAATACTCCAGCTAACCTGTTTTGATTTGCTTGTAAACAAACAAATCATAAAAAAAGCTGGAGGGCACAGAGCAAACCCACCACCCCTGTTGGGACCTATCTCATCATGGGTAGAGAGAAAAGCCTCTCTGAGGCTGCTTCCTTGGCATTTATGTCTTCTGAGTCAGGTCGGTGTCTGAGAGAGAGGCAGGAGACTTGTTTTGAGGCCTTTGCACCTGCCATGTCACTGGGCTTATCCAAACAGCGAGAGATCGGACCGCAGCTGAAAAAACAGCCCATCACAAGAGCTCAGGATTTTTGATGTCCTTCTTTTGTTTACAGCATCCCACCCCTCCTCTCTCCCGACTGCAGAGCCGAGCAGGAATTCTCTTCATTATCTTCCGCCGTGCTTCTCATGCCATTTTTATTAAAAGAAGGAAAGGCAAGGCGAGGGGGAGCGTGTGCGAGAGAGGAGGTAAAAGCGGAAAACAGTCATATTTGCACAATCAATGTCAATGCAGGAAAAAAGACGGGAGTTGGGGAGCAAATCTATTCAGGTTGTCCTAAAGTGACCTCATCCCCCGGGTTACTCTTTATCAATTGCTTTTGGAGTACCTGAGGATGGGGGAGCCTGCAAACACCCCAGTGGCATTGCTGAGAGGTAAAACCCAGCGCAGTTTAATGACCCACTCTCTAAGTAGCAATGAAGAGAGCAGTGTTAGCTCCTCCGATCTAGAAACATTGAGCCCTGGTTCAGTGCCCAGGACTGGGAAGCTCTAAGCATGTCTGAGCGGTGCAGTGCTTCTCCACTGAGTTAGTGGCTATTTGGGGTATTTCAGGATCTCTGTAAATGACGTTGGGATTTTCAGTGGCTGTGAGCAGCATGTGGGGAACCAACTGGACAGCTCTAGGCTGTGGAGGATGGGACTGGAGATGGCATAGACCTTTGGCTCTTTCGTGCGTGGTTGTATTCAGGCCACCTTGAGCAGCTGATCCAAAGCATTGCAACAAGTGAAGATGTGGGTCGCTGCTATTTGCTGCCAGCAGATTTCCTGTTTTGCTTGGCAGGCTTCCTTGCTAGGGAAGAAGAGCAAAGGCGACGGTGGTAGAGGGAAACGGGGAGGTTGCTGGCAGACTCATTCTGGGCTGCAGAGAGCTGTCCAGGAAACGTCGTCCTTTGGCTCAAGAGTTTAGTGGCTATTTAAGGTCAAAGAAAGATGGGTCCTTCATGAGGACACTTGAGGTGCAAAATTTGCCTGTTTCACATGACACTGCCTCTGACAGCCATAATTTAATTGGGGATGCCTAAGACCTTGTCATCTTGTCCTTAAATAACAGGAACACTGTCTGCTTTCATTGCTTTCTGGCCATTTATGTTTTCATAGGGCAGAAGCTGGGAGCAGCCTTAAGGATATTTTCAATTTTGTTGGAAACAAGTCTTTGCTGTATAAAAACCCTCCCTGCTGTTATTTGTAGTAGGAAGAACATATATGCCATTGTAGTAGGGAGAGAGGCGTGGGATGTTTGCTTTCCCTCAGTGCTTTCACTGCGTCTCGAGTGTGTGCTGTGTCCTCAGATGCTGAAGCCCTACAGTGGGCACAGAGCAGATGTGGTTGGGGCAGTGTCAGCCCTTGCAGGTCTGCTGGCACTTGAGGGCATGCGTGTTGCTTCTGTAAATTCAAAGATCCTTTAAACCCACCTTGGTCTGAGTAGAAAAGTACTTCCCAGAGGTATAATTTTTCCTGTAAGTTTTACAGGAACACCCAAACTGAAAGCAGAGGTCCCTTGCCTGGGGGACACAGCAAGATTTAACTCAACTGCCCGGCCTCCCCAGTGAAAACAGGAAAAGAATTAGAGGGTTTTATATTTCTGACCCTGGATCCGTCACTCGCCACAGCAGACAGGAAAGTTGCCCTCGTGGTATTTCACACGGCACGTCCTAATTCCCCCTCTAAGCAAAGGGCTTGAGTCATTGCTTTTTAATAAGACTGCCTCCCCACGGGCGGAAGCTGCAGCGATCAATGCGGCTTACTCAGTTCTCGAAAAGGTCATTAAAAGACCATAGATATAAATTTAAAAGAGTGTTTGTTCACATCCTTAATGTTAAAGATGTTCTTCTGTCTCACTTCCTTAAGTAGCGTCGTACGAAGCTGGCATGCGTCGGACCTGCCTGACAGCAGATTGGAAAGAGCGTTATCACTGTTAGTGTGCCATCAGCTCCGAGGGAAGGCAGGAGAGAAAATAAATGGTCAAAAATCACACTTTTATCACCACTTGGAGCAGAGCTTGTCTTGCTGACATCTCCACATACAGTCTGTAATATCGACCTTGGTGCCCCATAACTATATAGGAGAGAATAAATTCTTTTTTTTGCTTTTTTTCCCTTCGTTACTGCATTCTTTCCTCCCTCCCTCACTATGGTACTGGATTACTGCCCTAAGTATTGCACATATCATCCCTCTAGCAGCTATATTTTTTCGAAATGTGGGTACTGTGAAGGAATGCTAAAGCTCTCAGTTGCTGCCGATATGATATATTTAACAGTTCAGGAGGATAGAAGTATCTCAAATTCCAGTTGTTGAGACTTGTGAAACGCCACATCCAGGCAGTCGGCTGCAATCAGGTTTTTGCCACTCATTGCATCAGGCCAGGGTGAGCTGAAAGCACAATGGCTCGAGTCCTGAGTTTCTAAGGTGGCTTTCTGGTGCTCCAGTCGAGGCACATCTCCAGCTCTGATTGCGTGATGCTGGAGGGCACCTCTGGAGCACACGTGCTCCCATTTCTGATCTCCTCTGGGCATGGCTGGTTTGTTGGTGCTGCCCCTGGGTGTGACAGCCTGGGGCTTCTCTGCCACCCCCAGCATGGGAAAGGTTGTGAGGCTCCAGGTTGCTCTCAGCTGGGCTGTCCGAAAGGGAAGCCAGGACGAGGATGAGGGGGATTGGCCCCACGGCTGCAGTGGGGGACTGGAGAGCTGGCTCCCAGTCCTGGCGTTGCTTTACAGGGACCATATGTCTCTAGGCATTTGTCTTCCCTTTCTCTGTATTTTAACCTAAGACAAGGATATTACGTTCATAGCTAATGGGGTATTGTGAGCATCAATAATTTAATGGCTATTTTGTACCCAAGCTGTGTAGAGGTAAGGGACGCCAGGCTGTGCAAATACCTAAATGTATGTGTAAGAAGTCAGGTATTTTGCTCACCTTCTATTTTGGAGAAGAAATGGCCTTTTTTCTCCTGTCACTAAACTATAACGATCATGTGCCTGTTAGAACATATCACTTCTCCAAGAGCTTTCCATTTCTGAGCAGCAGGCTGCAGTCGGAAATCTCCCCTCGCCAGCATGTAGCAGGTGACAGGATTAGACCAAAGCCCACTGCCACAAAGCCAGCAGTCCCTCTTCTCTGGTGTCCAGAGGGTCCTTTCACCATACCCAGTTTTGCATTCACAATCCATGCAGTTAAATATGCCAGAGTTCTCCCTGCCTAATAACTTTCATTTCCAGTTTTCTGTCTTATTCACCCACATACACATTCATCTCCAGTCACCTAATAATTCATAAACACGATATTCTCTCCCGTGCTTCATTTAGTACTATGTCTTCTTCCATTATGTTCTGCCAACCTCCCGCCCTGTACATAAACAAATGTGAACTTCTCCTGTTTTCCATTTGCTTACATGTACACACAAGCACACACAAACACTCCCACGTACTAAAACACGCTCGTGGAGGCACACTGTCTGCTGTTAGCCGAAGGCCTGCCCATCACCTATGGGTATTGGTGGAAATCACAGAAAAAATCAGAATCTGAAAGCTACTGTTCTGCACTCGCACATGTGATCTCAGTGCATCAGAAAACAGCATGGATTTATTTATTTTGTAGCTGTTATAGCTGCTCAAACTGTTCATTTGTTAACAGTCCTTTCTAAGAATTGAACCTTTTTTGTGGTTAGCAGATCCCCAGTGACAAAATCCACATTTCTGCAGGCATACTTGTTAATCTTAAATATTTTACGAATGCTTTTGAGAAAGAACTTGAGAAATAACTGCTCTTTAATAATCAAAGCTTGCCTCTGCTTTGATTTCATCGGTATATATCAGAAACTTCCCATCTTAATAAGTGGATTTATCTGGGAGTGAAATCTAGAGGAAACCCTCAGTGTTATACATCAGTGTGTGTTTGGCCACTTAAGTTACTTCCTATAATTGTATTTTTTTTTTTGAAAACAGTTGTTTTAAACAGGTCCCAAGGGCAGAAGTTTGAAATTTTTCACTTTGATTGAATAAACACTCTTACCAATATCTAGGCAGATGTCTCCCCAGTCTGTAGGTGAATTAAGATACTGTTTGTGCTACATGAACTCTCAAATTTAGCTAGTCAGAGCTACAGACTATCGCCGACAGGAGTCAGGTGAAGAAGCAATGAGAAGGCCAGTGGTGTTGTGTTTTCGTTCCACTGAGTTTCACTCCCCTTTTCAAGTGTGGTAACAAAGAATCAAATCCCAGTGCTGTTCACGTGCAATTCATTCAATGACAGTTATCTTGCAGGCATAGTATCCATGAGAAACAGCTTTGTTGTAAAATATAATGTGTGATATTGGAATTTATGTCACGCTTGTTAATTTAAGGAACGTTGTAAGGAGATACTTATTTCACAAACTTGAAGATTTCAGTAACTACAGTCCGTTGATACCTACTTCAATGGCTTTGATGCTCTGTGTAGTAGATCTATCTCTTCGTAGTGCACACTTCATTAATACATGCTTTTTGACCAAGTTCCTGTGACAAAGACATGTATATTACTGTCAGTAATTGGGGCAATATGAGCGTAGTAAGTAGAGGACTGGCGTGGGTTAGGAAAGAGCTGGGTTGCGTTATGGGCTCTGCAATTAGTCTGATTGATGACTTCGAGCAAATCATTTTGCCTTCACCACTCCGTGGCTTTACAAATCGGCACAACGAGGATAATGGTAATGGATTTCTTTGTGGAACGTTTTGAGTTCTGATAATGTAAAAGACATTGTTAGAGAGCTAAAAGTTTATATTAGGCTTATATTATTTCTGTATTGCATACAAAAAATTATTGCTCAGATGCACAGGATTTAGGTAATTATGGCTTTGCATAAATATGTAACAGTTTGCTAATTCTTTCTGTGAATATTTCGATGCTAATACTGTGATCCAGTGCTGTGGTATGGATCCTATTTTTTGCACTCTCCTGGAGAGGAAGAAACCTTCTTTTTAACTCTACTGTTTTAATACCCGTATGCAAAGTGGATAACTTATTTATCTATCACTGAAACATCCCCAGTCCAATTCTGTCTTAAATCAATAGGCAAATTCCCACTGGCTCCAGCTGCAGTTGGATTGAGCTCAGGGCTGTTCAGGAAGTAATCAGTGTTTACAGGGTATTTTAAGTTCCTTAAATGAACTATGCCACAAACTTGCAGGTAACGCTGTCCCTGACGTGGAGAGATGGGAGCAGAAGTGTCCAAGGCTAAACACAGTGAAGCACAGGGCTGGTTTCTCAAATGCTGCAGTACTGTCGGTAATGCTGTTACCGTTTCCCACTGCCCGTGGTGAGGATTGGTACACTGCCATGGTGTCAGTGCAATGCCATCTCTACAACGGGTGTAGCAGTAAGCAGCAACACACCGAACTGCATGATTTTCGTCAGCAAATAGTTTAGCTGTCAAACAGTCAAGAGTTGCACCTATTTCAGAGCTGTGCATAAATCAAGCGTGGACATAGGTAGCGCTGATTGTGCTCACAAGAAGAAGACACCCAACCAAAAATTAATCCCATCAAAATGAGGTAGGAATATTCTGAGGACCTGATTGAACTAAAACTTGCTTTTTTGGCAGCTAACCCCCATTTCAGTACCTCCTTCTCTGCCCTTTGCTACTGCCTTTGTTGTACCAATCACTTAATATTTCCTTTTGTCTTGCAGGGAACTGAGCGATAGGACCACATACACGTACCAGGTCGTCATTGTTTCTGGGGCGGAGGAGAGCGAGCCTTCCCCCGTGCTTGTGTATATCTCTGGAAGTGGATACTGTGGAGACGGGATTATCCAAACGTAAGTGCGGAGCGAGCAAACAGATAAATCTGGGCACATCTACTCAGCCAGAATCTGAGACTAGAAAGGAATTGATGACCTCTGATGTCTCCTTAGTTTAGGCCGGCTCTCATCTGTAGATAATGACTTGTGCTTGATGATTACCAGGATGATGACATTTAATTGGAACTTAGGCCCTGCTATCCTGGCACCAGTAGATACAGACAGAGATACAGATAATGGAGTCCAGACAGCAGGATCGATATGAAAGTACGCTATATGCTGTTTATGCTGTTTGTTCGTGTATCCATATCTTTATACACGCATATGACATTTCCTATATGGAGCTGAAATAAGTGCTGGAAAAATTTGCACAGCCTTTGATGCTGTCCTTACACGTGAAGTCCCATGTGTCTGGCAGCTGGTGGACGGGGTAAAACCCCTGCCACATGGTAGGCCAGGTTCCTGGTGCAGCCTCTTGTTTGACTGACTACCGGAGCTGGGATGCATTTGGAGGTGATAGATTTGGCCTCTGAGGGAGAGTGCTTGGAATTACATGTTCTCAATCAGCTGCTCTCACCGGCTGCCAATCCCCAGACCACTGAAATTGTAGAACAATCATTCACAACTATGTTAGGGTTTATTCTTTTACTATGTTGGCCCTTAAGGCCACCTGCTTCAAAGCTTCCTGGCATTAGATTATTTAATTATTTAAACGATGGAAGTAACAACAAGCAAGTGCTTAATCCAGCCAGTATTATTTTCTTGAAATAATGCTGATCAGCAATCACATAGTACAACTCTGTCAGATGATATACCTGGCAGCAAGTATTTGCAGGATGAGGCCCAACAGGCAGGGAAATCAAAGAGAATCAAACAACATATGAATCCAGGGCAGTCTTGGAGAGAGAGGTGGAGAAAGACAGATTAATTTTGCTTTCCATAACTTTTCTCCTACTGTTATGTTTGCACATTCCTCAAACATCACTTGTGGCTTTGCAGCAAGCGTCGAACAATAGCTGAGCTGCCTCAGGAGCGAGCAGGAACCAGACTGTGTCACAGCTTGGTTGGTTGTGGCCCCACTTGCAGCTGTGGCAGCCCCTTTCTCATCTGGTTCACACTCTTCTCCCCGCACGCTGCTGCAACCATGCAGGCTGGCGCAAGGCAGGACCCCGTCCCCGACACCACCTGCTCCCTGTCAACTGCTCTCCTCCAAGTGCTATCACCTGGAACAGCCCAGCACCAGGCTTTTTGCCTTGTTATTACCATGCTGGGGTCACAGTCTGGCCCTTCCAGATTTAATACAAAGAGTTTCAGAGATTCCTGTTCTCTTTTTCCCCACCTGCTGAGTTGCAGCCACACCAGCTATGAAGGAAGTTGCTCATATCCTCATCGGAGAACAGCAAGTGGTATCCACATGTGCAGGAGAGAAGTGGCCAGGCAAGCTCGTGAACCAGGAATGATGAAAGTCAGGGCTGGGGGAGAAAGGGAGAGGTATTTTAAGGGTCGGCACACAAAGCCCCTGTACTGGATTTCAGGTCTTTGGGGTTCTGCAGAGGGGTTGCAGCAATTGTTGGGAGGATGCCATTTGACATCTGACTCCTTTTTGCATGTGTGTGCCCTGCCTACAGAGACTTGGGGGAAGAATGCGATGATATGAATAAGATCAACGGTGATGGCTGCTCCCTATTCTGCCTGCAGGAGTTATCCTTTAATTGCATCGGTAAGTCTGGCTCAGAGCCCTTCCACTCACGGTGGGCAACAACTCTACGCCGAGTGCGAGGAAAAAACCAACAGTATTTTCAGCATTTCCAGCCGAAGAGTTGTCATGGAAGAGAGAAAAAAAGGTGGAATTTGTAGGTTTGAAAGGCAAACATATCTTCCCAGCTTCTGGTCATTTTGATGGGAAATTGGTTCTGCTGGCTTTGAAACAGCCTGGGACTTAAGGCTAAGTCAGCCATTGTGGGACTGATCCGAAGCCCATTGAAGTCAGTGGGTGGTTTTCTACTGGCTTCAATAGGCTTTAGATCTGGCTACGTGAGAAGACATGAACTGATTTTTTCTGGTAAACAGGAGGAGGAGTGAAAGGGGAAGGGACTGAGACCAGAAGCGAGTCCAACTGAGGTCACACCTCCTTTGAGTTGCAAATCAATATCTGAGGATCAAAGATCTAGCTAATCCCCTTTTTCAGAGGTGAAAACTACTTAATCAGATTTCATTTGCAAGCCTGGTTTGCTCTGATTAGCAAAACCTGTAAGCACAATGGCCTGAAGATGCTCGAGCTATCGGGGATAGCAGGGTTGCAGTTGTGAGCTTTACATATTAAACTCTCTAGGAATGCTGGGGGCAGAGAAGGGAAATGGAGACCCAATTTACGCTGTACCTTCTGTGGGGTAGCCCTGCGTTGTGGGATTGCATTTCCCAAACAGGGCTCAGCGAGGTCTGGGGAAGGATGAAACATGCAGAGCTTCTGAAACCAAAGTTAATGTTTATGAAGGGTCAGCTTTTTCTCAAGAGGTTTTTATGAGATTCCTTATCTGGACTGACCAAGCAAACACTCTGTCCCATCTAGTGATCCCATGCCTTCAGCTCAGGTCATCAGTCCTAAGCAGATAATATAATGTTGGCAAGACTGAAATTTGCTCTTTTTGGCAAACGGACGATTCTCTCTTATGCCTGGAGCAACATATAAAGGACCTCACAGGCACCGTGTTTCCCTTGGGTGGTAAGCTGGGGACTGCTCGTCTCGTCACAATGGCGACTTTTTTACTTCAGCATCCCACGCTTTGGGACTTGAGGCCTGATTTGGTGATGTACTTATTTACCTATTTACATATGTAAATTGCTCGATTGAAATCTGAGAGTATTTATAGTTGAGGCTAATTGTGACTATTGGTGGTCTTGAAGTTACATTTGTGTTTCAAGTAACTTGCTGCATTAGAGCCTCAAGCACTGAAAGATATTAGTCATAATATTTTGAAAGTGAGATAAACACTTCTGCAAATGTTTTGGGTTCTCCAAAAGTCAGGCATAGTGTGAGGCTGGTTCCAGCAAGGGTTCGGGTTGGAGCTGTATGGTTGCATCTGTGTCACCCTGCTTGGCAGCGGGTCTGAGCTCCTTGGTCCGGGACTGTACTTCGACCACATCCCAGCGTTACGTTAGGACATGACCCCTTGTGTACACTGGTTCTCAAGGAAACTGGGTTGTGTGGGCTGGGCAGGAGCTGCATCATGCTCTAAGTAAATCCCCGGACAGGAGTAAGAGTGGGGTGTCCCAAGCCTTGGACCACACAGCGATGTCCTGCCAGGGTGCAGGAGCCTGCTTTATGCCTGTGCACACATTTATCTCCAGGACCAGCAAGAGGGCTGGTTCAGAGTGTGGAAAAAACCTGTCTGACAGCAATATGATTAGAAAATGAAGCAACTAATACACACAGATTTTTCTCCACCATTACAGGGGAAGTGATTTTTCGGATTTGCTTGTGTTCAAAAGGAAAGGGGAATTCCAGACGTCAAAAGTTGTTTGTTTTGTATGGGCTTTGGAAGGTTGTGGTTTTACACAGGTCCTGGATTACAAAAGCGAACGAAATCAAATTGTTTGTGAAATACTGGATATGGGGAGTCACTTAGGTGAATCAAATCAACTGAATCAATGGAAAGGTGCATGGACCCAGACCTTAAAAATGTCTTGTTGCGTGACTATACAGTTGTGGTGGTGCAACCGTTGTGGTGGTGATGGCCTCAGTGTGCATGCAGGGCCTGCAAGGGTAGACCAGCTGCTGTTCCTCTGGAGCAAACACTGCCTTCATCAAGTCCCTAGGAAAGGTTCAGAGAAGGTAATACCTGGGAAACAGGTCCTGTTGGCTTTTATGGGTGCTGGACCACCATGAATTAGGACATCAAGAGCTAGAGAGAAACTGCTGGCTAATCTTTCAGGCAAATGAACAGTGCTGATTTGTATTCTGTTTTAACATATCAAGCATTAAAATCTCACCGGAAAACATGAAGATGTTGGGGAAACAAGTGGCTGTACATATTACGTAATGAATAATAATTAAAAAGAGCAGAAATTCAGCATTCTCCACAATCTAACAATATCAGACTGGATCATCTGCCTTTAGCCAGACAAAAGTCATCTTTGAGACTGGTGGGGTGTTTTCTTGGAAAATACAGAATGCTTGGGTCGTGTTTGAGGAGCACAGAAGAATAAGTGTAATTTATTTCCATGTTTACAAGGCTAACACATGTCATAATCCTATAGGACAACAAGTAATTATTTCAGACAGTGTTATTTTTGCAGTGGTGTTCTTGTTGTATTATGTAGCTCTTTAGAGCCCTGGGAATCACTCCCCTTCACCAAAGAATTCAGTGAGCCTCAAACACATGTTCAGAGGCTTTGCTGAATTGGGGGCCTCAGGGTTTGATCTTGAAAATGCTTCCTTCCAGGCATGTTTCTGAACTACCACAAGGCATTCTTTAGACTTCAGCAAATCTAACCACAACAGTGAATGCAATGCTTGTCACAAATTGTCTGCAGGATTGGGTCCCACATGGCTGAAAATAATCGCTAAACATTTTGTTTGCAAAGGCAGGGCTGAAGGGGCGTCACTGGGGGGGTTCCATAGCAGGAGGTTTGATAGCAAAGCCCAAGCAGGCTTCTTCCTTGCAAAGCAGAGATCATGCAAGTCACCTCACTTGATAGAAGAGAAATACAACAGTCCGCAAACACCATCAAGCTTTAGATTTAGAGCCATGAATCACAGAATAATTTAGGTTTGAAGGAGCCTCTGGAGGTCTCTGGTCCAAGGAGAGCCAACTTCAAAGTTAGATCCAGCTTCAAAGTTGGAGCATGTTGCTCAGGGTCATGTCCAGCTGCATTCTGGATATCTCCAAGGATGGAGGCAGCCTGTTTGCAGGTGTCCCTCTGCCTCTCTTACTCCCTTTGCCTTTTAGGATCATGAGGTTTATGGGTTTTATTAATTGGTCCAACTTTCCTTTGAACAAATGGCACAAGGCTCTCAAGACACTTTGCACTAGTGCCTGTAATAAAATTAGCCTTTTTTTTTTTTCCTCGGTTTTGTTTTCCCTCCTCCTTTCCTCTCTAATCAGATAACAGTGGATCAATCTGCTCTGCCATGGGAGGAGGGGCGCAGGGGAAGGAAAGGAGGGAGGCAGGGAAGAAAACTGTGTGGTCTTACTGTCAAGCTGTCCTGGCCTTCTCTGAACACAAAGCCGAGTAACAGAAAACAGATAAGATTAATAGCGCTTTCTTCCTGCAACATGCTGAAGAGCGACAGTGAGATTAATTAATTAATTAATGAAAGCATCTGGCAATGCTCCTTTTTTAAGTTGTGCGGTACACTCACCCTTCCCTATCCTGAAATTTATCATCTCTACTTTTTTTCCCCTTTGCGTAGCAGATTTTGCATATTTTATCTCCTCCGCACAGAATTTGGTCCCACGGGGAAAGTTTCACTTTGCCTTTTGATTTGTAGGAGACAAGTGAATCAAAGTCGTGTCCGCTGTGACTGATGCACCCCTCTCCTACCTCTTGGCTGCTTTTCTTTCACCTTGCTCTTGATTACTCCCGGGATAACTGGTTTTTGCGATTACTGTGGATCTCAGCCAAGTTCAAGCCGACGTGTCCTGTGTAAAACAGGCCCCAGTCATAAGAGTTATGATTTGCAGTTGTGGGAACCCAGAGTTTTTTAGCACTTGATCCATTCCCACCGGACTGTTGAGAAATGGGTGTCTAACAAGCAGCTGAGCACCTTGTCCTTGGTATGCACTCTCCCACACACCCAACGTTGTACACATGCATCTAGATATATGTGCGGACATTGAAAAAGAGCGCTGCTTTCATTTGCATTCCTTTTGTTGAGTGTGATGTGCATTATGCATTGATTTAGCTCACCAGTGCTGAAGAAAGAGAAGGATATAATAAAAAAGATGCAGAGATCAATAAAAAAGAAAGGAGGGGGAGAGAAAGTAATATGAAAAGAGATGAGTGAAGACTGATAGACACATTGAAACACAGCTGGGAAGTAGCTTCAGAACTTCTATCTACCCTTAAGTTTGCCTGGTAATTTATGGGGTTTTCAGTCGCATCTTATTGGTGTTATTATTGCCACACTTTATCTCCTTTGCTTATAAGGGACTCTTCGCTAAAGCCTTTTTACAGCAAAACAGGGCAGTGCTTCTGCTGACTTCCACATGTGAGTGGTTCCACTGAAGAACGTGAATGTTTCAAGTTAGACACACGTCTCTGTGGTTTGTTGGATCAGGGCCTCAGGGAGGTAAAATACAAAGAAAAGGCACAGAGTAGAGGAAAAGAGAAAATAAATGTATCTAGCTCTTGAATTTACCACCGATTTCTGGCATGCTTGAAGCATTAGTCGCCAGTGGTTGTTCAGGGAGAAGTATGATTGTAATTTGACAATGATTCTTAAACATCTTTTCTTTTGCTCCTGCTTGGCCTCAGATGTTTTTTTTGCTACCTTACAAATCTGGATCTGTCCTTTTCCTCCTCAGAGGCCTCTCCCTCCAGCTGTGAGCCTTACCTTTGTGGGAGCTCTATCCTTTACCTCTCCCATTATCCATAAATTAAGCATAGCACTTTCCCCTAATCTTATTGTTTGGCGGGCTGCATTGCATTCAGGGAAATGATTAATATTCATGAGGTTGCTATCTCTGTTTGGTGCATAATCCTCTAGGGAAATTGCAGTGTTAAATGAGTGACACAAACCTAATTTTATATGTCTTTTCTTTCCTTTCTTTCTTTTTCCTTTTTTTCCCTTTCTGACAGAGAAGTAATGTGCTTAAAATAAATTGATGGATGACCATCCATATTCATTGTGGGCATGCTTTGAGAGCGCGCCTCGCTCCCATCCTCTCCCCCTCCCTTCCTCATACCCCTGCACAGGAACACAGCTTTGACTGCTGAAACCACGGCCCCACACAGCAGCTAATGGTGATTTCGCCTTCTTTCACGAACGTTAAATAGGCCTTGGCTCACCCTGCCGAGGGCTTTCAGTAGAACAACAGCATGGGAGAAACCGAGCCACCTTGGAAGAGAAACTCAGCATCTCACAGGGCATCAGTAAGACTAAA
>NW_008823916.1:855205-883157 GCF_000699105.1 Pygoscelis adeliae
ATTTTATAGCAGTATTTCATAGCAAATAGCAATGAATTTACTGACTGGGGCTATTCAGATTATATTTGTGTGAATCCTTCAGCTTAAGGCAAATACTTTGAAGCTGACTGTTTCCTGCAGCTCATGGGAGTGTGGCTACATGTTCTAAAATGTCTAAGCACTCATTTGGCAAGTTAGTAATCACAGCATTGTCAGAAAGTCTCTTAAAGTGATTTTCAGACTATCATCATTAATAGTGCAATCTTAGCAGGACCAGCTGAGCCACAGAGCAGAGAGCGCAGGCATCTCAGGCAGCAAAATACAAAGGACAGATGTTTTTTTGTGGGGGAGAATGTGGGCTGGAGTGGTATTTGCCTGCATTTTTCCCTAGGCCAGTGACTCCAGCCCAGCTCAATCCAGCTTTGGTTTTTAGGACACAGCTACAATAAGAGCTCAACAGAAGAATTACTCCTTTGCTTGTTGCATCCCTCACGCATTACTCTCTGTGGATCAGAGAGGCTTCCACAGCTGGTCATACTTCCTTCCTTAGAGCATCCTCTGTGACTCGACAGCAACTTGCTGTGCTTAGAGGATGATGCTGAGCACAAGACCTTCCGTTGCAATAGCATCCAACCACACGCACAAACAAGCAGTTTGTTTTCCTTGGTGAATGGCACCACTGGGTTTTTTCTCTTGGGCTCCTTCCCAGCCTCCCAAGCAAGTGGGCCAGGTGTCGAGAAGGGTCACGCTGGCCAGCCTTCTCGTGGTCATAGTGGTTGCTGCCTTGTGTGACAGAAGCCTCAAGACTTTCAGTCGAACAGTCTCCAAGTTTAGCTAATAAATATGTGTAAGTCTGAGGAAGTACTGAAATATTCTCAGCACTGCTTTTCTGATTTATCCAACCACCCAGGGAGGGAAACAAGATTAGGTGGGAAGAGGACGCGTGCTGTAGTGCTTTTATAACCTGCCTAGTTGCCCGGGGTTGGGGGAAGGCCACATTGGCTCCTGTTAGCTAGCCGCAGAGCAGATAAGGTGTTACTACGACTGCCAGCGATGGAAAATATCCTTTCGCTTAAGTGACAAAGGCTCGTGTTCTTGGAGGTGAAATATCAAATTTCAGTGCCGGGCTCTGCAAGGGAGTTGTAATTGTATCTGTCTGCAGCACGCAGATCAATTGCATAATTATTGTGCTCCGACCGCTATATCATACCAATGAGCCGAGTCACGCCAGACAAAGAACAAGCCCAGGAATGTATTTCCACGAAGCAGCTGAATTACCAGGGAGCCGCGCTCTGCAAATGCATTATGCCCGCCTGCTTGGTTCAGGAGATGCCCAGACACGATTGTCATATTGTACAGAAAAAAGCCTCCTGCGAGGCCCCTGGATGTTCCGCAGTAGATTGCAACACCCGCGTTGCCTTCATTTCCAAGGTGTCTGTTTTATTTCATTGAAGGAAAACATCACAATTTATTGATATGCAACTTTATTCAGAAAGGTCTGCCCAAGCTCTGTGTAATGGTTTTCCTCTTTTCAAATCAGAATATCCAGGAAGGAAAATAACTCTCGAATATTTTACTGTAGCAGGAAATATCTCTGTCTCTGACTTCTTCAATATTAAAGAAGAGATTAGCAGATATCCTGGAAGCAGGCCATGGTATTCACTCTCTTCCCACTGAAGCCAAAGGTGAAACTCCCATAGAAATAAATGGAGCAGGTTCTGCGATCGCTCAGCTGCTGGGTTCATGTGATCTGCAGTGGAATTATTTCTCCTTTTGTGATAGAAACCTTTGGATACGTTTCTTCTCATCTGTGAACATAAACACCAGTGCTGGAGATGCTGATTAAGTGACGCGGTGGTAAAATCATGCTTCTGCAGAAGTTGCTGACTTTGCTGAGCCTGTGATTTGGCCCTCGCTGTGCCCGAAAAGGCCTGCACGCCTCCGGACAGACCTTTCAGGGGTTAAAATGAGAAGCTCGCTCTGTTCCAAGAATTTGTTACTCTGAGACAATGCTTCTGCATTTTTGTCCCCCTTTTTTTCTTCTTTTTTTTTTTTTTCTCGGACGAATAGTTATGTGGCATGAGGCTTGTTATAGTTGGAAACATCCCTAAGTAAACAGCTGAGCTTAAAAATACTCCTCTTTTTTGTCTGGCCTTTTAAAAAAATAGTAGTTATTGCACAAAAGAAGACTATGCTGATGCCAATCACTGTGTTCTAGCTGAAAACAGGAAGGCGCCCCGAGTGTCTGTCCCCAGCACTTTGACCATACAGCTCGGACATTAAAAGCCTCACTGGAGGATGTGCCCTGTGCTACGAACTGGATCTCTTTATCGCTTTTTTTTTTTTTTTTAATGAGGTGGAAGGCTGTCTATCACAGATAAGTGTATATCCTGCATGTCTGCTTCCTGATCTCTACCAGACTTCATTCATTTCGCTGGTGATTTTCTAGCCTCACTTTGCACAGGTGACTGTGATGGGGAGTTACCTGCTCATCCAGACCTGGTCTGACAGGCACTTCCCAGGTGCTCTCTAAATCCTCTGCCTTACCTTCTGCATCCTTTCATTTCTGAACCCCAGAGGAGCAGCTTGTATTTCAATACAAAAGGCTGCCTTTTGCAACTCTGCTTGGAGAGCTTAAGAAGCAAGGAGAAATGGAGTTTGCATCATTTTCTGGTGCAACACACAAGATCCCCAAGATCATTCTGGATCTTGAAGCCCAACTGCACTAGTAAGCAGGCCAGGTCTTGCCGATCTGTTTCCCCAACAAATCCTCCTTCTCCAGGTTGACGGCTGTCACGGAGCATTCAGGGATTCCCAGATGTCACAGAAATTTTCGCTGAACCGGAGATTGCCTTTTCCCAAAGCAAGGGCAAGAGAGGGACTTTGGTTTGGCCAGAACATTTTTGTGCCTTCAGTGAGAACTTTGCCAGGGAAAAGGAACTCAGGCTGCCTGAATGAATACATGTTCCCCGAGTTCAGCTCAGGATCCTTCAGCATCTGTTGTCAATCCCCCAGAGGTGCTGTCTCCTGCTGCCAGGTGCTACGCCTGCAGACATTTTACTGTTCTAGATTTAAGCTGGATTTCCAGGCAACTGCTTTTTAATTTTTTTAAGTCATTTTTCCTTGAGGACAAATCAGATTTCCTTCATGTTCCCTTCCTCCATATCTCCTTCAAATCAGATTCAACTTTGAAGTGAGAAGTCCATGGTGTTGATGAACATAGTTCATGATGCAGGCCATATGTGACCAATATATCACTATGACCTTCACCAGGTCTTGGGAGCCTACAGACCTCTGTGGAGACAAAAATTAATTCCTATTACCAAGGCCCTGGATGCATTTCATGTCACAGTAGTTGAGAAGAGAACGGAAAAGGCATTTTGCACCATTATGGAAATAAAGATGTTAGCTACTGCTTCCTAGAAATATACCACTCCTGACACTGCCCTCCCCGGCTTTGAGCCTGTAGGACTCTACGGATTTAACTAAGCTGTGTTCACACCACTGCGGAAAGGGAAGAAGCCTGTTAGTTTTCATTTTGTGAGGGCAATCGTAGGAAGAAACAATCTGGTCGTTCTTTACTTTGTTCATGAAAATGTAAAGCCCAACATGTAACCTACCAAGCATCCAAGACCACAGTAAGAATCAGGAGTCAGAGCTGGTGCTCAATACCTGTGGAAGGAAGAGCCTCTGCTTCTTTTTGGCAGCCCACCCAGGGATGCACCACATTTGGCTGTCGTAGGTTGATGCCCTCGTCAGTCCCCTCACCAGTGTCTGGGAAGGATTTAAAGAAGTCCCCCTCTTTACCATCACTCAGAAGTAGGAAGCTCATGGGCAGGAAAGGTCTTCCCCTCTTCTCACCAACGCTCCCCTCAAAGCATGGCATTGCATGCTTTAGGATGGCGTGTCAGTAGTAGGACTTAGAGATCTTCCTTAATAGAAAACTAGGGTTGTAAAGGCACTTTCCCCATCATTTTTCAAAGCACATAAAAGCGAGCAGGTACCTAATCTTTCAGCCTTTGCGCGAGGTGTCATCCAGCCAGCGAACCCACGCTGCGATGGAGGGCAGGGTGCCGTGACTCCAGGACCAGCACGGCAGAAGGGCTCATGGCAGCGCAGTTCAGTAAGACTTTGTTAATCATTTAGGCAGTCTCCATTTAATTCAGACATCTCAGTCTCTCCATTCGGTTCCTCCCTCGGGTTTTGCAGACTCCGAGCAGACAGATTTATTGGGGTCTTAAGCATAATCAGGAACAAATTAGCCTCTTTTAGGATCACACACTGGCCTGGATCACAGCTATTCAAAGGCTGCCTTCCCATCCATGTGAGTATGAATTAAGTCATCGGATTGGAGTAGGTCTTGAGTATTCTTTTATCCCAAACACATGATCTTATCAGAAGCCCATTACGTTTATCATCGCATTAGGAGGGAACATTCGGAGCCAGTGCAGGAGTATGTTGCTGTATAAATGTTGTGCTTACTTCAGTGCTTGTCGTGCAAATAAGTCAGTGCTTCAGGAGGGCCAGGGAAACACTGTCTAAACGCATATGCCTAAAATTAGGCTGTGAGTTTCTGGGTATGTGTTTGCATCAGTGGGGTGGCTGCACTGGGGATGTGTAAAGAGAGCGTGCATGTGTTTGTGTGTCAATGTTTCTGTCAATGTGGGTGTGTAGCAGGGTGCACTTGGATGCCGGTGTTTCAGTGTAAGTGTGTATCTGCCTGGGCGTATGTTTATAGGCTGAAGGTTGGGTCTTTTTAATATGGCAGGTATTTTCCTTTCTTTTTTTTTCCTTTTTACAGAAATAAGCCCCTTTTCATAAAATGACAAAGAAACTCTTCTTCCAAAAATATGTATTTTCCTATGTTTGGGATTTGTTTTTGAGGATTTTTGATTGCTGACCACAGCCTTTCCAGGGCTGAATATTTCTCAGAGATTTCTGCTGAGACTCTCACTCAAACTGGGACATAGTGCTCTGAGGCGGGTGAGCTGCTTAGCTTTATCCTCCTGTTCTTGGGTACAGCAGGGACCTGGCCTACGCTTTGATACGTCTCTGCAGAGAGGGGAGCAGAGCAAGGGATGCAGGAGGATAAGGTGAGGGAACCAAGAGTTTGTCTCCATGGCCGTCAGTTACATGCTCGCTCTGCCCCTCCCTTGAGCTGGCCAGACACAGAGCCTGTCTCTCCCAGGGATGAACGAGCCACACTGGTGTAGCAGTGTGCCAGCATTAATAAGCCTTGCAGAGAAACAAGGTATGTTACAGGGATGTCCAAACTGGGGCTCTCAGGGCACGTACGGTTCATGAGCAGTTCAAGCACACGTTCCCAGCTGGGTCAATATCAGATGAGGAGTAGCAGGGCCCTGCTGGCATCAGGGCTGTTGGGCAATCCGGCCGTGGGAGGAGGCAAGGCAGCTGGGCCGCTGGGGCCAGCACTGCTGGGTTGCCTTAGGGCCCATCTGCACATCCACCCTGGCCCCCTCCCACCATGGAGTAATAGGACACCCTGGGGAGCCATTGTCATCTTTTGTCTGTGAAGCACTCTCCCAAGCGTTCCTCCTCTGAGCTCTTCGAGGTGTGTGGTATATGTTTGGTGGCTCCCAGCCATATGAAGATTTTAAGATGTGACACGTAGGGTCACGAAGTTTGGCCACCCCGGGAATATTCGCTCAGATGCAGGGCTGCACTCATACGGCTGAACGGCTTCCAGATTCATGCTGGCTCCTTTTTGCCAGCTCGGAGTACTGGCCCGGCAAATACACAGTTCGCCACACTTATCCACGTACGCAAGTTGGCCGCAGAGGTCGTGATGAAATGAAACCATAATGACATTCTTCCCTGATAGACTTCTCCATTCTTTCAAACTCACTCTCTTAAGGACCTGGAATTTTGCACGGGGGATTGGGAGGAAGGGAGGGGAAAAGGAGTGAAAGTCATTAAATAATTGAATTGCAATAAACTGATTTTTTTCTGGCTCATGATGGTATTTCACTGTGTAAACTAGGAGGAAAAATAAACAGGGGATTTAGTAGTTTGGAAGTAGCTCAAAATTGAGCAGCCGTTGGATTTTCTGACACCTAGCTTGAGATGGTCCAATGCTACCGACAGGACCCTCCTTAGGGATCATTTCCATCAGTCCAGCTAGCAGCTCTGGCTAATTTCCTACCGTTTTTTCAGCAGGCTTATTTGCCAGACAAAAATACAACAGGCTGTCAGAACTGGATACCTCTGGGGACTGGCAATGATAATACAATACAAAATAGGATACCAACAGGTCAAAGGTTTCCATTTCACAGAGTACTCTAATGACTGAAAATCATTATTGCTATGCAGTCTGTTTGAAAAGAGTAGATGGATCTCAGTTCAGTTTTTAATGGGCCAGTGTTACAGAAACAACCTCAAAAATTTGGCATCTTTGTTGGCAGTCTCATTAGAGAAGCCACAGAATAAATGGACAAGGATAATAAAGTCTCCTGCTGCTTTTGATCCTTTTAGGTCAAATCTGAGTCATGTTGGTTGAAGCTGTGTGTGTATGTGGCAAGCTTACCCTCACACTATGTATACTGTATCTGCTCTTTGGATAAACAGATCTGCCTGGCCCTTTGGTCACTACAACTATGAACTTGGCAGTTTTCACCATCCCTAAATTCACAGTTGCTGTTGTTGTTGTTGTTGTTGTTTTACAGATATCTTTTAAAAACAAAAAGGGAAACATTGTAGACCAGACCCTCTGTTGGCGTTTTTCCATCCAAGTCGGTGGAATTATGCCAACACCCACATTGTCTCTCTATGTATTTTCTGTCTCTGCTTTCTTCTGTCTCCATCCTTTCAAATGGAGATAGATGAAAATAAGCAGAAAACCCCTTCACTTACATTAGGGAATATCTTGAGGAATTGCCCAATAGAGAAGTTGACTATCGTTGCTTGGCTTTTTTAAAATCACCTTGCTACTGCCTAGAAGTGACCAACGCTTTCACTTCCCAGTGACCTGGTCCAGCAGATACATGACCACTGATGTTATCAGGTCCTAGCAACTAGATTGCAGACGTGTGTAGCCAGTCCTTTGTGATTTCTCTTCTCTACTTTCTCCTGGCAGATGAACCCAGCAGGTGCTATTTCCACGATGGTGATGGAGTATGCGAGGAATTTGAGCAAATGACCAGCATCAAAGACTGTGGCGTTTACACTCCCAAAGGCTTCCTCGATCAGTGGGCTTCCAATGTCTCTGTCTCACATCACAGTGACCAGCAGTGTCCAGGATGGGTGGTCATTGGTCAGCCAGCAGCAACCCAGGTAAGGAAAGCATGCTCCCTTTCCTGTCCTGGAAAGTGAAGTCCAGCAAGGAGCAACATTCATGAGTGTAGCTAGATGGTCAGCGTCCATGTGTGAAGTTACTCCTGCCTGTTAACTTGCTGCGTCACCAAGGAATGCCCCTGACAACAGTTTCCCTCTTTCTGAGCCTCATCAGTAGTGATGAGCTGAAATTCAGTTCCAACCATCCAACTAAAAACTGGCTGAAGTTGTGGCCTGCTTGATTCAATAAGCTGTGTAGGAGTCACCTCGACTAACTATCATCACCTAAAAGACTAGACAGGCTCTCTGCAGCTAGCACAGGGTACTATCTTGTGGCGATGAGTTCTGAAGGCTAATGCTGAATAATACAAAAGAGCGTTCTTTCTTTTTTAATAGTTTTGTGTTTTCTGTCTCCCAGTTTCATAAAAGCACCCTATTGTTCTATTCTGAGAAAGGTCCCGTCCATTCCCAAAGCCATTCATTAGCTTTAACCCCCTTCTTACATGTCTCCTTTGTAACATAAATAGCTCCAGTTACCATAACTTTACCTTCTGTCTCCCTGAGAGAATTAGATCCAAATGAGTTCAAAAAGACATTAGGTAAATGCCTGGAAAACAGGGCTGTACGCGATGCAGATGCAACAGTCCAGATGCAACCTGACTCAGGAAAGCCCACATTGCTTATTGTTGGTTTTTTAGAGGATACAGCAGGAAAAGGACTGTATATGTAAGATCATATATAAGAGCTGCTTCGTATATTCCTCCTTCAGCGTCCACTGTTGTCCCTTGCTAGAGGTAGAGCAGTGGAGTAGGTGGACTTTTGGTTTGATGCGGCAAAGTTGTTCTAACAGTCTAATTATCTGGGAGGTGTCTTGAGTGGGCAGTGCAGAGAGGAATTCCGTGTCACAGATATGACAAGCAGATTTCTCCGTGAATAGTAAACGCTAAGCATTTCCAGTTGGCTTGCAAGAGAAAACATCTTTATCCAAGAGACTTGGCCTTGTTCACATTGCACAAGTCTGCAACAAATTAATGACCAGGTCAGTCTTAAATGCACAAAGCGTGGTTAGCTGGCATAGTACCAAGACAGAATCCCGAGCCCAGTATTGCCTTTTTGTCATGGTCTCATTTATTATTTCACACTGTAAAAGGAACTTTCCTCTGGACCCCTACCAGTGCCTTCGTAACTTCTTTCTCGTTCGAGCTCCCTACGCTGTAGTGCAGTCCAAAGCCCACTTGTCTTCAGTTCAGGTGCTGCTTTATGTGCCTGTCCCCGAGCACTCTGTCCCCATGCAGACACTGCAGAGAGCTGCTCTGATTTTCTCCTAATGCACTGGTAGAAATGCAGCCGCACCATGCAGTAGGTAACATATGGTCCTGTGGTGGAAGAAACACCACCATGCGCGCACACAACAGAAAGCCCTGCTGTGTAGCCACAACTCAGGCGTGTTTGTTGTACCAAGATGAGATGAAGTTGTCACAGCCTTGTTTAAAAAAAAAAAGGGGGGGGGGGCAAAAAAAAGCTGTTGTATTTATAGGCAGAGCACTAGCATATCACACACTGGCAGAGTGAATGGGAACATGCCTCCTCTTATTGCCTGGCCCCTGGGGAGATAACAGTGTGCTATTTACTTCCAGCAAAAGGAATTTTTGCTTTAGCTCAGCTGGTCCTATTACACCAGTTTGAGTGCATGGGGTTCATTGACCTTTTAAATCATATATGTTGAGAAAGTCTTTGTTTTCCCCAGGAACAAGACAGCCTCGTTGGCTTGTGAGAGCACCTGACTTGTCACTCCGGAGAGGTTAGGTGGGGCAGCAGGTCATCAGTCTGTTAGCTAGCGGAGATGAAAATTAACCTAAGATCTCCTCTAATCACTGCATGTAATGATCACTGGTGTGTAAACATGTTTGGCTTCATTATCTGCACAAGCATTGAGCCTTAGGGGTTTTTTGTATCGATGAAAGGAGCACCTTTCCTCACCCAGATATCTTTCAGAGTAGGTTGTGTGCTTGCTGGTGTTGTGCAAACTTTTCGTGTTGTTGCTGGGTAGTTTCCTGATTAATCAGAGTGGCATTTGTGTTGGCTTCTCATCAAGAATGCCATGAAAGATATGTTTGAGTGCAGTGCACAGCAATATACAGAATACATAAGCTGCCTGTTTGTTAGCCATCCCCATTTCTCATAATTGCCCCAGCGCTCTAAAGGTGCTTTAAAGCATATTAAGCATGTCCTTCATGATTTAAAATGTTTCTCATCCTTAGGTGTCTCAACACCCGTTTCTCTGCATGACCATTGTAGTTTTGCCTAGGCTGTTTCTGAGGAGTAGGCACCGCAGGTTGGTTTGTTGTTGTGGTCTTTCTCAGCAACATTTGCCTGCGTGCACTTGTTTACTGTTGGAGGATTGTTTATGAGCACAGGCCAGAGCACGCTTGCTTGCTATTGTAGGGTTGCTTCTGTTGACTGACCACCCCACACCTGTTTGCTCAGTTCACCTAAGACGTTGCCCGTTTCTGCAGAGTTGGTTGTTCCTTAGAAGTAGGGTGCGCGCACTTGCTTATTATTTTGAGACGGACCTTACGTGCTGGTTCCTTACTTGTTAGTATGAGGCTGCTGAATGGTAACATACTAAGCAAGAAAAAAAAAAAAAGTTCACAGTATAAGGTTTGTTTTGAACAACAAAATGCCTACAAAGAATGACACAGTCTTGGCGAAGAGATACACATTTGAAAAATGGAAAGGTCAAACAGCCCCCCCTTTAAACAGTCGCTCTTTCTGCAGAAGCAAGACTGATAGACAGCCACTTCTACTTTTCCTGGCAGCCACTCTTCAGTGCTGATTAAGAAATATTCTCAGTACTGACAGCATCATATTTAGAGCCAAAGAGGACCAGTCAGCAACATTGCACCAGCACAGAAATGCGAGCACCGATGAAGGGTATTTTTACCGTTTGATTTCTAATCTGGCGTCCTCCGCAGATCTTGAAGCAGACGCTGCTCAGTACCTGTTGTCGACCGCAGGAATTCGGCAATAAGGGCTTTGCACACTCTTGGGCTGCTCTTTTCCCTACCGCTCTTGCTGTGAGTTTGTAAACATCCTCTCCTTGCCATCCACTGTGTGTGAAATATTATCAGTGTTGATGTACTGGTTGTGTGGGGTTTTCTACAGCACTGTTTATTTCTCGGGGCCTTTCTTGTGCTAACGATTATTGATGCTACCATTAAGTCATCAGCTGGTGTATGCTGGCAAAGACTACAAAAAGGCAGTAGCGCTGGGCAGATTTATACTAGCTGAAGGACAGATCCAGTAGGCATAAACAGACAAAGGATGCTTCGGCTGATCTGTTTTGTGAATAGCTGCAATTTCTTCTGTGTTGGAAGTCCCCAGGGACTTATTTCCCTGACCAGTTTGTACCCAGCTAGAGTCAACCTCCTCGTTACCAGCAGGAGGGGGTAGGACATGGCCTCCTGACACCAAGTTAAGTGCACCTGGGCTTGACAACACCTGAGTTTAAAAAGCCAACTCGTGGCCTACCCAGACAATCCCTGTTTTATCATCACTGGTGAAGCTGCATTGGTGCAGAGTGTTAAGCAGGCACATGCAGTGTGGATTAGGTCACTGTAAAAGGTTGGCTGGCCTGTAGGGTTCAAGAAATCAGGGTCTTGCACTGACCTTAGTTGACTCAAAGCTCTGTGCTCTCGCTGCACACCAGTTTTGTTTTGCCACAGTTTTCACTGGGTTGAGTGCATTAGCGTGTATGTTAGTCTCTCTTTCTAGAGTAGGTTGTACTGATCATGAAGGATTGGGATATTTTGCTAAAGTGTCTTTTCTGTACAGATGTGCCTTTGGAGGAAGCCTCTGACAGGCCTGTTTCGGGAGGGTTGCTCTGCGGCTTGGGTGAGAGGAGCAGAGGCAGATGGGTGCTGACCAACCATGGGAGTCTAGAGATGCCATTTCTCCTTTCCTCTTGCTGGTGGCCCTCCTGCTTTTGGAGAACTGATTCGTCTGCAGATTCCCTTTGGGCCTTTATAATTGAGAATTATAAGAAGGGACTAATGGATCTTTAGATGGCTTATTGTTAACCTTGTTACTCCTGTCATGGCAATGTGTGCTCAGGACTTGGAAGTTGGTGTGTGCATTGGCGATTTAGAGAGACAGTCCCCCAGTAGCTATATCTTTCATTGCATTTCCTCCCAGTTGTGCAGAAGTTGTTTAGACCAAGTAACCCTATATATGTGTATAATTTTTTTTTTTTTCTCCCTATGCCATTGTCTGAGCCTGGTTTTCCCCTGTATGGAAAAAGCCACAGAGCTCAGGCACAGTTAACCAAAAGGGAACTCCTTCCCGAGGCTGCTGGGCACAGACAGATCCTGGGATTCGTTTTCATTCCCGGACTGACGAACACACCCTGTTCTCCTCCGGGTACCCCACAGGGGCTGCTATGGAGTAAGAAGTTGTGGAAGAGGATTCTTATTACATATTTCCCACAAACAGAGGCCCCCTCCTGCCCCTATTACAGTTCCCATAATTGCACTCATCCAGACTCACTGCAACAAACCTATTCTTCCACCAGCAGCAGAAAGATGTCTAGAATTGCAGTATGTCTGAAATTGCCCACAAAAGGAGAAGACAGGAGCACAGAAATATTCTGAATACTAGAAGAAATAACATGGTAGAGCAAGGGCTCCAAGGGCGGTAAGAAAATACCGTAACAAAATTGAAGAGAAAGATGATTAAGTCCTCTGCCACGCAGTCTTATTCTGTCTAATAAATATAATGCTGAAGATAATTCCCCAAAGATCCAGCAAAGCCAACAAATAGAGTAATCTTGAACAGGAGTGGGAAGAGAGGAAACCTGCAACTTTTAATGGAGAAGCCATTCCTTTCCTTTGGGGTGATCTTGCTGAGAAGAGGGAGGGCGTCTGTCTGTCGGCTCTGCAAGTGGCCCTTTTTGAACTTCCCAATTCACAACCAAGTCCTGTTGCTCTTCAACGGTAAGAGTTTTGTTGTGGTTGGAGGGATAAAAAAAATCCCCATTTTTAATAAGATGATTTGCTTTGCAAATGTCTTTGTTATTTATAGCCAAGCCAGGCTTTGAACCGCTAATCTCTGGAGGATGAGGGCAGAATCCCACTAAGAAAAAACATTTATGGAGGAACCATGAGTGATCAGAGACCAGTTCTGGAAAAAGATGAACTGGACACTGTGCACAGGCTGTCACAAGAGGAACGTAGGTTTGCTGTACGCATCTGAGCTCATTTCCCGTACTGGCTGATCCACCAAAAGGCTTCAGCTTACGTTACAAAGTCTCCAAGTCTAAAGTTAGTTCAAGGGGGTCCAAAACTTCGTCTTTATTTCAGACTTCCCACAGATATTACAGACCAGCCAATTTGGTCTTTTGCCTGAAGGCTGGAGAGTTGCATCTCGAGCCTGGCCCTGACCATCAGGCAAATTCAGGCTGGAATGCTCCTTCCTTGGCTTAAGTGATGATATTTTTCATATTTTTTCAGTGTACAGGGATTAATTAAGCCACACTGCTTGGTTTCTGTTCCATTTAATAGAGGTAGAAACTGGAGCACAGAAAGGTAAAGCTACTGTTTGAGGATTAAACCTCAATATCCTTCAGAGACGTTGCAGGCACTGGGCATTATTGAGCCCAGACCTCCCCAGGACTAGGAAGTTCAGGACGTCTTGAAAGGGAAATGTTCATATCTTGGATAAAAAGAAAACTGTTCAGGGCCTGCTGAGAGTTACTGTCTGGGAGCAGAGACCTGGAAGGGGTTTGGGTTCATTAAATCTGCATTTTAGCTCTGTCAGCCACCTCACATCATCCCGTTTGTGAATTAATCGGTCTTTATCCTAGCACAGTTTGGCTGTTCATTCCCAGTACCAAAGGACTGGAAAACTGTCCCACCAACTCCTTGCTTTAATGGCTGGAAACCTTATTTCCCACCCGCCTTGCTGGGAAAGCTGGATTTTGCAACCTTTCTGCCAAAGGAACCCTACTCGTCCTTATTCGTACATTTGCATTGCTGCTTTACGTCATTGGAGGAGGTGGTCCATGGGAAGGGTCCACACCAAGATGAGGGATGCTACAAAGATGTGTGCTAACATCAGTGCCATGGCTCCTGCTCAGGAATTATCTGTGTTCTGGGGACGTCTCTGAGGCAAAATAAACTGAGAAATGGGATTTCTAGGTAGGCTGGCTTGAAAAAGACTCAGTTGCAGAGAGCTGGTTGAGGAAGAGTGTTACCCTTAAAGTTGATCCAGAGCTGGCTGGAGAAAAGGGGATGCTGCCCATCACCTGGCTGCCGGCTCCCTGCTAGGACAGACAGTGATTCCCTCCCTCTCACCCCTCCATCCCCACGTCTTCCAGTGCTCCTCTGCTCCTGGCAGTAGTAAACCAGCAGACCCCATGGCTAATGTCGTAGCCTCTGGCTGATTTGTGTAAGGGGAGGACAGAGAGAACACAATGAGATGTCAGAGGAGATTCCAAGCAATTTTGCCAAACACTCAAGGGATATTTTTTTCTTTCCACTCCCCTCCCCCCTTAGTTTTTAGAATAATTTTTCAAGAGCACATATGCAAGTCATCTAAGGGAAACAGAACAGTGAGTACCAGGGGCTGGTACACTGTGTTCCCTTTGTGTACTGTACAGAAAATAGATAAAAGAAACAAAGGATGATGCAGAGAGCAAAGCAGCCATCGGTACTCTCAGAGAGGTTCAATCTGACCTTTTCAGAGATGAAGGTCAATCCAAAAATCCTCAGGTGCCGGAAATTGGTCCCGTCTTCCTAGGACCAGGAGACATTTACCACTAACGAAACAAGAGCAGAATTCCATGCCATTTGTTGTTGCTAGATGGGAGAAGAAAGGCAAGAAAGGAATATTGTCTTGGATAATAATAAGGATTATGTGCTTCTTTAGGAAGTAACTTACCATTTTATCATCATATCTGCTGTACACCGAGCCACCTACCCAGATTACACACGGTAATAGAAAACAGCTTGGACCCCCCCGGCATCAATGAGCTGGAAAGCTGGACCCCACGACAGCGGCGGTGCTCGTTAGCATGCACTCTTCTGAAAGGAGACCGCCCTCCTCGGCCCTTGCCCCTCAACCTTCCAGTCTCTCTGTCTGCTGTTGCTGCTCACAAGCCTTTAGATGCAGAGCATGTCCAACCGTAAGCGTGGGATAGCTCTCCTGCATCCCATCTGGGTTGTTTGTCTTGGGTCCCTCTCCATTCAGAGCAGAATGATTTTGCATAAATGCATCGACACGTCTGCTTTGTTCATGCATGAAGGGTCCTCGGCATTTCTCATCCCACCCCCGCCCTGGCCGTCTTCTCCCTACCCCCCTGGCATGTAGCTTCACCAGCTTTTGCATGATTTCCCTGTGCAACAGCAAATGAACCTGCCTGAAGCATTGCCAGTCAATCAAGCGCAGTTAAAAAGACCCAGTCGATTATTTTGGATAGAATTAAAACAAGTGATGGGAAGGAGAGGACGGAAAAGGGTGCAAGAGCGAAGCCGTAATGGCCTTTACTATGTAATTTGGTTTCATGTTCTGCACAAGAAAACATGTAAAATATGTAAACAGAGCCCTCCAGGATTGTAATGTAACTACAAAGCCACAGATATACAGGCAGGCAGGGTGCTATTCTTCAGCAGAACGGAATGCCATCCCCAAAACCACACGATCATTTCTTTAAGCCTGAAAGTAAACTCTCTCGTGCCAGGAGCGGAGAATTTATTTTTTCTTTTAAATGAAGGATTGTCTGCACTACTTGTTCGGAGAACTGTAGGCCCACATTGTCATAAGAGACGTCGTATTTTGAATGCCAGTGAATTTTAGGGTGTTCATCTTGAGATGTCTCTAAAAGGCATGGTTTTTGGAGGATGGTGCTTACCCAGCACTGTCCTGAAGGTCTCTTGAGTCAATCCCTCTATCCCCACCTGCAAATAAGTATCTGCTTTAAAAAGGAAAAAAACAAAACCGGGGACCATTTGGATAAATTTTGAGCTGCCTTAAATCTCTCCTGAGTCATGCTGCCTTAGTTGGAGCCGTAACTGTTGAGGAACCCCAAATCCATGCTCATTTTTGGAAATACTGCCTGTAAAGTTGGAGGATCACAGTTTTCTCTGAGGTTATTTCAGTGGTGAATCTGATAAGAAGACATGATTCACCCCTCTGGTAAGTGGGCCCAGCTCCCTCTGCTATCGGCAGGAGCCTCCCCCGGGCCCGGGTTTACACCATAGCCTCAGGGTCCAGCTGCAAACTTTAATGCGTGCCAGGAAATGGTTATTTCCATGATCAGTGCTATTATCTGTCTGTGCATGTACCTACTCACTGGCAAAGCCCTCATTTCAGGAGAACATCAAGTTCTGCTTAGCCATGTTGGTCATAGGGCCAAAATCCTTACGCTTAGCGCTTTGGGCAGTGGATCTTATTTTCCCATTTTTTGGTAATTAACCCTTGCATCATCACCCCGAGAGAAGCCAAGTCTCTTTTCAGAGAGGGGAAGCTGAAGCACAGGGTAGAGATGACCTTCTTTCCACCTTTCTCCACCCAAATACCTTTGAAAAATCTGCCCTTCTAGCGGGGCAGATCTGTTCCTGGTGCACTGCACTTGTGTTTACACCATGACCCTTACCTGCTGAAAAAGGAAAGCCTTGCTGTTTGGAAATTTAACTGTGTCCCAGTGGTTGTTTCTGGTGGGAAAGGCCGAGACTGAGCAGCCATGATTTCCTCCATCCCCTGTGCTTCCAGTCTGTCCTCCCAGAGCCCGCTCCTGGGAGGCAGTGAGGCTGAAGAAACCGTGAGCTTCCTCCCAAAGACGATGCTCGTAATTCAGGCCCCACGGTAACTTCTTTGGGAAGCAGCTGGGAGTTTCTGTGAACTCCCCTACTGGCCTGGGACATCAAGGATGAAACGCTCCCCAGTGGTCTTTTGGTTTAATTTGTTGGGAGTTTGAGGTTTATCTCATCAACCAGGGCTGTTCTGAGGTTAGAGGGAAGCGACGGGCTTCCCCAGACACCTGCAGCCAAACCTTTGCTTGGGCGCAGATGTGCATGGGCTGGAGGAGGCAACTGCCTGCTGCTCTACGGGCTCTCCCAGGATGCTCCAACTCATTCCGTGAAATTTGTTCGCGCGGTGGCAGTTTTGTTACTCAGCAGTTTCAGTGGGAAAAGCCTGGTGAAGGGTGAAGCAAGGGGGAACCTTCCGATTTGCATACCACAAGCCGTGCCTTCAGGTATTGAGAAAAACAAGCCACAGGGTTTAATCTTAATTAATGCATGCTGACGTAGGGCTGAGTAGTTGGATGGGAAACCAAAAGGGTTTGATTGCTGAGGTGTAACCGTAGCCGGCTCCCCAGGACGCACATGGTAGCTCTCCTCCGTGCCCCGCCCAGCCGCACTCCCTGGGAGCCCCGCCACAGCCTTCCCTCTCGCTATTAAATTCAGGGCCTCTTCCCAATGTATCATCTCCCTGGATGTATCCAATTAAGGCCTGTTGACAGCCCAGAGCAGACTTATACCCTTAGGATTAGAGGCATGTGTACGTCTTCATATAGGGAAGGACAACAACTGGGTGTCTGGCTGGCTCGCTGGGAGTGCGGCGCGAGAAGCTGAGCAGCTTGGAGAGGGAAAAGGAGCCAAGGAGAGAGAGATTTGCACCCCCAATTATCCTTGCATGTGGAAACGCTGTCTTGATGAGGGTTGCGTGTGGTTTACACAGTGTGTTTACATGGTCCATAACCCTAAACAAAGCTGAAAAGCATGGCTTCAACTCTGGAAATAAAAGCTCTGGAAACCCCTGGTTTTCTGCACATGAGAAAGTTTTGTTCTTTAAACACACAGATGTTTTTAAATTAAAAATCACTCTTTTGACCTTTCCTGAATGTGATCATGTGGTCAGAGCTGACATTAACCACTGCAGGGCTGTTTGCTTCAGCTGCAGGCGAAGCTTAGGGAGCAATCTTCAGAGCTCGTGGTAGCACCTGTGTTGTCTCACATCTCTTGGAAGCTGCTCCTGTGCCCCATGTGCACTTGGGGCGGTTCGGGGGAGGTGGGGTTAGGTATGAGGGTATTTAGGGTCTGTTCCTACCGTGCTGGAAACAAAAGCGTTGTGGTTTTTTCCTCCTTGCTAGTTGAAAAAGATGTGGCTTAATATTTTCCTATTTGTCTCTCTTCCTACCAGAAATGTTGCCCAAGTGCTTCTAAGCATCTCTGTCCACCTCAGCCAGTGTGTATTCTGATGGAGAACTCCTCATCGAGCTGAAGTTCTTTAGGGATTTGTTGTTGTTGCTTTTGGGCTTTCTCTATCTAGCTGTGTGCTTTCTTTGTCCAAGCAAATTTATAGGACCAGCTTTGGGAAGGAAGGAGGGAATGTTACCGAGCCCAATCCTGCTTTACCTTGCAGGAGTGCCAAACCAGCAAAACTACCATGAATCCAGTGAGTCGGATCGACTAATATAATAATAAAAATATATTTAAGATCCTCCTAAAGTGTGGTGCACATTCTGCCTTTGACAGTTTGATTTTCTGATGCCAGCTGCTCCCAAATGAAATGCTCCAGTCAAAGGGAAAAAAAAAAAAAAAAGCTTTTGCTCTACTCATCAGTGGTAGAAACTTCTGGGATGGGATTGTTTTCCTTTGCCGCAGCACCCCCACGGCCAGCCTTGGCCCGCAGTTATATGTAAGCTTTGCTGTTGTAGTGGACCTAGCTGGTTCAAGTTAGAGACAGGCAGTTTGGGAACCTGAGTGTGCAGCCAACAATAATGTTCTGGCTACTGTATTTGTTTAACCTCGCTCTCCAGTGGATGGATATATAGTCTGTTAAAGCACTTATCAGTCTATAATGCCTTCACACTTTTGTGAGCAGCAGTGTGGAAGTTGTAGACAGGAGCTTTTGCTGCAGATTGAAAATGTCTTTTAGCTTTAATGAGGCTGATGTTTGCAAAACCAAAGGTTTAAGGTCTTGTTTGGGTGCTGTTTCTTTATGCTGTCTGTCTAGCGGGTTGCATTTGGCTGCTATTTCTACCGGTAAGTGTATTTGTGAATTTGAACATCGTAACAGAATGCAATTTAGGGCTAATTCTAAGAATTATGCCTTCTAGGTGAGATCCTGGCAGTGCTGGGGTGGAGGATGCTGTTGTTTAAGAGCAGCATCTCTATGTCCTACTGCTGTGTTGAAGAAATAGCAAACCTCTGACACGAATAAATAGGAGCACATGGCACACTTCCATGTGCTTCGTATGAAACTGTATTCTGTGTGGCTGTGCACTTGGAGCTATCACTTGCTTCCGCACCCTTTCAGGGCGCATTGCTGAATGGCAAAAGAAGCAGGGGCACATACAAATTGCACTCATGAGCTCCAAATGCTGGTGTTTACTTGTGGGCTTGTGCAAAAGTTGAGCTGATTATTAAAACCCCTTAGCACAATTGTTTCTTCTTTTTCTCACTCTTTTTCTGTCATTTCTGGCCCTGGCTCAACTGATGTCTTTGGGGTGATCCTTTGAACCGTGCAAAAATCATCTGGTTAGGGTTTTGTTGTAAAATCAAAGCTCCATATTGTTTTTTCCACAGGTCCAGCTAGCATCCTAGATATTTTGATTACACCTGGCTGGATGTCAAAGCCGATGTGGGTTTGGGATAGGGCCAGTCAGAACAGATTTACAGTTTTTTCAGGTATACTATGTGAAGTTTATGGTTTTATGTGATTTTGATTTGAACTCGCCGGTTTTAAATGAAGTTTGCTTTGAATCTGGAGATAACAGGAATTCAAAGGAAAGCTCAAAGAATGCAGGTCTGCATGATTTAAAAATTGAAATATACTGTTCATACAGACTCTTTGGAAGTGAAATAACTGCATTTTTTGAGAAAGCTAAAGTTAATAGGTTGAATTGCACATGCAATCTGGGCCATCATCTAATGGAAATCCCTGCAGCTCCTATTCACTTTCCTGAAACTAAACCAACTTATATGACAAAACAAAATAGCCCTTGCATCCCCCACTCATTTCTGAATCACAGCCCTGTGTTACATCCAAAACTCTACCCAAGGAAATTTCCTTTTGGAAATGAACATGATCATTTTTATTGTAAAGTAGAGGAATTTATCATCATGTCACACTGCAAACAAACTATTGATGCCAATGTCATATCAGCTGTGGTGTTTTCATACACATAAAGGTCACTTTCCAATTACTAAAAAATCCAGCCAAACCTTCAGCTGAAAATTGGGCTTCTGGGCTAAAAAAGCTATAGTAACATGCTAATTGAATACTAAGTCTGCAAGGTCCAGACACCATCGGCTGCTCCAGATTCAAAGGGAAGTGGCTGTGCTGAGACTGGACATAGCAACTGGCAACGGGGCTTTATTTTGTCCTGCAGGAGATGTAATCTGCTTCCCAATCCCACAGCCAAATCCTGTTCCTCATTACACGGGTAAAATTGACAGATGAGATTTCCTCTTACTTCTGAGCCAACTGAATCTGGGAGTAATATAGCATCAGCGTGTTACCCCAGGAGTTTTATCAGCTTCCAGTTGATGAAGCTTTTCTGTTGATCACCTGCCTGCATGCCTTTGTCCTGGAGCAGGATATGCTGCAGTTTTTCATCTTTTGCCATCAGACCTTTAAGTACCTCAATGAAAACAGGCAAAAGCAGACAAAGAGCACAAAACTTAGTAAAACTGTGTTATCAGACACAGAGGACAAGGAGAGGTTTGGCGTAGAAGCTGCAGTTCATGAGCATCAGAGGTAAGGGAGAGTTGCTGCTGAGGAAGAAGCAGCAGACTAGAAGGTAAGAAGGCTATTGAAAGAGGGAGGACACAGCCTTCCTTCATCATCTTATGCTTATAACCTATGCTGCTGAATCTCAGATTTGGTTTTGGTTTTTGGTTTTGATTTTACAACAACAGGTTATTTTAAACTCATTGTTAGCGCACAGAAAAATTTAATATATGTACCAGTTTGGAAAAAGTAACTATGAATGCTATCCTTAAGTTTTAGAGGCCAACCTGAAATGACCCAATGCTGACTTTTGTAGTTGGGCAGACAACTTGTTGACTCAAATCTTCCGTCAGGACAAATCCAGAACGCTAGCAAAGAGACTAGTCCTAAAGCATTTCTGACCAGAACCTAGGAGAATCATAGAATCATAGAATCATTAAGGTTGGAAAAGACCTCCAAGATCATCGAGTCCAAACATCAACCCAACACCACCATGCCTACTAAACCATGTCCCTAAGCGCCTCATCTACCCATCTTTTAAATACTTCCAGGGATGGTGACTCAACCACTTCCCTGGGCAGCCTCTTCCAGTGTTTAACTACTCTTTCAGTAAAGAAATTTTTCCTCACATCCAATCTAAACCTCCCCTGGCACAACTTGAGGCCATTTCCTCTCATCCTTTCGCCAGTTACTTGGGAGAAGAGACCAACACCCACCTCGCTACAGCCTCCTTTCAGGTAGTTGTAGAGAGCAATGAGGTCTCCCCTCAGCCTCCTTTTCTCCAGGCTAAACAACCCCAGCTCCCTCAGCCGCTCCTCATAAGACTTGTTCTCCAGACCCCTCACCAGCCTCATTGCCCTTCTCTGGACACGCTCCAACATCTCAACGTCCTTCTTATAGTGAGGGGCCCAAAACTGAACACAGTATTCGAGGTGCGGCCTCACCAGTGCCGAGTACAGGGGCACGATCACTTCCCTGTGAGAAAACCCAGAGCAAAATTTCTGATGTCCCTTGAGTTAAGCCTGTTTGTGTACAATTTCCATCTGAGTTCTGTGGGCTCCTGAGGTTTGAAATGGTCATAGAAACTGGCTGATTTTTGAGGTGTTTGTTGGAACCTAAATGGTGGCCTTTTTAATGGTTCAGTGCTCACTAATGTGGGCAATTTCATTTTTTCTGTAACTCCAACCCAATTCCCAGCCTAAATGAGAAGAACAGTGCAACAGCTTTCAGAACAGATTGGAGGTCTGTGCTGCAGTCGGCAAACTGGGTGGTGTCCATGTGGCAGTCAAGCTGCCTTATAATATTGGGCAATAAACAAGCAGGAACCTTTCTGATATTTAGCGACGGCACCATAGTATCTCATCCTTGGGTAAGATTAACCTTAGGTCTGCAAGAATAACATATTTAAGAATAAAAGGTCTGGGTGACTGCCAGCCCCCATGTCTGGCAGTGGAGAGAGAAAGTTTTAATCTGTAAGGGATGTGTTTAAATGCTGCTTATGTCATGCTTGGGATTCTCTGGCAAGTGTTGAGTTAAATATAAGTAACATTCTGCAAAGCAGTCGGCTAAAAACTGTAGATTAATTAGGTTTCATTATTATGGTTGAAATCTGTTCTTTAGCTGGATCTTCAAACAACAGAACATGTCCTGTTTGTGCCTCCACGGGTTTCATATCGGTCCATGAGTATTTCCGTGCACTTGTACAACCTCAGTCAGGATGTTGTATGCTCCACAAATAGACGGTACTGTGGGTTTTACCAATAGATCCTGTTCCTGCTTGTTCTGTGGTTGCTGTTTTGCAAATGGGACAGGGTATAGCCTGTTTCGTCTCAGAAACTCACAGCATTGTCTGTCTCGGTGCAGAAGCGGCAGCAGCACAGTCCCCAGTAAAAAGGAGGGAGGGAGAGGCAGCAGCCTCGCGTTTGGGGCATGATAACCACTTCCACCTGTCTCCTCCAGAAGGAGGTTGCTCCCTACTGCCTGATGGACAAGTGCTTGCGATGGCCCTTCACAGCCACACTTACCTTGAAGACATGGTCTGGAGGAAGCCCCGCCATGGGACAACAGATGGGATTTTGGGAGCAGACAGATCTGCGCACTGGAGATTTGCTCTGTTTACAGCCGCCTGTGGGCATGCAGACAGGCACGTCCGCTCCAACCACGGGCGTCAGCCGTATGCCAGAGCTGAGCAGGGCAGCATCCCAGTTTAAATAGCAGCTTTGCCTGTCTGCATTTAGAATTATGTTGATGTTACAATGTGAGAGATGAGAACCACCAGTGTATGCAAAGCCTGTGGTGTCTGGCTTTGCTTGCCCGATGGGAAGGACAGAGTGGGATGGCATCTGCTGGTATTTAACCCACTCCTGTGGGGAGGTATATCCTTCACACGTGTATGTGCTTTGTTTGTCCCTTCTCTTTGTAACATCTGAGCACCTTTTTGTGGCTAATGGCTTTTACCCTCAAGATACCCGTGTGACATGGGAAGATATCATCCTCGTCTTACAGACGGGGGCCTCAGGCCTGGAGAAGCCAAGTGCTGCCCAGAAGGTTGTAATGGGGCCATGCACTGGGCAGAGTCAGGTTGAGACCTAGTCCAGTGCCCAGTCCGCAGGATCAGTGATCCTTAACCTGTAGTTCGTCTGCAACAGGAGCCCATCAACACAACTTAACGTTGCCTGAAGTCATGGGTTGACTGGGAATCATTCACAAGGGCACCTTCCAAAATTGCTCTTCAGCAAATTTTCCCATATTACTTTGAAGGAAAATATTATGAGGAAATGGAGTTGATTGCAATAGTAAATGCGTTTTAGATGTGGCAATGAACTAAGTGCTCCCGATATATCACTTTTCCCTTTCTGCTGACAGATTCCTCGGTCCCCTTGAGTAAGAGAAGGAAAACAGGAGAGGCAGTTTGAAGAACATGTTGTCCCTGTGATTGACAAGAGGTTGTATAAATCAGTCAAAGGGAATCCTCCAGGCATTCCCTCTTGTGGGAAGATCCCACAGTGCTCTCTGGCCTTGTTCATTCTGTCTCTCGATGTTTGTGTACAAAATGTGTGGGTGGGAGACAAGCTGGATTAGAACCTCCGAGAGGAACAGACATCAGCTCTTTTAATTGAAAGCAGCTTCCTAGGGAGGGGTATGACATGGGTTTCCAGTAAGTAGACACAAATAGTCCCCGAATACTTTGGAGCAGATACTAAGCTCCTGTGGATCCCAGTTGCTGTGTGGATCTGAGAAGCTGGATAAGCCCCAGTGAGCAAAGTTTTGAGTCCTGAGTGATGCCGTCATTCTTCAAAGCAAATACTTCAGTGTTTGGTAACACCCTGAAATGAAAAGTGCATCTATCCCTTCTTCCCTCCACAGCTGTCAGGTGCTTTAGCTGCTGTTTTGCATCACTGTAGCAAAACGGAGGATGTTAGGAAATAATTTATTTCTCATAAGCGTGAATTCCTATGAATTTGTAGCCGTGAGGAGAGGTGATGCTCTGTCTTCCAGGCCATTGGAACTTGTAGCTTAAAAGTGGTGGTACTGCAGTAATAAGTGCCTTCACGCTGCTGCCATCTTCTAGGGATGCCTTAAAAGCAGAGGTGTGAAAGAGTCTCCCAGCAAATGGTTCTCAGACTTTGCAGTTGTGGTGTGACACTCAATAACTGCGTAGAATTGAAAAAGGGATGTATTTACCACGTGCGTTAGAGCCTATTGAGATGGTGGAGTCTGTAGGTGATAGGGACTGTTTATACAATCAGATTGTTATTACAAAATCTTAAAAGAACTTTTTTGCCATTAGCTACGTTTACTAGACAGCAGCTAGCGTA
Organism: Pygoscelis adeliae; assembly: GCF_000699105.1. Lineage (NCBI taxonomy): Eukaryota > Metazoa > Chordata > Aves > Sphenisciformes > Spheniscidae > Pygoscelis > Pygoscelis adeliae. The sequence goes on from NW_008823916.1 coordinate 879,025, forward strand.
GAAGAGGCTCTTTGTAGCCACTTCTAATGGCATGTCTGTTATTTTCCCACACTTCTCAATTATACTCTTCTCCTCAAAGAACTTTTTACCCCAGTACCACTTTGAAACACTTGCCTGAGTAGCGATGGATCAGCCTCAGCAGGAGGAAGCTTATCTAACCTGTTCAAACCAGAGCAGTCTACCAAGTCTGCACACCTCAGTAGCACACACGTCTCAAACACAGGCTCTTTATGCAATGTTAAGTTTTTTGCTAATATTCTCAGGCAGAAGCAGAAAGTGCTAGAGTTCACACACGCACACAAATCAAACAAGGCATTTAAAAGTTATCAGAGATTTCCAACCCACCTCAGCAGGGGTTTATTTTGGGTTTGATTCAAACTTCTGGTGAAGGTCTGGGTGATTTCTTAATACAGGTTTTCACTCATCCATGTGATTTAAGTGGCACTTAAAGTGCACCGAACGTCAGTACTTTTGTTTCTTTCAACCACCTTTTTGGACCGATAGAGCAGGAGGAGATATAAGAATAAGAACAAAATCATATAAAAGTAATGAGACCTTTGTTCATGTCAAAGAGCTCTCTGACCATATAAATTGCAGATGTGGGTAAGATAAATTCCCTAGCTGGAGAGGTATTAAAATAAAAAACATGCTCCCAACAAGAGACAGGCTGCTGAAAATGTAAGAAGGGAGAATTGTGAAATGGTACATGTTGAATTGCTGGCCTGGATTTCAAATGCCAAAGATAGTTTATGTAAAGCCTTGCTCTGCTGTAAAATGTAACACTATCCACTGGCTAGCCTCAGTGAAGCTTGGTCCCAGTTGTTTTAAAAAATAAATAAACTAAAAATCTTCTTCCAGCCCATTATAGCTGATTTATGTTTTGCCCATAGATTCCTCTGTGCTGGATCTTGAGGGACTCAGATTATAGAGGTGATTACCTCACTTTTAGCCAATCTGGTTTCTCATTCCCAGGCATCCCAGGCTCTCTTTGCATTGCCCGGACTTTGCCTGCCGAGACCAAGAGGGCAGTTCCAATCAGAATTACCGAGTGGGCATAGGATTTGGAGTGGTTAAAAACCATCTCTGTTAATTCTCTTGTTTCACTTCAGGGTTTTCTTTTTGTTTTAATAATCAGGGAAATTGCTTATGGGAACAGCTTTACTGACAGCACATCACCACCTGATTGCTCAGTTCAGGCTCTGGTCTTGGAAAGAAATTTAATACTGTCCCCAAGTGTACATGGCTTCAGTTAGCACCTAGCGCAGGTGGTCTGTGTGATCGGTCGTAGGCTCTCCTGTGGCTAGCACAACTGCTGGAGATAGTTTGGCCTCTTGCATTACATTCACACAGCTCCATTGCCACTATACTGTGTGACCGCAAGGAATGTCCTCTGGTAATGACAGTCACTGAGTTCACCAAAGTGTTGTGAATCTTAACACGTACCCTTCAGATGGTCCAAGAGCCTCAGCTGGAAGCATCCTTCTAATGCCGTTGTAGCCTTTTGCATGGTGGACATTTCCTTCCGCTTTCTTATTCAGGGAAGGAAGGCTGTAGTCATGCGTGTTCCTTTTTTGAAGTGGCTTCCCTGAGCAGTGTGGTTTCAGGGTAAATCCTACCATTTCGTGCAGTTTCATTTTCACATCTTTCTTACGTACTGATGGCACTGCAAGGCACTCTGGTACTTAAATTCAGGCATTTTCTTTGAGCTTTTCATCCATGCCAGCTCTTGGGATTCATCTACTTGTTCTTTATTGAAAAGAGCAGTTTGCTTATAATCCCACTGCTGCCTGCCATGGAAAGTGCTGTAGGTGTAGGAAGAAGGTGATTCCACTTACAGAAACTAGTTAACAAAACAAGAAACTAGTTTGCTTAAATTGGGTTGTAGAGTCAGGCCTTTCCTGGCTACACTTGCTTCCAAGTTTACATGGCCATCTGTGGCTTCCCTGGGGTTACAGTAACATGCAGGTTTAAATAGGGCATTGCTTGAGTACTGTGGAGAGCATCTGCAGGCTGTCTGTGCTGTGAGTTGGTACGTTCAGAAGTGATCGTCACTTTGACTCCAGTGGCAAGAGTCGTGGTCCATTTGGGTGGGAGCAAAGTTGTTCTGCGTGCTGTCAAAGACCTCGTACCAAATTAAGAGGAAACTGTTGGCTGCCATCCAGCTGCTGTGAGTCTTTAGCTCCTTTTCATGTTTCAGTTTTTCTTATTGAGGTGGAAGACCTGAAAACTTAACTTTTGAATAATCTCATGGTATTTAGAAACATCATTATTGTGTGTATTTTATTCTAGCAGTGCACCTGGACTTTTTTCCCCACTTTAAACAGTCATAATCCTTCCTTGCTGTCATCTACGTCTGTTTTGCTGTTTCTTTTTTGTCCTGCAGATGTGTCGAACTAAGGTGATTGACTTGAATGATGGTGTCTCTCAGTATGCCTGGTATCCCTGCACGGCCAACTTCCAGTACTCCCACATGACACAGACCGTTTTCTGGCTGAAGGTAGGAAGTGTACATGTCATTCAGAAGTCTCCTCTTTGCCTGCCTGTACGAAGTTTCTCCAACAGGCAAAATATCATGGGACAGCCTACCCAGGGCCAAGCTGCTCCTTTCTTTGAAGTACATCTAGTGCAAAATAGCAAAACAAAGTCTCTGAACGCTGTCTAGAGAATCAGTGGTGAAGTCCCCCCCTGTGACAAGGCTATTGAATTTCTGAGAGGTTACAGCCTCCAGCTGCAGGGCTGTTTGACTCGAGTTTATCTGGTTTGTATAGGAGAGATTGGAAGAGAAGCCTTCTGTGTGACCTGGGATGGGAATTGTTATTTTAAAAGTCCTGCACTGACTCTTGGGTTTTTTTAAAGCCCACCACAGTTCTCCACCTCAGCCTTTGTGGGGCTTTTGTTTTCCCAGGCTTATTTTTCCCAGCCTATGGTAGCTGCAGCAGTCCTAGTTCACTTGGTCACTGATGGGACCTATTACCTGGATCAGAAGCAGGAGACCATCGGTGTGCAGCTGTTTGACACCAAAGAGCAAAGCCATGATCTTGGTAAGATTGTATTTTATTTGACTCTCTCTTTTTTGCTTGCTTAATCTGTTGGTACCCCCATTCACAAACTGACCGATACTCCTGCTCAGCTTTTCCAGGATCAGACAAAAAAAGTGCTTGCTTAATGCTCCAAGACCTGACTTTGACTAGTTTGTTGAAAATGATGCATCATTTTATGCAGATATTTCTCCATGACTGTTCACTATGTTTTCAGAAGTGATTAGTTCCTCTTTAGTCATTAAAATAAGTACTATTGCAATGCTTCACGCACAGCACCTCCCTGGAGAGACATTGACAGGGATACAGGTGAACTGCTGGAAGCAGGGAGTGAGGGACCTGCACCAGCTGGTGCAGCAAACACTTCTGCTTTGCAAGGTGTGGTTGGGCGGATCTCTAGTCCTGTTTGCGGGGAGGTTTCCACAGCTATTTAATGGCCAAAATTTTTCATGCAAGGTATTTCAGATTTGATGAAGGTCTAACACCAGGGCCCTTGCAGGCTGCTTGCATGGCCTGAAGCAGATATGCCTGACAGAGGCTGTGGACCTGCTAGTTGTGCTGAAGTGCCAGGATAGACCATTTTTGTCTCTACCCTGGGCACAGGTCCCTGAACCTGGGAAAGTTGTGTCCGGTGAATTGATTCTGGCTGCATGTAAGCTCCAGGACCAAGAAGCTCACCCTAGCTCCCAACTCTGTGTCAGGGTAGGACTTGCATAATCCCTTTCCAGCTGTACCCTGCCCTTTTTTCCACTGGGAAGAAAGCTGGCGATGTCATCCCGAGAGCAGTTTTTAAGGAAACAACTCCCTTCCCCCAGCTTTCTGTTTTACCGTAACTTTGCAATTTTGACAAGCTGAAACTCAAATGAACTTCCTACTAGTGAGGAGGAGGAGAAAGGACACGCACAAGTGACAGGTGTTGAATGAATATCCAGGGTAATATATAATTTGGTGGGGTGTGGAGGAAAAGAAAGAGAGTATGTGTGGTGTCTGTTGTCCGAGAACAAACCGAAATTCATAGCAAGTTGGTCAGGTTGAGTCAGGATGGGTCATGGTTTGCCAGAGCCCCTGGCTTAGTCTTATCCTCCTTTTGCAAAA
>NW_008823916.1:883212-904739 GCF_000699105.1 Pygoscelis adeliae
GAGAAATAAATGATGGAGCCACAAGCATGCCAACAAATACTTAATGCGACATTTTATAGAGACAGACAGACAGATTGTGAGAGAAAGAGAACAAGAAAGAGGAGCAAAGAGGAAGCTGAGGGTTAGGTTTTTAAATCCTCGATGAAGTTGTAACATGAGTTTGGCATGGCTCAGACTGACACCTGGAGATCTTCACAGCTGAAATGCTGCCTTCATGATGGAAAAGCCCCTCTGACCTTTTCAGAAGAGGCTGGCCTGGAGCAGAGGAGAGGTGTAGGTAGGCTACCCAGCAGTTCTCACTCAAGCAGAGCTCCCAGTCACTGTTTTGTCTGAGTTCTGGATGCGGCGTTAAGTCCTTTTCCTACATATTGTATTTGATGTGTTTGAATTATCACTGTGGCAAGCTAGAAACTGCAGCTGAAATGCACTGGTGCAGGATTGACTGCAGACGGTCAGCCAGCCTTAAGCAGAAGCCAGTGGCAAACTAAAAGTACATCCAAAAGGAAGTAGCAATAATTTAAAGCTTGATCAGTCCTCAGTGTGCTAAAGACACTCCTATGAGCAAAATGCAGTCTATGCAGAAGTGCAGTTTCCCACCTTGATCAGAGCAAGTTTTTTACCGTGTGGACTCCCAGAAGATAATGAGAAGCTTCTTCTGAGTCTCGGTAGGAGATGGAGAGGTTGGGATGCCAAACACCTCAGCGCTGTTAGTTCAGAGCCATTGTAGACACTGGAGTTTAGCTGCTGGGTACTTTGCAAGAGCTGTTGAGTGTTGAATAGGTGGATACAGAGCTACAGAAAGAGGGGCAAGCATAGAGACAGCTCTAACTCCCCTGCCATGGGCTCCTGTACTATCTTGAGCCTTTTTTTGCTAATGAAGGCAGGTTAGTTAAATGAACCTGACGTGTTCGGTGCCTGTTTACCTTGTCTGGGTCAGAAAGCACCAGCAACTGCAGCACAGCTCTGAGGGACTGTTTTGTTGTGGACACTACCCGAGTGCGAGGAATGAAATTGAAGTGAATAAACAGCCTCATACCATAAGGTCTTTCTTGGCTTTCCATCAGAGAAGGCAGAAACTTCCAAGGAATTTGGGAACCCGGGATTTCGAGTATTAACTGCACCTGTTTGTAAGTGAGAAACGTGCACCGTTCCACAAGGAGCTGATATCAAAAGACCTGTGGGAGGCAAGTAGACAGGGAGGTTATTTCAGGGTCAGGTAAAGACCAAAACAAAAAGAGGTTTGCTTTTTTATTTTACTTTTTTTATTACAGGAAGATTTTTTTAAAGTAGAGGGTGGGAGATAGATGTTTAAAGAGAGTGGTCAGAAGTCTGTCTTAATTCACAGGAAATCACTTTCTAAGGAGAAAAATGAGAACTTTTTTATTCCTTCCCTTTTAAGTCAGAAACCTGAACTGGAAAAAAAAATAATAATAATAGAAATCCCTGAGCCAGTTAAACATGCAAATAGAATTTATTTTATTTTCAAATTCGTAAGTGTATCAGGGTAGCCAAAGGGCCTGGGCCAAAGCCGTTGCTGGGGGAGCTCCAGTGAAGCGAATGGAGCTGGAGCCAAGTGATCCTCGGAGCGATGCCACGGAGCCGTGGAGGCAGGGCTTTGCAGTCAGCTGTCAGGCTGTGAATCTCAATTAATGAATTCTGAGGCCAGCCGACAGCTGTCTGTCCTTTGAGTTACCCCTGAGATGGATTTGGCCCATTTGAATTCAGGTTGCCTCTACTTGAAGGTGGGAATTTCTTCCCGACGGTCACTGAGTGCCTTCTCTGCTGAAGAAAAGGGATTAAGAAGTCTCCTTGTCACCTCTCTGGTGCTTCTGTGCACCTCGACCTCTTGAGACACTGTTATTTTCCCAAGACACAATTATTTTCTTCTCAAATGTGATCACCTGTAAAATCCTCAGGGGGTCCATCACCCTCGATTCTCTCTCCAGGACCATCTTTGCCTTTTTTAGCAAAGAGCGAGATAACCCTAAGGCTGAAAACCATCCAAAAAAAATCAAAACTGGGCACATTTAGTGTAGAGCTCATGCAAAAAAGTTTTATGCTGAGTGCTAATGACATGCGCAGCTACAAACAAGCCACTGGTGCACTGCCCATGGTGCACAAAGCCACCCAGCCTGCCGGCACCATTTGATGCGCGGTATAAAGGCTCCAACTGTCCTCTCAGACCAGTTTTACAATAGTGCGACTCCGCTTCCTCCGTGATGGTTGCTCCTGATTTAACAGAGCACAATAGAAACGTAGCTGTGGTCTAAAGAAACTGCTCTGAGAGCCTGCCGCGCTCACGGAGAGAATGGCAGCCTTTCTTCAGCTGTCTGGAGGGATATACTTCTCGGCTAAGCTCTCCAGAGCGATTTGGGAAGCCCCTCCAGGCAGCTTACCATAACTTTTCAGCTCTATAGGGCCGTTCCTATGGGTGAAATGCTTCTGAAGTGCCCACGGCTTCGGGAAGCGATTGTGTTAAGTCTGACCCTTCTTCTGATCTTGTCTCTCCTCTGGCAGGTGTCCACGTTCTGAGCTGCAGGAACAATCCCCTGATTATCCCCGTCATCCATGACCTCAGTCACCCTTTTTATCACACCCAGGCTGTCCTCATTAGCTTCAGCTCCCAGTTTGTGGCCATCTCCGGGGTGGCCCTGCGTTCCTTCCACAACTTCGACCCCATCACCATCAGCAGCTGCCAGCGAGGACAGACCTACAGCCCAGCGGAGCAGAGGTGAGCCTGTCAGCTTGCTTCCTTCTGCCTCGCCACCCACCGCCCCCCGCGCCGCCCGCCTGCGCCGGGGGTTAAGAGGAGGCAGGAGGGGCACAGCAGCTGAACCCTGCTGACCCTTTTGTGTCGCTGGTAAAAAACCGGCAGTGTTCTCATTGATCAGGATGGATGGGGCATTTAACCCGCATGGGATACTGTTAGTGAATTATTTCCTCTTCCTTTCTCCTCCCTCCTTTATCCCAAGCTTGGAATTGGGGCCAGTTAACTCTCCATACATTCCCCAATACGGCATCGTTTTCCCCACTCACACGCCGGCCTCCATCTAAACCACTTTGTGCTGCTAAAGGGACCTCCCACGGAAACAGTCGCGCGGAGACAAAGTGATGCTTGTGCCCTGGCGGGGCCGGATCCTGCAAGGTGCTCGGTCCCATGTGGCGGGTGCTTGGCCACCAGCATTCGTGGTGCTTTTACAGCTGGGGAAGGGCCCTCAGTACCTCTCCGGATCCGGCCCACGTTTTGAAAAGCTCTGTGGGACCCCCCAGGATGAAAGGTTTATGGCTACCGTTTTATTCTTGTTGTTATTACAAACACATCAATAGATCACCACTAACCCCTCTCAGTCTCTGCTTTACAGCATCCCACAGAGATTGTGACCTTTCATGGCCTCTGGTGCGGCAGCTTCATGGATCCTTTCAGCGATGCAGTGAAAAGAAGAGGGGAGAATTTAGCAAAACCCCTGAAAGAATCATTTTTTTTTTCCCTTTGTGAATTCAAAGTTGCGAGCAGTCATCATACCATAGCGGCAGCAATAGTAAAACAAGTTGCATATCCCAGCCTCCTGAGCAAGCTGTCACGTTTTTTGATAATGTTCTGGCTTGTTTCTAGGACCTGCTTTTATTCCAGGAAAGGCGGGAGGGTGAGAAGGAGGAGAGGGAAGGGAAAATAAAATATATTAAAAAAGGAGTATATCTATAGCTAAATCAATCCAGTCAGTGTGTTCTGACCTAGATTCAAGGAGTCTGATCATTCTGTGCAATAGGTTGTATAAGTTCAGAGGCCCAAAGACAGCAGGATCAAGTTTCAGATGAGAAGTCTCGTTGTGGAAGTTTGGCCAAATCCCAGTGCAGGAGCGGGACAGAAAAAGAGCGAGAAAGACCCACTGGAAGGAGATGGTGAGAAGCAACAGGGAGCTCAAGAGGGCTGAGACGCAGGACCACATTCCTGCCTCTCAAGTTTTCAGTAGGAATTGAACCATTTGTTCACTTATGAAATTAGAAGTGCTCTGTGTTTAGAAAGTTATTTCCTTAATAAAAAATGCATTCCCCTTAGGCAAAGCTTCAGTGAGCCTCTGAAGCCCAGCAAACTAACCTTTAGAAATCTCTTGAAGAAGAATCACCCGCCGATTGCCTCTTTTTTTTTTTCCCCCTTGATTTTTTTTTTGCATTGTTTTGTTTTTGTGATGCACTGAACCATCTCAGCCCCTTGCTCTCAAAAACTTCCGTCAGAGCCTCGCTCGTTCAGAGTAACGTTTTAGGTCTTGCAGGTTACAATGCTGGATTGATCATAAAGTTTCCCATGTCAGTCAAGGAACTAGGAACTCTCTGAAATAAAGCCCTGATCCAAAGCCAATTGAAATCAGTGGGATTTTTTCCCATTGATGACAGTGCTATAGTGGAAAATCTCCAATTTGCCTTGTGCTGGGATCGTTTTGGGTGACCATATATGCTTTATTCTTCCGTAGAAGAAACTCTAAGCAGTTCGGGTATCCAAGATGTAGAGAAAGTTGTGCATTAAGTCGTGCAGCCAGGAAATAGGTGATGCCTTTGCTGTTACCTGCCACCTTTTTCCTTTGTTATTTGACCCAATCCAGGAAGAACATAGAAAGAGGGATTTTTTAATTTATTCTTAACCAGTTCAGAAGCTGGATGTGCGTTTTGTGCCTCCCATGCTCACAGTCTCCCCATCAGACCCCCTTTGAGTGCCAGTCCCACACTGCCCATCCTTCCCTTCTCCTCTTTCCCCACTGGTTGCATTTGCCTAATACGATTTTTTAAATATCTATTTAATTTTTAAAGGCTCTTTCCTTCCTATGTGTAAGCATCAATTTTACCGCTTTCATTTTCCTTAGGTGAACATGGATATTTTTGCCTGCTTTTTGGCTTCTCTCTACAAGAGATATTATTTCTCTCTCTTCAAGGAGAATTATTTTGGTTGGAGAGGATTTACAGCCAGATACAGGCACTTCTAGGCAAGGGTGCAGATTTTAAATATGTGAGGGAAAAGAAATATATTGGCCCTTAAAGGTTAACACAGCTTTTATTTTGAGGGTGAATGGATCACTCCCATGGGTTAGTGACAACTTAATAACTGAAAATAAAACATGCACTCACTCTTCTTTCTTAAAATATGTATTACAGTTAATATTTTAGAAGAGAAAAAGGAGCTTAAATGTAAAAGTCCCATTGAACTTTATAGGTAGTTGTCCTCAGTCATCATTAGCTCTTTTGAAAATCCATTCCATCCTTCTGAAGACATTTATAGCGGGTTTAAAAAAAAATACTCTGTATTTTCCAGTTGTATTTTTCCAGTTGTTTTTCTGCTGCAGCTGACCACAGGCTCTTTTTTGTTTTCAGCAGAAGTTTACCTCACTGCTGGAGATGTGCTGTAAAAACGACACGCTTTATTTTCACATTGCATCCTTAGACCAGATACAATGGCCCAGTTAGTTCCTCTCTCGTGCTTTATAGCTCAAATTATTATACTTTTATTATTTCCTATTTAGCCTCATGGAGTGGACGGTGAAATTGCGTGTGCAGAGGCAGAGGTATAATTTGCCACCCCGCAGTCATTTGAGCAGCAAGAAAGCCTGGTGCATTGGGGTTGCCTTTGACAGCGGTTCCTCTGAAATCTGGTTTTTGTCCTTTTCACTGTGTAGGAAACATCAGCTGGGGGTCTCCCATCCCTGGCAAGGCAGTCCTTGTGAAGTGCTGCTTTTTCTCGGTGGCATTTCCCTGCCGCGTTCACGAGACCTGTCCCTTCCTCTATCACGCCTGGTGCCATTTGCTCCTCTCCTGGAAACTGCAGGTGGGAGGCGTGAAAACCCAGGTAGACACCCCAATTCAGCTGTCAGAATTGTGGATTTCAGGAGTTTCCAACTTTCTGATCCTCCATTAACTCTGTGTTCGTAGTGAAGATAAGCCTCCCCTCCCCTGGAGCAGGCTCTGGCTGCCCGCAGCTCTCCAGCACGCGTGCCCCTCGTTATGCTTTCTGGTTAGTGTAGCAAAAAGATTTTCCTTTTCTTTGTTTGGTTAAATCTTGGTGCGAAGTCACCGTTACGGCTGCAAAATGGTTTCTGCAGGGAAGATTTTGGGTTTACCTTCCTCCATAAGTGTGCACATCAGGGCGTTTGACAGCCGGCGGGGACCAGCACAGTAGACCGAGACCCACTCCTGGCCAATGCAGCATCGCCTGTCCTTGCCCTGGCCTCTGCGGAGAGTCGTCCTCTGAGCTTTCGCCCTTTGCTGCCCCAAACAAGCCCCAGGGAGACATAGCCCACTCCAGCTCTTCTCTTTGTCTTGTTCCCTCCTGCTGTCAGCTTCCCCAACAAGAAATGATGAAGATAAATCTTCAGCAGCAGAACAAATGCAACCACCCTTTATAACTCTGTTTTTTTTTTTTTCTTTTTATAAGGGGGGGGGAAGGGTCTCCTCGCTTTTTTTTTTTTTTTTTTTTGTGATTCAATGCAGCTTTCTCTTTCTCGATTCAGCTGCCTTCCCAGTGCCCTGCATTCTGTCATTAAGCGCAATCTCTGTCAGCTTGCTTCTGGTGAAATTAATGAATTTCTCACAGAACTGTTAATCATAGAAGCTTTGGTCCGTGACATGTGTTATAATTCAATGGGTTTTTAACCTTCGCCCCATTTTGGTAATTGGCAAATGGCATCATTTGGCTTTTATTAAAGTGGAAGGCGATGCGTTTTCTTTGTTTGCCTGGACAGACTCTGGCAGGGAGACCCACGGGGCTGCTAACGCCCAGGCACACGGCCCCGCTTCCAGGCTGGCAGGGCAAAGGAGCTTTGAGAGCTTTATCGGTTCAATATGGACCCCCCCAGGCAGGAATATCCCACACAATGGGGTGCAGGCAGGCTGAAGGCAGAGCCGGTCCCCAGGGAGAATGTTACCCTGCCAGTGGTGGGGACAGTGGTGGGGATGTGCTGGCTCATGCCTCTCCTTCGCCCACAGCTTACCTGGGGTTGGATGAAGTGTTTTCTGTAAATCTCTAGGTTTATCCGCAATTAAGGTTTTGTTGTGATCGTTATTGGAGTCAGGCCCGAGGGTATGGCAGTGAGATCGCTGAAGGGACCGTAGGTGATGCTACTTTTTTGGTCGCTCTCATGGTCTGGATTTGAAGGCAAGGAAAGGGCTAAAAGAAAAGGGCTTGATCCTTCTTCCTGTTGCACAGTTGGCACAGGTTCACCAGTTCCCATCAAGCCCCAAGGATTCGGGTAGAAGTTCTTTGAGATTTTGTGTTGGTACAAGGAGACCAATGTGTTTTAGCTGAAGACTGAAGAAGATAAATTCATTGCCACCTCTGCAGTTCATACTTTTTTATTTCTACAACAAGGACTGTGGCTAGCAGCCTTTGCTTTTCAATATGGTGCATATATGTTTGGATTAGAGAGAGAGAACCTGCTCTTGCCTTTAGGGGAATCTCTACAGAGGAGAAGATGAACCCACTGTAAGGATAAATCTGTTAGAAACACTCTCATACCTCTGTGTGAGTTATATGTATGGTGGCGTAGAACAAAACAAAGTATGCTTCAGATCTGCAGCCCAGGCTGGCCTGAACTGCGGAAAAGGAAGTTTTTCCTATGTACAATAGATAATGTTGTGGCTCTTCTCATAACAACTATATACCATGAGCTTTTATGCTCACCTATGCATATATATCTGTCAGAGCTATCACGAAGGAAACAAATATGTTAAGATGAGTTCTTGGAAAAGTGCTTGACCCCAGGGTTAGGAAAAGAAAGTTTGGCTGCTGTAAGCTTTTCGAAAGAGGAAGTCCTGGATTGTTTTTGTGTAAGGAAGGAAGAGTTCCACTTAATTGTTATAATTCTCTATAAACATGTTAAAATACAAATGTTTCTAGGATTGTGTCACTAAGACCCCAATTTAGCAAAGCCCTTAGTTATTTGCTTACATCCCCCTCTAGTCAAATCTATCAGTGGGACTTAACTGTGCTTTTGAAGTTAAGCACATATTTAAGTGCCTTGCTGAATTGGGGCCAATATTGGCACAGAGAAATAAAGATTTAGAGGCTAATGACTGAGCTCATTTAGATTAGGGATGGGCAGAATGGATTTGAATAAAGTAAGAACTGGCTCAGAACTTCAGCCTACGTGTGAAGCTAACTCAGTTCAGGGCTTTTTACATCATTGAAACGGTCTGCCTTGATCTATATTTTTAATACACTACAGACAGTGGAAAGCGTGCAAGAAACCCACTGCTCCTTGCGCTCAGCTTGGTGTGAAAATGTTGCTTTAAGAAATCATATACTACGAGGGCAAGAACAGGAACAGGTGAATCCTGAGGTGGACGTAGTAAAATAAGCACTGTCAGGGAATATCCCAGGCAGCAACACTTGTTCGTTACATATATATCAGTAAATCGTTAGAGTGGTCCTTGGGTCCCTTGCATAGCTTTTGTCGAGACCAGCTCGTACTCTGGCAAGCAATTCCCGGGTGCATTTGGGGAGTTAGGATAGACCAGGGATGGTTTGAAATAGGCAGTTTTGATGAAGTCACCCGATTTTGATTGCAAAAAAATGGGATAAGCTGTCCCATGCCAGGATTTCATTCTCAGATACTCTATATTGTTTCTTTCCCAAGGAGGGCATAGTTTCTGGAGCATGTGATGATTAACCACTGCTAAATGGCGGTACCCATGCAAGAGCTTCTGTAACCCACAATTCTGTAATATGGATGTGATGGGTTCTTTGTCTAAACTTCCTACTTGGAGATACTAATTTCTCCTTCTTAATTCTGCATTTGCAGAACTCAATTCAGGATCGTGACTTCAAAATTCATTGGGATTTACGGCTGACAGTAGCTGATACCAAATTGGAACCAGTAGCTAGAGAACCAGAAATATTTAAATTGGAAACATTTGGTGGCAGTGGTTGTTTTTTTACAAAAAGTGAATGGTTGTGTTGTTTGTCACTGAAGTCATTCATATAGAGTTACAGACAGAGAGAGCTGCCCAGATGATCTCCTAACCAAGGCATAATCTGGAGCCTGGAGGGGGTGGCTAAAAATGTTCTCTGGCCATTTAAGAAGACCACAAGGGGACTTGTAAACAGAAAGAAGAACATCACAATAAGTGTTTCTTAATGCCTTTGTCTGTGGCGTTTCAGTTCTGTAGGACTTTTAAGCCCAGGCTTGCTCATCTGGTGTCCTGATATGAACTCAAGAAACCAGATTCTTTTTCTCCTTTACATTGATGGAAGTGAAAAGCGATGCCACTTATGTGGTGATGTTCCTCCAGATTTCCCTTTGTGCAAATTGCAAAGGTTTTCGTAGGCTCATCCTTCCCTCTGAAGCCATTCAAGGTTGAATTCAGTGCTGCAGTGATGTGTAGCACATTGATTCGCGTAAGATATTAAATGAAATAGGTCTGCTATTATTTTATTTATCCAACTTTAGTGCAAAAAGATTTTCAGATTTTGCGGGAGTTTTGCAATGGGCAGTCAAGGTTCGCAATATGTACTTCTGAGAATGGCTTGGCAATGGTGCTTGCTTTTTTCCTCAATGAGTCAACTTCCTCGTCACTGGAGCCCTGGCAGAGGAGGAACTCATATTGCAGCCTCGCCGTCTGAAAAACAGAGGGGAGCAAAGTGATGATTAACCTTCATGGGTAGGTGTAACTGGGATATGTAGGGAGGATTCGACAAGACGTCAGTCATCATTTAGACTCTCACTCAACATCCTTGTTCAGATATTCTTGCTAATGTTAATTGGTGACTTACTCAACTAGCGGTACCGTGAGGTCAGTAGTAAGGTACTGATCTGCTCAGGGAGCCACACTATGTGAGGCTGCCCAGGGGGCTGCTGCCGAAACAGAGTAAGGTCTGTGGTTCACATTCCTGGGTGATTCGTGCTGGGCATTTACAAGACAATTGCACATGGCTGTTCTCCTCACCTCATTTCTCTGCAAGAGAAGACCACCTGGGCACTAGGATATACTGTCCACTTGTTCTTCCACCATCTCATCCACAGTCTTATTGATCGGTGCAAAGTGAAATCAATGGCAGTTTAAATTTGTCTGTCAGGCTGTGAGTTGCAGTGACTGGAAAACATGCGTGAAACCCTTGGTATGGAGGGGGGGACCTGCTGAAGGCAGGTCCGCTCTGTGTAGGTCAGCTCTGGCAGAGGATCATCCGTTCTGCAGAAGTAATGCGCGTCACAGTTGTAGTGCTGATAGACAGGGCGCTGTTTGTTGCATACATGGGTATCAAGTTGGCCAACACAGAGGTGGAATTCTCCTTCCTCAGTCCTGCCAGTGGCAATACTTCATGCACAATGAGGAAATAAGAGCTTTCTGAATGTAGGAATTGTTTGTGGCTCATCACACTCCAGGGAAGGGCCGACACTGAACAACCAACCTTAAATTACAAGCAGCGGGCACTTCCCATACAGCACTAGTCTGGGACAGAGATATGAGTTGTGGAGGTACATAATACTGTCGTTTAATCTGATCTAGAGCTCAGTAGAGACATGTGCAGATGTTCTTCTCTGTCAGTAACATGGGGATAACAATACCAGCCCAGGTGTCTCGCAGGGGTGTCATGAAAATTAATTAGATAATGTCTGCACAACACTTTGAACACAGCAAAACACCATGTACATGCTAAGTCCTGTGCTTACTAAGGTGGATGGGGTTTTGGTGGCTGTTAACCCTTTTTCTAGGAGACAGAAATAGCTTGCTTGTAATGCATTTCAAAATATGTGTATTGATGCATTGCTTTCCCTTCTTTCTATAACTTTCTGTGTTTCAGGTTCTTCCCTACCCACGTAGACGGTGAAATAAGTCAAGGTTTTCCCTCCTCAGAATTAATTTAACTCTATTTAATTTAAATTCATTTTAATTTTCAGCAGAGGCATATCACCTTGTAGGAATCCTTAACCCCAGAAATTTTGTCTCTAATCCAGCAAAACGTCTTTGCACATAGAATCATAGAATCGTAGAATAGTTTGGGTTGGAGGGATCCTTTAAAGCTCATCTCGTCCAACCCCCCTGCCATGGGCAGGGACATCTTCCACTAGACCAGGTTGCTCAGAGCCCCGTCCACCCTGACCTGGAATGTTTCCAGGGATGGGGCATCCACCACCTCTCTGGGAAACCTGTGCCAGTGCTTCACCACCCTCAGTGTAAAAAATTTCTTCCTTGTATCTAGTCCAAATCTACCCTCTTGCTTTAAGACGCTCAGCATTTTCATTGCCCTTTAGCTGAGGGACTGCCCCATACCCACATTTGAACATGTGCTGTAATGGTTGACTCAGGTTATCGGAGATGGTGAAAGATTTTGTGTCAACCAGACATCTCTGTGTATACAAAAATAAAACAAAAACCTCTTTTTACAAGTTGTGCTAAAGGTATCCCATACAAGAATTTACTATAGGGAGAGCAGACAGTTTCCATCCGGGGAAACATTTTATGGATGGCAGGACAGCAACCAGAGAGATCTGAAATGACAGCATGCTGCTGAGCTTGATAACAGCTTATCAACACAGCTACACAGCTGATGTTTGGTGTTCCTTGTGAAGTGGAATAAAATGAATGTGTTGATTTCAATCGAGTTTCGCAAAGATAAGAGTGTCTATCACAGAAACCCCTCTTCACATGTACACACATGCACGCTTATCACTAGCAATATCGGGCACTCCTGAATTCAGCAGAGATTTAAAATTGGATGGGGCATAAGGACTGCTCTTGGAGGGAGGGTGTTCTCGTGGGATGGATGGATGGATGGATGCGTGTTGGTACAGGAGTAGGAAGGCCACAGTGCAGTTGAATATTGCAGAACAGAAAGTAATTCTGCAGAATTGGCAGGCTCTTCCCTTTTGCCACAAGACCTGTAATTTGCTTTCATTGTCATCACCGTTACCACTGTCCCTGTCCTTCGGAAGACATAACTACAGGGTGTGCTCGTTGGTGAGGAGCCCTTTGCGGAGTTTTGGGTGCAGTATGCAGTCTGTGTACCTGCTGCCTAACAAGTGATGAGTTTGTCAGTCAGACATGCTTGCTCTTGTGGAATTAATTCAATGACTTGAATAAAAATACGACTTCTTGTCTCCCACCTAGCTGTGTCCACTACTCCTGCGAAGCCACCGACTGCCAAAAGCTGGAGATCGAGAACGCGCTGCTGAACTGCACTGGCAGCGGGTGGTACAACGGTGCCCAGTGCAACGTGAGCTGCAAGACAGGCTACATTTTGCAAGTCCAGCGAGACGATGATCTCAGCAAGAGCCAGGTTTGTTCTGCTGGTTATGTATGACCCACAAGACAGGGATGAGCAAACAGATGTGGAGAAATTGAGAAATAACCCAGCCTAAAACTGAGAATCTCAGCTCAGCCTTGGGACAAGGCCTTACCCAAACACTTCTCATCAGAGTAGGAGCCATCTGACTCTGTAGGAAGAGGTACTGACAGTGAGCAAAGCTCAGATGTTCCCCAAATTTAGAAATTTTCAACCCAAAAGGTTTAAATATGTCTTCAGGCTTTCTCTGATCTCACTGGCTCTACTCAGCCAAACAGTGTTTCTTGGGTTGTTTTTTTGGGGGTGGGGTGTTTGGTTTTTTGCACAACCAGTTTCTGGGCAAAATATCTCATTTTTATTCCTCGGGTTGAGGCTAACGATGTCTTAACTCCTTTGCAGTGTTTCAGTCCATCTGCTCCCAACCACACCCTGACACTGCAGAAATGCATGGTAGCAAGGGGGTGGAAAAAGCACCCAAACCTTTTTGCTTCTGAACAAAGCACTGAAAACCTACCCCAGTGGGCCAGGGAGTGCTCTCCATCTTCTCTAAGCCATGCATTAATAATCCAGTCCTACAAAAGCAGCATGTCTTGATGCAGTGAGTGGGGTATTGAGGAAAGCTATCAATTTCTTTAACCATTAAAAAAATGCAGGTCCTTTGTGCTGGGGGAGGTGGACGAGGTGTATGTGCAGCATGGCCCAGCCTCGGCATGCTGCTGGGAGCAGGGTGCACGGGATACATGGATGCAGGGCAGGCACCCCAGTTTGTGCTCTCGTCTCTAACGCTGCTGGATCCCGGGAGAGCGACACGGGGGTGGTTTCCCCCATCAGCACCTTCTCGCGTGTTGTTGGGGCAGCACGCACATCTGGGGCCGGGGAGGGCGGGGGGCAGGCAGCCGCGCTCAGCAGCCTGTCTGTATTTGTGAAATACTGTGTTCTTCATCAGCTCACAGAGGGGGGAGACAGAGTGGAGGGGGAATGAGTCAGCCCTTTCAACTCAATTACAAAACAAATACAGGACCCCGCGAGCTGGGCCTCTTCCATCCTAATTGGCATCAGCACCAGAACCCCAGCTCCAGCTGAGCATTTTTACAGAACAGAAAACAAGTTCTCAAACAAGCCTGAATGGCTGAACCAGGAAATAGTTGGAAGGGATCTGTACATTGAGCACACAGGAATCCCAAACCAAATAAAACAGCCTAAACATGTTTCACCAGCGCTGTGTTATTTAAACGCAAGAAGTACCTTTTGGGGAGGCTCAGCCAACTGTATATGGTTTTGCTCTGAGAAGTTTGGTTTCAGAGCCTTGATCAGACTCATATGACAGGAGTGGAGGATTTTAGCACCCCTAGCTAACGTGATTCACTGCCTATTACAACATGCTTCCTCTCACCCTGGTCTACTATTGCACTTCATGGTCTTTTTTCCACCGATAAAAACCCTGAGGCCAGTGGCTTTGTTTTGCTCAGTGCTGTGCATTCACTGTTCAAATCGGGGAAGGAGTGGAACATCTTCAAGATATCCATGTTCAGCTAAGCACATTAAACATGTGCTTTAAAAGTTTATTCATGTGCTTCGGAGATCTGTTGAAAAGGAATGGACAGTTTCCTTCCCTATCATCTTGTTTTATTTCTTTGTGTCAGGTGCTTCAAGCCAGAACTTGTGGAATGTGTAGGCAAGAAATGAATTATCCGAGAAAGTCCAGAATCCGTGGTTTGGGTTCCTCGTATTGTGTTGTATTGAATTGCATTTTGCTCCTTCCACAATTGCTTCCCAGCTTCAGCTCCTCTTCTGATCACAAGCATTTGGAGATGAGATAGGGCATGTGGATTCTTATTTATGGTCAGAGGGACTTTCTGCCGTGATTGAGGAATCTTGCACAAAGCTGTTGGTTGTTTCGCTGTAGTTATTTAGTTGGATATTTTGCTTGTTTGACTGATTTGAGGGTCCAGAGCTATTTTTTTCTCATTTAACTGACAGCGTGGGGGGCTGCATGAGGAAGAGGAGGAAGGAAAGTAGCTTTGCACAGGCTGATGTTTCACGCTCTTGGGTAGGAAGGAGGCTGAGGTGAGGTGCAATGTCTCAAAGAGCAGACTGAACATCGGTGGCCCATGACCTCTGCATGCTGATGAAGATGATTGACAGACCAGTGAAAACACTCTGGTTTAGCATCTGAACCACATTTGTCTTCCGTATTTCACTGAAAGGCAGAAAAAAAGGGTGAACAGGAATTAAAAGCGAAAATTAAAGGCAAAATTTTCAAAAGCACCTCAGAGATGTAGGGGCACAAGTCACATTTCAAATCAGTCTTTTACATCTAAGGGGTCTTTGAAAATCTTCTTAACAGTTTCTGCACTTTCTGGCCTCTGTGTCTTCTGAAGTCACCATTTTAATCAGTCTTAGGGCAAAAAATTCATTCATCTCTGCTCTCTGAGGAGCTCCCATTCCCAAATTCTGTTAAAACTCCATAAAATCACCAAACCCTAAAAACCGTCAGCACTATGTGCAGTAGAAACTGTTTGCTGTTTGAAAATAAAAAAAAGGCTGAGCTGTTTACAAACTCTTGGGTTCTCTCTCATCCTCATTTAGGGACTTCAGCAACAACAACAAAAAAGGGTTTGCATAGTGATGGAGCAAAATCCTTCATGTATCTTTCTCACAAAGAAGATCTCGGGATGTTTTCATTCCCCCCCGATTTCGTCCCACCCCCGTGACAACTCCATCGCTCTTTCTTCTCTTCTCCCCCTTTTCCCCCTTTGTCTTTCACTGCTTTCCTCCCCCTTGTCCTTCGCTGAAAGCCCTGCTCATTCAGTTACTTGTTGTCATCTCTCCTTGAAGCTACCACCACTGCTGCTCTGGTCAAGAGGTGTTATTTAAAACCCAGCAGCTCCCTAATGTTGTGCAAAGGCATCATCAATCATGCCAGGAAAAGAAAGCGCGGCTCATGTGGGTTCAATTAGAGGCACAGTAGTGGGCAGAAGTGGAAGAATACTTAGAGGGGAGGGCACAGCTGTTCATTTTTAAGGAGAGGAAACTTCACACGTGAAGCATCGCTTGAAGAAGGAGCCG
Organism: Pygoscelis adeliae; assembly: GCF_000699105.1. Lineage (NCBI taxonomy): Eukaryota > Metazoa > Chordata > Aves > Sphenisciformes > Spheniscidae > Pygoscelis > Pygoscelis adeliae. The sequence goes on from NW_008823916.1 coordinate 898,547, forward strand.
GCTGGGATCTTGGGCAGCAGGAAGGAGACATGAATTCTCCCAGGCTGTTAAAAGTCCCAAGAAACAAATCTTTCTGGCACCAGATTTGTTTAAGTTTGCATCCTCTTCACTGTACTGCATGCTGTATCTTCGCAGGCCGTTTTTTTTTCCCCCCTCTTTTCTCCTCCTTTCCCGCCCGCCCTCCCTCCTTGCGTAAGCCTCTTTGGAAGGCAGGACATGAAGGGAAGCGGCTGCTGTGATGCCAGTCAAAGCAGCACAAAGTGCCCAAAGTGACAGCTAATAAACCAGATGAGAAAGCCAAGTGCTTCGTATGGACTGCTGTGAGCTGGGTGACCTTGTCAGATCAGACAGGCGAAACAGGCACGTGCCTGCTCAGGCTTCAGGTGGGAGATGCAGATGCTGCCAGAAGGGCCCAGGGCCGGATCCAAAGGCGGCACTGCTCAGGCTGTCGATTGGAAATACCCCCGAGGTGCAGCGTGGTGCTGGGGAGAGCCGGGCTCCTGCTCAGCAGCCTGGGGTCCTGCCCTGCAATGATCCCACCTTCAGGTGGGACACTGCGAGAGGGAGAAGCTGAAAGCTGGTGGGTGCCATCTGCAATAATTTCCGTGTTAGGCTTGTCCTCTGTGCTTGCAGTCAAAGCCACTAGTCTTTGTCTCCATTGCAGGGAATGTTCTCTGTTATGTTCTGCTGCAGAAATGCATGTGCTCCTATTGCTTGAAGTGATGACATGATAGACATACTCTAAAATGTGCCATTATTATGTCTGACCTTGAAAACCTCAGCTTCTATCATACAAAGTGTGGAACAAATTACTGGAAAAAGCTGAGAAGCCAGGGTCTTACCCACATGGGCATAGCTTCTCTGCATGGGAATGGCCTTGCCAGTGTGCCAGGAAGAGGAAAAGCCGCAGGGGTCCGGAAGAAGGTGACTCTTCCAGATTTAGTTAGTGTTTTTGTTGGGAAGGTACCATGGGGAAAAACCCAGAGGTGAAAACGCGGAGAGACTAATTTTTTTTTCACTTCAAGGTCTAGAACAGGGGCAGAAATAAAGTGCAATGGGAGTATAGCTCTAATGAGGGATCCCTTCCACGGAGGGGTGGCCCCAGGCGCGTTGCATTTCCAGCAGGCAGTAGTGTCCTGCAGCTTTCTGCTAACAAAGACCACGGCTGCAGCTGAAATACTCTCACAAGTGTTAGCTTGGGCAAAACGTTCTTGCCCATTTTCTGTAAGGTGTGACTGTCATGCACAGATATTGCTTCTGTTTAAATTCTTGTGTTATATTCCAGATTCTGAATTTGCACTGTTTATTTGGTGCTCTGTAGAGGTACATCTGATGTGCAACCCTGTCGTTAGAGAAGCTCCCTTGTGCACCATACTGTGTCTCAGCAGCCAGTATCAGCTAGTAGTTCAGAAATCATTGATTTCTGAACTAGATCACACCAACACTAATAATTGCAATCTTGGAGTTGAATCTCCTATCACTGATAGAGCTTCCCTGTGCTCAGCGTGGATCCAGCATCCAGTGCAAGACTCGCATCTTTTCCGTAACATTTGGATAGTCCCTGACATCAATAGCTTTGGTTTATGTTTTAACCTCCTGCTGTCGAGGTGCCCAGCAGCCACGGTGCTGGAGCATTATTTGATGATAGCATCTGTTAAGGGAAATGGAGGCTTTGCTGAATGCTGGAGCAGCCCAGCCTGGATTGCAAATGTGGTGGACATGGAAATATGCTGTATCATCCCTTCTCCTGTGCCCATCACACCGCAACTTTCTGGAAGCACAGGCATCTTCAAGTCATCAACTGTCTACAGAATATATTTACTTTTTAATGGTGCAGATATTCTGATAAGCAACAAAGGCAGAGTTAATAGCCGCTGGGGAGCGAAATGATTGGGAATGAGAACACAGAGTGTCACTTCACCTGAGCGCTCTGAGAATCCCTACTCTAAATTTGTAGAAAAGACATTTTTTTCCATCAGCAGTGCTCCCTGTTTAAATAAACTCCACAGTCTAGAAAAGGGGTTTTGTGCCCACTTGGGAAGTGTCCAGTTTCTCGGCTCTGGGACTGCTTTTTCCATTCTGAATGCAACCATATATCAAAGGGAGACAGGTCTGAACTTCTGTTGAAACCATTAGGGTGTTTTTGCAAAAAGGGAATCCAGGTCCCTTTGATGTGTGCTAGAAAAATTCCCCTTCCTTTTATAAACCCAGATCAGTGGTCGGCGGTGCAAATCTCCTGTGAGCGTCCCAGCCCTGAATAAAATATTCCCTGGAGGCAGAGGAGTGCTGCTGTACGGCTTGGTCAGATTCCTCGCCAGTATCTTCCCCTTCTCGTGTTTGGGTTTCTCACATTTCTTTTTCTCCTGTCCCTCTCTTTATTCTGGTATGTAGGGAGGAGTCCTACTTTCAGATTCTTCACTTCTAGTTTTCAATAATTTTCCCTAATTAAAAATTAGAAAGTGGATATGTTGTTTATTCTGTTCTCTTTGCCAACATCTGTTTGTCCTTCGGTCACCCAGTAAATTCTTCATCTTAGCTTTGGACGGGTGGCTCCTTTACCTCCCCCCCTTTTTTTTTCTCTCTCCCTAGCACTTCAGGATTTCAATCTGCTGCATTGTTTGGATTATTCCTCAAATCTGTAGAAGTATACCTTCTGTGTAGCTATGGCAGTAGAGTGACATTAGGGAAGGCAGAGCACAGGCACTGACTCTGCGTTCGACCTCTCAAGTGCCAGGTGGACGTATGGGCAGGATGCTCTTCGGTCTGTCCATTGCAAACTCCTCCAGGAAGAAGTCTGTCTCTCAGGCATGCGTGTCCCCGGTGCCAGGGCAGCAGGGCCCTGATTTCATTTGGAGCCTCGGGGCACTCCGATAGTGGAAGCCATAACAGCAGCTGTCGGTATCTGAACACAGTGTTGACGTGGCCCGGGCCACCTCCCTTGGTACCCCAGTCCAAGGGCGACTGCCACCTCTTGGGAGAGCCTCGGATGGGAGTCCCACATGGGTTCATGTCAGGCTGGCTTTTACTTGAAACCCAACAGTGAGTTCGACTACTCAGAAGTACATGGGGATCCCCTTGGAGTGGCTGTGTCACTGCAAAGGTGACAGGGATCAGGGATAGCTGTCAGCTCCAAACAGCTCAGACTTGCACGCTCCTTTCTGATCACAGGGCAGAGCAGCCAGGCTTCCCAGCTTGTCTCAGGAGGCGATGCAGACAAGAGTTGAGATTATTTGTAGTGCTCCACTCTTTATATTGAAGCACTTTGGTGTCTCACCCCAGAGGTGACCGAAATACATCCTGGTTCTCTGACACTGTTTCTTGTGGGACCTTGGTGTTCTTAGTAGCTGCTGTCCAAATGATGATGGTAGTGGTCAGGCCCAGTTTTGCTTAACTTGTGAGCCAAAATAATGGCTGTTATTAGGCTTGAAATGGTTTTGATCTCTCCCTCGCTGGCTGTGGTGGCTGTAGGCACGTGTCTTTTTCCAGATGGAGTCCAGCATCACCATGACTTGCACGGATGGGAAGTGGAACAAGCAGGTGACCTGCGAGCCTGTGGACTGCGGTGTCCCAGACCAGTACCATGGCTACCCAGCCACTTTCAACTGCAGCGAGGGGACCACCTTTGGCAAGAAATGCTCCTTCACTTGCCGACCTCCTGCTCTTCTGAAAGGTATCGGAGGCTGTCTGTGCAGTGACCTGGGGATAGCTGCACAGCTAACACAGACTGTTCCTAGTAATATATGTTACTGTTGCTGTTATTTTAGAATTATTCATGATATTTTTAGTATGAAGAATTATGAGGCTTTATGGGAAGGTTTATTTATATTAGAAGTTAAGTTCCTTTGCATCTCTCTATTACCTTCCTTTGACCTTTCCTTGATCACGGCTGGCCAGGCAGTAATGACAGTGAATATTGCTTCCATACAACCAAAACATGGAAAAGTCATGGGGATAAATCAAATTGAACTCTCTCATCTTCTTTCCCATGCCTTCTCTGTTTTCTGTGTCTGTCTCCCTCCTATGCCTCCTCCATGTATTTGGAAAGGCAGGAGAAGACTGAAAAGTCCCATGTCCCAGTGACACAGTCCCCCATCACTGTTTTTCCTAATCCACCCATCACTTCTCTCCTTTTCCACACTCATCTTGCTCTACCTCTGACCTTTCTCTCCTCTTCTTGTTTGAGACCCTCTACAATTTTTTTTTTCTTAAAAATAACACACTCTGCTGCCTTCTTTCCTTTTCTCCCCCATCTTCTTCCCTGCTGCTTTTCTGCTAGCATCCCCATCATCTGCTCAGCACCATCAACTCTTCTCCTCACTGTAACATTACCCTTTTTGATCTGGTCCTCCGGAAACAAGAAAAGATATCATTGTTAATTTGAAGGAACATTAGAGCCAAATTAACTTGTCATCTTGCAGTGGAATAATCTTAACTGCTGTTGTCAACTGAGGTTCAAATATGTGGTATCACCTTGTCTGCTAGGATTCATTGCAAACCCCAGAAGAGGCATGGGAAGTATTTTTCATTTCAGTGAAAGGATATGTTGATTTCTTAATGTATAACCAAATTATGTAATTCTTTTAACTCTGACTTAGGAGGGTAACCACAAGTGAAAGTTAAGACTACTCAAAGGGGAGATTTCTATCAAAGAATTCCCTTTTTCTGTTCATATGCTCAGAGGGTCATCTTCAACAAGAGGTGTTTTTTCATTGAAAATGCCTGGAAGTTTTTTGAGGGGGCAGTGAAAATAAAGATATTTATCATGACCAACCAGAGCTTCAGCTGATGACTCTGGCGGGGGTAGCTGGAGGGATGATAACCAAGCCCCAGGTCAGGGGGTGCAGCTGTGATGTGCAGCATCACTTCACTTTTGTCCAGAAACCCTGTGAGCTGTGAGGTAAGGGCACCATTTGGTGTACAGCCATCGGTGATGACTAATAGATGTTGCCACTAAGCTTCTGGAGAATGGCGTTCGAATGACTCATGCCTAATTCAATCACTGACGTCATGACAGCCACTGTTGGTAATGTCACAGCTTATCACTTTGCAGTGGCAAGTATGATATCACCACGGCTGGTCTGCAGAGCTGCTGCATGAGTCAGAGCAGAGGAGCATGCTGGTGCTCTAGAAAAGAGCTCCCTTCTGCACAGAATACCTCTGCAATCATCTGCAGTTGGGGAGGGGAGAGAGAAAGCCAGGGCTGATTTAATGCGGCTTCTCTTATCTTTGTGGGTAGGGCAGGAGGGCTCCTCCACATACCTTCCTGAGCCCTCCAGAGCCTTTTGTTTTCTTCTTCTTTGAATTCCAGCCTCATGCCCCGGCTCTCTTCCTTCCCTCTCAGAGAGGTGGCATTGCTCTGGGGTTAGCAGTTTGTCAGTATTATTTTGGATAACTCGAAGCTGGCTTACTGTTGAAAATATGCCTTGTGGGTTGAGAAGAGTTCCTGCAGCAATGCTCGGGGATTTCAATAGAGTATTAGGGATTTTTGAAGGGTTAGTGGCTCATAGCTGTGCTTTGTTTCTTAGGAAAAGCTTATTCCTTTTCAACATACAGTATAAAATAACAAAGAATGTAAAATACACTGAGACTAGGCTACTTTTAGCTTAACCTTCTGAAGTCAAGTAGGTCATAGCAGAGGCAAATAGATCTATTGTACCTTTTACCTTTGAGGTGCTGGCCAAGAAAGCTTCCTAAGGAAAATGAGTCTCTAATGAGTATTATGAATCGTATTTATCACAGTAGTCCCCAAGGACTGAGAGTCCCCAGCTGAGAATGGCTCCTCATTGTGTTGGAGTAGTGACTCTAATACTAACAGATGCTGCTCCAAAAGGCTCAAAATTGAAATAAAAAGGACAGATTCAGGTTAGAGATATAACACAGAAGCAGAATGAAGAATGTAATGGCACCAAACCCTCTGTTAATGCCATGACTTTGGAGAGGAGGGGGTTGATGTAGGAAGCAAGCTTCCTTTCAGAGAAGAACAAAATAAGGAAGAGAAATACAAAAGATTACAAAGCCAGTGTGGTTTCCCCTATGCTATAGCATTTCCTGAAATAAGCACCATCTGCCTGTCATCTGAAAACAGAGTTCTTAATGATTTAATGCCATCATCTAGAAAGAGAAAATGCATAGGACATACACAGTTGAATTTGTCAAACCAACTGAGGTGGCTTTTGATATATTATGGGTGTAA
>NW_008823916.1:904774-914940 GCF_000699105.1 Pygoscelis adeliae
AACTTTGCTCTCTGTTCTTAGGAAACAACAGCAACTTGACCTGCATGGAGGATGGGCTGTGGTCTTTTCCGGAGGCCCTGTGTGAGCTGATGTGTCGAGCACCCTCCATCGTCCCTAATGCAGATCTCCAGACTACTCGTTGCCGAGAAGATAAGCACAAAGTGGGCTCGTTTTGCAAGTACAAATGCAAACCAGGTTACCATGTCCCTGGATCCTCCAGAAAAGCAAGAAAGTACGTGAAAGAGTAACGCCATGCAGTCAGCATGATTCAGAAAGCCATGAGTTAAAATTATTTCGGGAAAGGGATGGGCTGTTTATAACAGACTGTATGTGCTGTAGGGAATATCACTGAGCAATTCCTTCATGCAGATAGTTGTGCAGTTTCAAGGGGATTTAGGCACCTCGCTCGCTTAGGCTTCTTTGAAAATCCTAATCAGTGCTCAAAAAACAGACCTTACCTTAGAAATACCCCTTTGATATGCAGCCTGGGGAGTCCCCTTTGAAACTCTGCAGGAAAGGGTTAGTGCTATCGTATACTTCTGACTCTGCACAAACCCACTTCAAACCAACCACAGCCCACAAGCCTGGGAAGTGGAGTTTTTGGGAGATGTGTCCAAGGCCAAAAGAGGAGTTTATGCTGGGCAGCTCAAAGTTGGGTTTGCAAATAATTGTTATTTTTGCTCAGAGACCTCATGACGCAGATTCACGACTTGTTCCCCAAGTGTTAAAAGCTCAAGCACACCCATCCCCTGCAACCTGCTAACAGGGCTCAGAGGCTTTAGAGGCTCTTAGCTGACTCAGCCACTCACTAAATGGTCTTGTTTTTTTCTGCACAAAAAGGCGAGCCTTTAAGATCCAGTGCACGCAAGACGGCACGTGGCTGCCGGGTGCTTGCGTGCCTGTTACCTGTGACCCTCCGCCTTCCAAGTTTCACGGGCTCTACCAGTGCTCCAACGGCTTCCAGTTCAACAGCGAGTGCCGGATCAAGTGCGAAGATGATGACAATCAGTCGGTGAGTCTCTCTTATCCAAATTATCTCGGCCCATACAAGCATGGTTTTATCATATGTTCCCTAAGGACTCTGATCTTGGAGGGGCTGAGGGCCATTGAGCTATTCTGAGACCAGAGACAGAGAAATGGAGAAGGGAAATACGTAATTAAAGGAGAGGGAGAGAGCTGCTGCAGAGAGCCTGGAAATACTATTTTTATGATAGTAGTAATAGTATTAACTATTACCGGGAGAGGACTAGCAGTGAGTGACTTACTGTTTCCGGACAATAAGTGGCTGAAAAATCTGCCTCAGTGGCTCTATGATCTAGCTAGAAAATAAGGAGTAACAAATGAAAGTAAGTAGGATATGAGTTACCTACACTTGTCCTGTTTGTTCATTCCGTTTTACCTTGCTTTTCTCTCCAATTCTTTTTCTCATTATCATTATATGTATGTGTGCCATATGATAATTTAACTTTATAGGGATTACAACCATTCAGGTGAACTGTCTCTAAACTTTCCTGTTTTTCTGGCTGTGAAGGTGTCATTTGGCATCGGGGTCAGATCCTCATCTGGCATAAATCAGAGTGTTGCCTTTGACTTCCTGGGAGCGGTGTTCACTGATACGAGAAGGTCTGGCCTTTAGTATCTTGTTTGAAATGCTTAGTTTTCCTCACCAGAGGTAATTATAGTTTGTGAGGTAAATAACTTCTCCCAGAAGTGCTGCTGCTGCTTAATACGCTTGGGAAAAGAAAGTGGGGATGTAGAAGCTGCTGCTACAACAGGCAGTGCAGAGAGCAGGGAGTGCTCTGTCAAAGGCCTTTTAATATCATTCCAGATTCTAAGGACATATTAAAAGGCACCAACCCTGCCCTAGGGCCGGTGATCTGAAAGACACCTCTGATACCTGCTCCAAACATTAAAAGCCAATTGCTGCCCCCATTCCCTGCCAGGTTGGCCTGCCCTCTTCACGGAGACGACAGGCAGAGCCCTGGGGTTTTGCATCAGGGCACCTGAAAAAGGTTTCCTTGTATAAGACTTACGAGAGGTTACAAGCCTTGTGAAATGAGAAGTTGCATGCCTGGGTGCAGTTTGGGTGCGTGCTCTGGGATATGGCATCTGTGGCTTTGTGCATCTACCACTTGTTCAGACCGGTCAGCGTGGCTGAAGATGTATACCGTCGCTGCCATGCAGAGAAACTGGGGCCACGAGGGTAACGACACTGGTAAATGGGTTTGTGTCTGCTTTTAAACGAGCTGGACGTGAAGAGGAGCAAGCAGTGGAGTCAGGGTTGCAGCAATAATGAAGTGAGCTGTGGAAAGAGAGATATAGCTCTGTCTCTATTCATGGTAAGGAAGAGTGTAGTGACTGTTCAGCTGCAAAAGCACCTTGAGCAAAGGAGCAGATAACATCTTGAGAAAGGGATTTGCAGAGAAAGGTATTTCCAGATATCCCAGAAAATGGACTACAGAAAAAGAGGGAGGACTCCTGGCACAAGCCAGAACCACTTGAGAGGTGTTAATTATTTAAGGATTAAACCCTACTAAGTCTCTCTCAGCTATATAAGGTGATAATGCACGTTGGATCCAAGCAAGAAACCCAGCAGGGATTTTCACAAGAGATTTTGCAGGTCAGGGAATGATGGACAGTATGTTACTATAGCAATGGATATCCTGGGATCTCTGAGTACGTTGCAGAAACTATACAATAGTACCCTCAAGCACAGCCAGCTCCAGGAACATAAATCAGGTTTCATGGCTCACCTTTAAAAATCATGCTTGAACCCTGGCATGCAAATTGCAATGGAAGTGCACCACACTTGCTAAAACAGCAAATTGTGCTCAATTATCACTTAGCGATCTCTTCCTGAATTTGTCACCACGCTGAAAGATCATTACTCAGCTGTACATATGGCATCTCTTAATCACCAGGAACGTAATGGTCATTTAAGCAGGTACCTCCCCTGGCACCCAGAACAAGGGTCTTCCGTTTCTGAATATTGTGCACAAATCATATGAATAGTCAGATCTAAATTAATCAGTCTCTGCCAAACTGGCCCTTAGGTGAGAGTCACCAAGCTGGATCACACCCTGAGTCCATCTGGTCCATTATCCTTTCATATGATTTTCTTATTACTTCTGGCAATGGCCAGATGTCTAGAGAAGGGGAAGCAGGTCCCACGCAGTAGTCTGCTGATAAGACCACTTTGCATCTTGCTAAACATTGTGTTCATCAACAAAGCTGAGCAAAAAAAGCATTAGGATATTAAGAACAAGGCTAACACTGAAGGCTGTGCAATCTTCCACGCCAGTACCAGGAGCTTGTGCAGATCCCTGTGCAGCAACGGGTGTGTGTCCTGGGGAAGAGCTCCTGAGAAAAGTTGAGCAGCCCTGCTGGATAGACAGCACACTAAAGGATCCCCAAAGATATCCAGTACAGTCTTCAAAAGCAGGGTGGGTAGATTGCAGGCAACATGCCCGGCATGTAAAATGAGTGAGGAGAAGCAGAGATCCTGCATGGTTCTCCCACCCAGCAAGACCCCCACGGGAGGTTTGGAGCCCAGCCACACCAGACATCCTCCTGTTGAATGCCCCACATTACCCCATGGCAGTTAGGCTCACAGATCCTGCAGAACAGCTTGCGTAGAAATCCCCAATGCCATGAGGATAGATCTGACAAAAGACTGCCTGTGCACTCCTTTCTTGTTTCTAAAGGGCATGATATTTCCCCTCGGACTTTGGTATTCGTTCTTCAGTATCATACAGAGAATCTTTTCTATAAGAGAAATGTCATATTCTATTCCTTGCCCATTCCAACACCAGAGGATTTTTTTCTCCTTTCCACCTGCCTCTGTGCGTGTCTGTCTCAGCCTCTTTGCTTGCTGCCACTCAAGGCAGCCAAGCTCTAAAGAGCACGTTCGGCCCTGCTAAGCATCCCTGCTCGTGTCCCGCCTTCCTTCCTCCCTCCTTCAGATGGCCATTGGGGATTCTTTCTTTTTCGAGACAAAGATGATGCAACTAGTTAGAAAATGGGAAGGGGGAAAAGGTTGCATTCAACACAAACCTCTCAACAACAAGAAAGAAGGCAAATGGGGTGAATGCACCTTTATCACAACTGGAGTGGGTCTATTTTAAGGTAGAGACCTTGCAAGGGCCTTCCTTGTAAAGACATTGCATTGCACAGAAGAGGCATGTGTGTGTATTTGTATGCAATGCAGGTTTCCTTTTTTTTTATTCTTTGGAAGAAAACTCCTTTTTGCACCCCAGGGCTGGCAGTCCCAACTGGGGGCTCTTCCAGCTCCAGCAGAACTTTGCTCCCAGCTCAGCTCTGCCTGCTTCTCACTTCTCACCCTGTCCTTGCTGTTGTTTTTGTGACCAGCCTCGTTATCTCCTTCTCTCATTCCCAGGGCCGTGGAAGCAATGTGATTCACTGCCGGAAGGATGGCACCTGGAGCGGCTCCTTTCATCTCTGCAGGGAAATGCAGGGCCAGTGCGCACTGCCCACGCAGCTCAACAGCCACCTGAAGCTGCAGTGCGCCGGCGGCTACGGCATAGGTTTGTGAGCATCAGCCCCGGCCGTCTGCCATGGGGGGATGCAGCTCAGATGGGGGTGGGGAGCAATGGGACAGGAGACGAGGAAGAGGATGGGAATGAGAGGGAGGGAGGAAGGAAGGAGCCTGCAGTCCTTGAAGTCACCTTCTCCTGTGAACCTGTTTCTCTGAGTGAGAGGCAGCAGCCTCTATGGGAGGCTTTTCAGGGAACTACTTTTAGGAAACATGAAGCTTTGAGAGGCCAGGCATCATGTAACATGCTCTGATTGCCTGCTCCTTGCAGCGTTTCCAGTTTCATCGTGTCCCTTCTCAGCCAGCTGGTTTTAATGGGCAGCCAGCAAGCCAGACTACGCCAGAGACACATCCAGTCCTCAAAATACAGGGAGAGATTGTACCTGCATTTGCTCTTACACTTTTGTAATATCCCGCTCCTTCAACCACACGCACACATGCCCACCCCAGAGGCTGAAAGGCAGGAAGCTGGCAGGGAAGCACAGAATCAGGAAAACTCAGGTCTCTCCAGAAAGAATATGAGAACAGCTGAGCATCCCCTCTGGTATGACAGCTGTTTAGGAGCTGTTGTAAGGGTATGTTTTCCCCCTTCCTTCTGGGGTGCCTTGTCACTCTGCAAGGGGTGATGAGCATTGGGGCGCTTCCTGTGCTCAGCTTTGCTTTGTGTCACCCAGGCAGAGGCAGGGACAGACTACCCACTGAAAATACACTATATTGTATTTTCAGCCCCTGTTCTTGAGGTCTCCCTGCTGTAAGGGCTGAAACAGGAGCTGCACTGGCTGCAGCCCGCACAGACCCACGAGGCCCCTTCCTGCAGCCCCACTCCCAGCCCTTGCCAGCCCCCTCCTCCCTCCGCCTGTCCCTTTGAACTTGGAGAAATTTCCTCGTTGCGTGGCTCCCTCATTATATCGCAGCCATGTGAGGGACCACGAGTCTCCTTGTGTTCCCTCCCTGGGGAGGAGAACACGACCTGGATGAGATCACCGCTCTGTAATGATGCCAATTACAGATCATATATCAAAACAATTCCGACCTGCTCCTTTCCGTAAGTGTAAATAGCGTGGCGGAGCGCAGGAGAGCAAGCGGCGAGCGGGCTGCGGCGACTCTTAATGTGGCGAGGTGTTTTACCCTTGAGACGAGGTTACCTCCCGGGGCTGGCCAGGTTTTTGCAAGGAGAGAAACACCCATTCTCGGTTTGGAGGGGAGCATCTCAGCGCTGGAAACAGGAGGGTCTGCAGCTGCCCGGGCAGCGGGTGCCTGCCAGCCCTTGGTCCTGTCCCAGGCCTGCTGGGGCGGCTGTCAGCAGGTGCCGATCCCAGATGCAAGGTCCGGTGGGCCTGATCCTGGGATGGGACCACGCAGCTGTCATGGAGGCAAGGGAGTCGTGGGACAGATCCTCTATGAGAGCGTGGCTCTCGCTGAAGAGGGAGGAAGAGCTCGGCGAGGGCACAGCGGCCATTGGCTCTTATCCTCAGCAGATGGAGACATACCACACACTTTGTTAGGCTCGCCCAGCACCACCTTTTGGGATCAGGTTGTTGGGGTTTTCTCTTTTTTGTGTGTTTTTGGAAGCCTGATTGATGCCCTTCTGAGAAGGTGCTCTCCTGCCCTTACTCGCAATGGGGCTAGCGTCAACAGGCACTCATCCAGCAGGTCCGTGGAGCTGCTACCATATGCACCAGGAAAGCAAAACAAACCCCAAGCGCTCCCTGCCTTGCTGGCTCAACAGCCTGGGTCTGCTCTGCTCCCACTGACTCCTCCATGTGGGAGTACGTGAGAAGGCAGAAGCAGGTGAGGAAAATAATAGTATCCAGTCGTGGTCACTATGAATCCCACACACCTTAGGTAATTCCTCAGACACCTAATCTGCCCTTCTAAGCTGAGGTGTGTGTTGAGCCAAAGGTTCAGCTCTCCAAACCAGTGCGGAGATTAATTCCTCCCCCAGCGCTGACTGGAGTGCAGAAATCTTAATGACACGTTTGCAGCAGCTGTGCCATTCAAGAGTGATTTTCCAGGGGGGAAATGGTAATGGTCCAACACACTAGGGCTTACGGTTGTGTCACCACAGGGCTCTGGGATATTGCTGCAGAGCATCACAGCATGTTTTAATAAAGAAAGGACAGGATTCCCACTGGGCATGACAGTTAATCAGAGAAAAAGCAGGTTTATGTGTGAACAAAGCCATCATTACCTCTCTGCGTACTTCTTATCGACTGTGGGACTTAGGTGATAGCTCGTCTGCAATATCATTAGGCTTGGTCACCCTCCGAAAGATTATTATTGAAGGTCTGTAAATTTGGCAGATCAAACAGTAGGTTTTTGTCATGTCATAGGTGAGATGAGTTTGACAGCCTCTGCTTAATCAGTCCCATTGCTTGAAAAAGCAGTTGAAATGGAAAAACCTTCACATTTTCTTGATGATCTAAAAGTGCAAAACCTGACCCCCTTCTTGGGGTTAATAGCCAGAGAAATACCTAGATATGCAGCTCATACAAAAGGCCCTGGAATATCTGCCACCCCCACAGTCTCCTGCTGAGATGCAGGGTTCTGCTCAGCATTTCATGTGTGGCTAGAAGATATGTGATAGTTATGGTTGACTGCTAATTGCAATTTAGGAAAAATGAGCCCTAATTCTGTCCTTCAGCTGGAAGGATGCTGAAAGGGTCAGAAGCTGCTTGCTTTATCCTTTAGCTTTATCCTCTCCATGTTTCGTGCAGGCGCGGAGTGTACCACCTCATGTCTGGATCACAGTCACGAGCCCATCCTCCTGCGTGTGAATGAGACTGTGCAAGACATCCAGCACTGGATGAACCCTCAAAGAGTGAAGGTCAGTGCCTGATGATTTCACTAACTAGGTCCCTTGTTGCATGTTTATGTGCAGTGAGTGAACACCGTTACCCGCGGTTCGTTCAATGAGGGGAATACATGGGGAATTCTGCCCTTTCGAAGAGAATCCTGATTTTTGTTGTGTCTTTGCATGTTGTTCTGGTAACATGGTGGCTTTCTCTCCAAGTTGCTTTCTCTCTGTGATTTCCCAGTGAAAGTCAGTTCAAGGTAAAGGCCCCACATCAGTGTGCTCAGATCCGCTCAGCACCTACAGTGGGTCTGAGCTGGAAACATGATTCATTACACAGGAAGATGTGATGGACAGTGAGAGAAAGGGCACTGGCCAGGTTTTATTTTCTTCCTCCTGTTCAGTATTTTGCATTCTTTGGGTGGCAGGGCTGGATTTTTCTGCACTGCTTTTGGATGACAAAAGAAGCTGATACAGAAGGTATTTCATTTCCCCAACCAGCAGAGCTGGCTGAGTCCTCCCCCCGCCCCTTCGCCCACATGCGAGAGATGCCTGCTCAGCACAGCTCCTTCCAGAGGTCACCACTTCTTCCTCCTGCCTGCTGCAAACGCACAGGCAGCACTAACCGTTCACGGCACTCCGTCCCGTGTGCCCTCCAGCACACGCCAGCGTCGGTCTGCCCTGATGGGGACATGCACACCCATGTACAGCGCCTTGCACACATGCTCACCCCTGCCCACACATGCCACTTGCAGCAAATAGCTGCTTGGTTTCATGCCTACACTGGGATACCTGTGGGAGACACACTCATCTACCTCTTTCTGAAAACCCTCATGCCATCTACACAAATGTGCCCTCCTGCCTAGAAACACATGTAACCAGGCGCTTGTGCCTACGCAGTATTTCTGCAGGTGTAGATGTTTATCGGGACATGCTCAAGTGCATGTCGGAAGACGCTGGCACATCACGTGTCACCAGGGTGCAGGTTGCTGGTGGTGCTTGAGCAAACACTGTCGGCTTTTATATACTTGGCCCTGGCATTGCAGGAGTCCGTTTTACACACTTGAACTCCATTTAGGGGGAGAACAAGCAGCCAACACAGTCCCAGCATGTCCTGAGCAGCTTTGACAGTCTATTTGCTTCTCTACATGCCTAAATATGTACCCAAGGTTTGGGATTTTTGAAATCTGGCCTTGGCTGTGGGTAGCGAGCCTCTCCAAAAATCTCTGCCGCTTTATACTTCCCTATTTCACACGGAGCAATAGAATAAATCCTGGAAAGGGGTGGGGAACCTAAGTCCAGAGAATACGACAAGCTCGCAGTGTCCTTCCCAGCTTCCCATTCACTCCAGACGCTGAGATTATATTACTGCCTAAGCCTAGGCTTTGCCAAGTTTCTAGCATGAAACATAAAGAAAACCCCTATCTCTGTATTAGGGGCAATTTCTCACTGGCCCTTTCCCGAGTGCTAGACTTTAAAGTGGTTTTGTAATTCATGGTGAAATAAAGTGACAGCTTCCCTCCCGTTCTCTGCTGTGCTCCTTCGTTTATTGATGTGGGTACGCAGAGGGAGCTGTAACGAGTTTTATACCTGCTGGTCTCTGGAGGGCTCATTAGGCAGCAGGGAAAACATATAGTAGTAAAGGGGGAGATGAGGAGAGTGAGGGATGGAAGAGAAATCATGGTTTTCAAGAGTACAGTGGTAAATAAGACCTTTTTTGCCCTGATGGTGAGGATCTTGCAAGAGCTTTAGGCTGCAAGCAGATACAAGTTTGACCCCACAAACACTGTGTAACTAGAGGGTGAAATTTGGGCTTGAAAACTTGTGTTGGGAGGTGGAGGGGAGCCTTTAGGAGGCGAGCAGGATGATGCTGAGACATGCTAGAGGGGACTTTTTTGGTAGCTGTTAAACATCCATCTTATTCAGCTCTCCAGATAAGAGGATGTCACCCACAGGGAGCGGTGCCTTGCAGGGTGCCACTGAGGAAAATGCTGCTGCTGGTGGGACCGGGAAGACCCTGGAGAGACGGGACTGGGATGCCTTAGGGGAAGGTCCCCATGGCAATGTGTTATATATCATTAATAATATGTGTCTCTATTTACGGTCAGTGACAGCTTGCTGTTGTGCCATACGAGTAAAGCGAGCAGCTGGTTGCATTTACACGGCAAGTCTTTGTGGATCTGAAAGTACTTGAATGACGCAAAGGAAACACTTTTAGTTACTTAATTTCAGGCACAAGTAACGTACCAATGAGTGCGGTATGAGAAGCAGATAAAGGCAGGACCAATCTCTGGAGCTTACCTTTGAGAGGACAGGCACAGATAAAACACAGGGAGAGCCAGCAAGAAAAAAAAAATATTTGTGTGTAGCTGCTCAAGCAACAGATGTTATGGAAGCAAAGTGGGAAGAGGGAACCATCCCTCCTCTGGGGGTTTAGAGCAGAGCTGTGCAAATCACTTGATTTTTCGGTTTGCTGGAAGTTCTGGCAAATTTAAAAAAAAAGTTTTCTCCTAGTCAAAGTGACTTTTTTGTTGTGATTTTTGATGAACCAAAAAATTGGAGAGGAAACCATGTTGGTTTGAACATAACGTAGCATTTCATTTCCAAGGATTTTTTTAAACTTTTTGTTTAATGAAAAAGAAAAAAACTGAGAAATTAAATGTCCTCTCAAAGGAAAAACAACAATAGAGATTTCATTTTGAAAAATGTCTAAATGTTACTGTGTTTTTCAGAAGTGGTTTAGGCTGAGTTGCTTTGTTGGGTCTGAAACAGTTTGCCAAAATCAAAGCAATTTGGCAGTGTCTTCCAAATCAGTATTTT
>NW_008823916.1:915059-929902 GCF_000699105.1 Pygoscelis adeliae
TTCTGTGTTCCTGTTGTTCTGCAGCGGGCCGTGTTCAGAGCAACCATTGCTGTTCCCATGATTTCCCATTTACTGTGCGTCTGCAAGGGGCAGCGAGCTGTTGAAGACACCTATAGATAGAGCTGCCAAGGCTGACTATGCAGGCAGTGAAGAGAAAAAAGTGAAATATCGCAGAAACACAGCTTGACAGCTCTTTCCCACTGACTGCAGAGAAACAGGGCAGACACCTGATTTCTTAGGTTGTCTGAATTTGGGTCCTTGCCTCTGTGCTGAGCAGGAACAGGGAATTCTCTCCCCTGTTCATTTAAGCTTTGCGGTTTTCCTCCTGCCTTCCCCTCTCCTCTTTCTGTGAGTGTTGGGCTCATTTTGCAGGCAGGGAAACTGAGTCACAGAGCAGTGAAATGACTTATTTCAGTGTGGCGGCTCAGCACCCAGGAAGGCAGGACTTCCCACCCTGTCTGTAGCTACAGGAGGAAACAGCCACAAAGGTGTCTCCCCTCCCTTGGCCGCAGTGGCTGATCCCCTCACCACCGCGACATTAAGCCCATGGTTAATTGTCATGTTCATTTAGTGCCTGAGGAGAGAGTTAGCTGAGACCAGTAGATGCCAGTCCCTGGGCTTTAGCCCTGGGGGACACTTGACCCATCTAAGGTGGAGGAGAGCTCTTCACCGGCCTCTCTTGGGGAAACCTAATCCCCTCTGCAGCCCGCAAATGGTTGACATCATTGTGTTAGTCCCACCGTGGGAGGGAAGCACCGTGACCGGAGGCACTAGGTCTTCCCTCACAAGGAGAAAATGACAGCTTGATTTGCTTTCTTGGCTCTTTGTTACCTACTGTGGGAGCGCATCCCAGTTTCCTCTCCCTTTGCAGCAGATGGAGTCACAGCCACCAAACCGCAGATGTAGCTGGATGGCGTTTCTGGGATGGGGACAGGACCAAAGTCAGTACACCCGGCTGCGCAGCATGGCCCGCGCAGGAGGGCAGCTGTGCTGCACAAGCTGATGTATGAGGGAAGCCAGGGCCATGAGGGCGGCATATGTCACCGCAGCGGCTTGGAGCACGCGGCGGCACAGGGAAGGGATGGGGCTCGCAGAGGCAGCAGCCAGACGGGCTTTGTCCCCCATGCACTGCCTGGCACGTGTCGGATGCAGTCCTTCCATCCACCTCTTACTGCATCCTTTGTTGGCCTTATGAGTCCACCTCCCTTTCTGCACACACTGGTGCCATCGAATCCTGGTCGCATCCCACGGTAGTGCTGCCTATATCCCTCCTTGCTTGCTTTTTATACATTTGTTTATCTCAGCTGCCGCATGCAGCACCCTATGGCACCTTTGTGCCTGTTTGCACCGCAAGAGGCAGGAACGATGCCCAGCAACCTGAACCCTCCCCAGTTTCTCAATTTTCCCACTCAGTCTCTCCCTCTACCCACATCCCCTCTCCCATCCCATTGCATGCCACACACCACAGCAGCAGCCTGAGGGTACAAACAGACTGGGTGGGGGAATTCAGGGTTTGGAAAACCAGCAGGAGGAGCCAGGACCATGGCCGAGGGCCCTTCCCCGAGCGTACTCTGCTTCCAGCTCCGTGGGTGTTAGCAGGATTGAATTCGGCTGGAGTAGCTCTAAAAGTAACATCTGAGGAGAGGGCAAAGTAACTGGGACTAAGCCATTGGCAGGTACCACTCAAGAGCAATGTGAATGTCCCACTGACCCAGTGATTAATCTAGCACAAGGTCAACTGGCTTTCCTACGCTATGGAGAGCGGCCCGGGGCTGCGCTCCCTTTCCCTGGAGGCTGTCCAGCCGAAGGCTGTGCAGCCCTTGGGATTGAGGACGACCTTGAGTGTGAGCTCCGAGGAGATCACCATCCTAGCAGAGACTTCGCCTTCCATCCATTCCTCTAAGGGGGGATGCTGGGTTCTTAATACTGGGAAGGTCAGGAAAGTAGTCAGTGCATCTTCTGCAAGGGAGTGCTCTCACTTGGAAACCTCCTTTCTTAAGAGCCTGTTTCAGGGCTATTCGGCTCCTTTTGCTAGCTCCGAATACTCACACACATTCACACATGTAGAGAGGTTTTGTAAATATTGATGCTTCTTACCAGGGGAATGTGAGATGCTCTTTGTAAGTGCACTTCTACTTATTGTCTGGCTGGCCTTGCCTATGGGAGGCAAACGCCTGAGTTTTTCTACTTCAGTTTAATTCTTGGGTTCAAATGCTCTTGAACTGCTTCCTTTACTCTCCCCCCTCCCAGTCTGTTGACTGGCCTTGTTTATTTTGAAACCTAGAAAAGTTTCCTTTCTTTTCCCTCTGAAGTGCAATAAACAGAAGAGGAGAAAAAAAATTATAAAAAAAATCTCACCATTTGTGGCAGGCAACAGCCTGGAAATCTCCAGCTGTCTGTCCAGAGCATGCTGGGGGAATGTCTGACACCGCAGGGCCCCCGCACCTTGCAGCCTCCCTCCTGGGGGATAAACAACGTCCTCCCCCCTCGCCCGACCACTTCTCCACTCACACAGACGGGCCCTGTTGCGAGGCAGGTGGGGCAAGCCGGGCTTGACTAATAGTGGAAAATCCGAGAGCATCGGAAAGATAAACAGCCGAAGTCAGATAGTATAAAAGTCCTTTTTCTAGCACATGCCAGGTAAGCCTCAAATGACAGAAACTGTAAAAATATGCTGAGGTTCCCCTGCAGATGGATTAAATTAGCCCTCAAATAAACAGGGGAAGGGATGGCTCGTGCGTCAGGTCTTCCCAAATGTTAATCCCTTCCTTCCCCAGGCCTCCATCCAACCCCAACCCCTGCCCTTGGGCAAGTGCTTACGTGTTCGTCTTGCCCAGCTGGACATTGTAGTGTTTCATCCATGGATGATAACCCAAAATGAATGTCGTGCTGGTGAATGGATGGGAGTCCCATCACCTAGACCTCCATGATATTGAACCTCCATCTCCACTGACTGGCCAAACTTTTCATCCACTCTTAAAATCTAAGTTTCCATGTCTACAGCCAAACAATGGCTGCCCTGGGTGTGTCATCATTGAGTAGGCTGGTCATCATTTTTGCCCAAAACTAGGCACTCCAGAATTTATTATAAATACAGAAATCATTATAAAGCTCATACAATGTAGCAGATGATGCTGTCCTTTCTGGGGGTTATTCTGAAGGCATCTAGGGGAAGGTGCTTCCATTTAAGATCGAAAGGATGGTGCAAAAATATATCTGAAAATCCACCTTTAGCATCTTCAAGAAGTGCAGTTACGATGGGTAGAGAAAGAGAACAATGTTTTGCGGCACCAAAGAAATCCCTCAATTAATTCCAAAAATGTCTCCCCCCTACCCAAGAGCAAGACAGTGGACCTGTGCCTTTGCCATTCCCTGCCACGTTCCCCCACCATGAGTGAAATATTGGACATGACATATTAGGAGAACCTTAAATATTATTTTAATCTCAAATGTTCTGTTATTGCAAGTGTCAAGTCCAACACTTCTTGTAAATACCTGGAGGACAGCCAGGTCCTGAGAACACAAGAGGTGTTAGGAACTGAACTTCATTGGTTAAGTACAGCAGAGCCATAGGAGCCAGCGTGCTGACTTTCTGTACACTGATTTCTTTGTCTTAACCTGTTTTTTTTTTTTTCCTTCTCCTCCCCTCCAGAGCGTTGTCTGCACAGCAGGACTCAAGTGGTACCCTCACCCTTCCCTGATTCATTGTGTCAAAGGCTGCGAGGTGAGCTTTCGTGTTAGCTCAGGTGGTCCGTGCTTGCTCTCCTAAGTGTTACAGTAACAGTCACTGCGGTCACCGGGGTTGTAAACGCTGGTTTTCAAGTGGGGCAAACAGGCTTTTGCCCTGACTATCCTATCAAACCGACTGTGATCTCCTGCATCAGTTCTGACACTCAGTGGTGAAACTGGTGGTTTTCCTAGAGCCGATGGTTGGGTGACTCTCACAGGAGTCAAGCGATCAAGTGGCTCAACAACATTGGTAGACTGTCAGAATTTCCCAGGATCTGGGAATTTCTGGGAAGTTGCAAACAACTGCAGTTGTTTTTCCTTGATTTTGTCATCTTATTAGAGGGCCAATTCTTTCCAGGGCCAAGGAGGCTTTGGGCTTTGGTGTGTGCAGATAAACTTTAGGAAAGCCAGAGGCAGAAATTATACCACTGGGTGAACAGCACAGTTGGACAGTGAGCAAATCACACATCCCTCCACTGTGCACCTCTGTCTGGACCAGAAAAAAAAAATCAGAAGAATGCAGTTACATTTCAGCTGTGATACATTTTTGCAGTCTTGTGTGTTATTTGAAAAAAAATGATTATTTTGAAGGATGTTGTTTCTGCTGGCAACAGTCTTTGAAAAGTCTGAGAAGTCTTAAGATGCTCTCAGTGGTTAATCAGGGCTGGAGCACCTCTCTCATGGTCGTGGTGCTCATGCAGTTTCCATCATGCCAGCCCTTGAGTATCTCACCCATGTCAAGAAGTCAGTCCTTGCGGTGCCTCTGTAAGGCTGGGAAGCTTCATGCCCATTTTAGAAATGGGGTAGCTCACAGGCAGAGGGATAGATGGCTGCTTTGGTTACATGGACGGGCAGTGGAAGGGCTGTGTCTTGACCCCACATCTCCTGACTTTCTGCAGCACTGACTGGGCTCTCAGCACCCAGTAACCCAATTTTACAAGCACATTGAAGTTATTTGCCCAGAATGGCAGAACATGGCACAGAACTCCTAAATCTGACACGAAACTCTAGACCATATTGCTGTGCAACGTGATTTGTCTTGAAGTGACAGACAGGTTTCCTTTGCATACAAATGTTGGGCCCGAGAGGGTAATAACTCTCCAACAATGTAATAGTTTCTGTCTAGTTGTTCCCTAAATGAAAAGCATTCTGCTGTCAGTGCTTTGAATGTCATAAGCCATCTCACGCATTACATTCATGCAGGCTGGCTAGGTGCCCTTATTCTCCAAAGAGAGCTAAAATAACATCCAGCGACCATTAAGAAATGCCATTCAGGTGCTGATGCACCATTGGGTATCCATTCTCCTGCTGCTTAAGGATAGTTGTTACTGAGGCAAACTTTGCAATGATGTAATAATTTACCAGAAGCCATTATTACTGACATGCTTTTTCTCAGCATTTTCTTCCCTTCCATCATTGTTAATTGCCAGACCCCTCTGCATCAATAGGAACCTTCTTCTTTTCATCATTCATTCAGCAGTGTCACTGCATCGCAATCTATCATCTTGGAAGGCTTTGCCCAGACAATTGATAATGGCCTCTAGCATCATTTTTAGAGCATGATGCTTCCAGGATCCACGAATGGGCCAGCGCTTGTTCTCTGGCATTAAGATTTCAGAAGAAATGCTATCTTCACCAAGCCTTTTTTCACGACTATGGAAACAGGGAATAATAAGCCAGTAGGTCAATAATACTGGGCCATTAAGCTGATACAATCCCTAATGTGTTAATATCCTTAGCATTAGGGAGGGTTCCCTGAATAGAAGGCTGTAAGCAGGGCATTATTTTACTCTTGGCTATCACAGTGGTAACCCAAACTGCTGCTGCAAAGTGATTTTTTGTCGCTCCCTAGTGGCAGGAATAGAGGTTTTTGAGTCAGCCCCGTACTCGGCAGCTAACTTAGGTGTTTCAGTAGAAAACTGGTCTCCCTGGACTACCTATCTAGTCCTCCAAAAATATAGGGGCACTAAGATATGCATGAAGGCCTCTAGAGACCTCACCCTCTACAGCCAGTTCTCCAGGGTCTCCCAGATGAGGATTTTGGTACCAAATCAGAATAGATGTTATTTGTCCCATTCTTCTCCTCCAAAGGACTGACTTGCCTACTCTGTGCCAGTGCAAATGAAAGGCAAATTCTTCCACAAGTTTCTTTTATTGATTTTCCAGCGTTCATAGGTGTAGGGTACAGGCATAGGCATGGAAAATTAAAGGCAAGCCTTTCTGGACAGGCAGGCACAGCCAGGCAATACAAAGGAAACATGGAGAAGCCTACAAAATGTCTTGGGAGGTTGGGCAAAGTTCACATTTTTGAATATGACCAGGTTGGCATAAAAATATCTCTCCATCTACTTATAAATCATTCCCTTTTAACTCTTAGCATATTAATTAAGTTGGAAGGGCGTTTGCAAGTCAAAGTCTTTGCCTGTATAAATAAGTCAATCTCTGTGGAAGTCAATGGAGTTAAGCCAGTTCACAGGGATAGGAGCCTCACCCTGTGACTCTGATTTCCTTGTCAGCATCTGTAGTATTTGCATGTAGCTAAACAAGTGACACGCAATGAGACAGTTACCTCCTGGTAGGCCTGCTCTGGTCTGATATTGCCATCATTGCCTGGATTTCCTATACCCTGATACAAAATAGTTAAATTTGCAAAACATCAGCAGTAAAAGCCTGCGTCTGCACCACTCCACAGTGTCCATTTCAATACTGATGAGCGTAGGCATGGGGAGAGTGCAGCGAGCTCTCATTGCTGGTTCTTCAGGTATCTATCATCAGGGAGACTCTGGTACTGCAATTGCTGCAAAATCCTCCCAGAAAACCTCCACAAGCCTCCCCACCCGCTCTGCAATGATGCCTTCTTGTAGGAGAGTCCCTGGTGTGTTTTTCACAGTGCAGAATAAATGAATTTTCCAAAGAGCAGATAAAATGGGAATGGCCCCGTGAGCCTCTGCATGTAAGAAGTGTTACAGAGATATGACTGTGCTCTCTGCTCTCTGCTGAGCATCCATTTTTCTGAGCTTTCAGAGCTGCCTGGGTTTCTCATACCTGGCACGGGCCTTTTTTAGCACAGTTTTGACTTCCAAGAAAGACTTTTGTACTTGCTGACCAGGAGGGCTCCAACGTGTAATGAAAAACCAGACTTCAAGCCTTTTCTTCAGAATCGTGATTATTATTCAGGTCCTGTGCAGCACATAGACTAGTGATCACATTGCACAGACTAGTGACCACATTTTCTTTTTCAAGGTGATTTATGAATTTTACTTAATAGCTCTCCGCAACATCCCTCTGAATAATTGCCAGTATCCCAGCTCTGAGCTGTGGAGCGGAGGGAGATTACGTGTCATGGCCAAGGTCACACCACACTGCTGGTCGGAGGACGAGAGCACGTGGTCCCTGTGCTGAGCTCAGGCCACTTCCGTTTCTCTTTGTGATCTGTTTTGTGCCCTCAATGCTGGCACTTGTTGCATAGTTAGGAGAACTGTGGTGGAAAGTACAGCTATTAAAAGCAAGCCAGTTTTGCTGCTATACATAATCTTCTCCTTATCCCACATAGTTTCGGAAGGTTAGCTTAAAATTATCAAAAGGTGCCACAATTTTAGATGCCTTGATGCTGTCTCTGGGCCTAGTCAAATTAATATTCCTGAAGCATCATCCTATGTGGGATGTGAAAAGCCAACAAGGGCTCGTTTCCCTCCCATCTAGTGTCCTTTTTTTTCTGTCTGCTTTGAAGGGAAAGGGGAATAATTATCTCTTGCTTTTCAGGGCAGTTGGTAATGTTACAAACTGTACGGTTCCTTCAAGTCTTCATGTTTTCCTTCTGACATATTGTTACAGGTTTTATCCATGTCGCATTCTGAGTCTTTTTCTGCTTTTTCCTTTTTCAGCCTTTCATGGGGGACAACTACTGTGACTCCATCAACAACCGAGCCTTCTGCAACTATGATGGTGGGGACTGCTGTGCCTCAACAGTCAAGACCAAAAAGGTAGGGATGCCCCTTCCTCTTTTCCCTGGGAATTCCTTGGTGAGTGCTGCTTTGCACCTGGAAAAATTTTATTTTTGCTAGAAGAGGGGAGGTCCAAAGACTCAGAAGGACCTTCAGTCCAGGCATCAGCTCACCTTAGGCACTGAGTTCTTGTTGGTTCATTTTGAAGTTCTCTCATGATATGCGTGTGCGCTTCCCATCATAACCCGCTTTATACCTGTGCAAGGCAGGTTCTTAAAGCGGTCAGAGGTGTTCATTCATTCTTATTGTAAATAAACCCTAGCTTCTCTATAGGCAAAGGCTGGCTCCCTCCAAAACCCTGGGGCATGTTCATCAGAAAAGCTGCACCTACTGCTCAGGAGGCCTTCACACAGAAACACTGCAAAGGGTATATTTCCCCGTCCTGATATCCACCGTCAATGCTCAAAAGGGAAACTAAAGTGTAGGAGTCATTAGGAAAAGAACGGAGACCAAAATGAAAGCATCACTGTAGGTCCGTACTTTGATCTGTGTGTACCCACGTGTGCATGGCTGGCTGACCGTCCCATCTCCAAAGCGATAGAGTGGGACAGAGAGGAGTGTGGAGCAGGGCAGCAGGGCTGAGCAGAGATGTGAAATATCTTCTGCACAAACAGAGACCACATAGACCAGGACCTGCAAATCTTGCAAAAGAGACAGTGGGCATGGTTAGTGGCAGAGATTTGTAAAAACATTATTTAATGCAGGGAGGATGCTTAGGAAAATAAAATCCGCTGGTTCTTATCACACAGCAATGAGGGGGTGAAATGGTAATTACCTGGAAGCAGGATCCAAACAAGTGAAAGAAAGTGCTTATTCGCACAATGTGTATTTGAATGTTAGGATGCATTGCCACAGAGTATTATTAAGAACAAAAATATATTTGAAGTCAAAAAGAGAACAGGTGTATTCGTGGAGGTTAGCTCCACCAGTGGCTATTAGTCACTGTGATCTGGATGCAGTATCTGGCTCAGGAATATCTAAACCTTTGACTGCTTGAGCCCAGGGAAGGATCCCTCCACACATTCCCCTTTTTTATGCTTCTTTTAACACCCATTTCTGGCCACTGTTAGAGACAGGAGATGAGCGATGGAGCTTGTGGTTTGAAGCAGTACAACATTTCATGTGTTTCTAACCAGGATAGATTTTGAACTTGTTTCCCAAAGGAAGGAAAGAAAATTTTAGCCTCTGCCATGCGAGATGTTTACCTTGTCTTCAAGATTTGAGTGTAGATCAGAATGAAGAAAATCCAGCTATGTTAAGTATCTGATATATATTAATAAATTAAAAAAATGGAGAACAGACAGAGGGAGCTTGGGCTCAGCCTATAGCATCATCCATTTCACCCATCTGAGGAAGAAGGTCCTCTCTACCGCAGCTGAGGGACTGAAGACCTCTCTGCAGGGAACAGTCCTTTCTAAGACAGCTTTTGCTGGAGGTTTCTTTTCCTTGGTTCAGCCAAAGATCTCTTACCAGTACAGCACTGTGGGCTGTCTCTGGCCCATCCGGGAACACTGGGGAAGGGAAGTGGACATGTCTTGGCAAGTGGAAGGAGTTCATTTCTCCACTGGGGAAGAGGTGGGGGAAGAGGTAGTTTTCCTAAATGTGCTTTTTTGGACACTTTTTCCTCTGTATTGCTGTGTTTCTTTTGCGAGTGTCCCTGGAAGCCACGTGCTGGGAGGGAAGCACGGGCAGGTGAGCTTCTCTGTTCCCCAAGGGTGGAGTAGGGCATGGAGAGCCCCTACGAGGCTCCCTGCTGAGATGACCACTGCGGAGATGAGCAGGGTGACAGGCAGCAGCTCGTCTTCAGTGTCGTCTCCAAGAAGAGATTCCTATCTCTGGCTGATTTTCCACCTCCTTGGGAGGAGAAGCGCCCGGGCAGGCACGGCTTGCTTGTTGACCTCTGCTGGGAGGGCAGAGCTGGAAGTGCCCGGTAGCTCAGCATGGCGTAGGTCTTCTCCTCCTACAACAGCCTGCCTGGGAAACTTTATCTCACTGCCTCCAGGCTTGAGAGCAGGGGATGAAAAATCCCAAGAGGTGCCAGAGGAATGGAAGTGAGGTGGCTGGGAGGGGACTGACCCAAACGAGCTTCTCAGGACAGGAGCTAAGGGCATAACTTATTGCTGGGGTGGGGACGGGACTGAAACACAAGGGATGTGAGTGCCGAACTGAGGGGTAGAGGGATAGGATTAAGGTTTGGGAGCAGAATTTATTGCTGGGCAGGGAGTTGAGACAGAGTAGGATCTGCACAGAGTCGTGAGCACTTACCAGCCAGGCGAGTCACGCTCAAAATATCTGCTGCTTCACTGCCACCCAGAAACAAAGCGACCACCCAAGAGGGGGAAAGCGCTTTATAGCCCAGTCAGTTACTGGTTTCTGTGCTAAAACTGCCCGATGCAAAGGGCAAGTGGTTCAGAAACAGGCAGCTGGTCATGTGTCTGATGCATTTCCCCCATGGAGGGGGAGGTTTTGTAGCTTTTTGGAGATAAGTCTGCTTCCACTGACTTCATTGGGAACTGTATCTTTGTGACCATGGGAATTAGACTTGCCCTAGTTTGTACTTTAGAAACCCCCATTGTAGAGATCCCACAGTTTGAGGGCTGAACCAGAGTCCGTCGCTTCCTTGACAAGCATTCAGCTTCCAAAGTCTTCTCCTCTCTCCCAAAACACCAACAACATCCCAGGAGCTGAACAAGGCACTCAGGAGGAGTGAGAAAACCACCTTCTCCTGGGACCTTCCATACCAAAAGCAAGATGCTAAGTCCCAGTTTATTACATTTATAGGGTAAAAGGGGGAATAATAACCCAGCCGGTGGGGCCATGGCGTCAAAGCCGAAGAGGCGCTTTGCAGCACCTCTCTGCCTGCAAAGCGGCTGCTGACACCTGCGGCAGCAGCCGTGGGGCCGCGGGTCTCGGCTCTGCAAGTTATTTTCCCATCTGAGGCCTTTGACTGGGACCAGATTTCAGGCAAGGCTGTTCAAATACAGCCCTCCCTTTGAAGAGGTTTATGAGTGGAGCGTTACAGGAGATATTCCAAAGGGAAAAACAATGAAAGGTGAGAGAAAAGGGAGCTGAATAAAAATACTCCGCATACCAGATCCTTCCAGCACAGTTTGCCACCTACTTAAAAAGGCACAGTTTTAAAATACACATTGGGTGTAAAAGCCAAAAACCTGGAGGAGACGTAGGGAGGGGCGAGTCCCGCTCTGTTAATTCCAATACCAGATGAGGATGTATTTTCATACAGTTGTAGAAAGAGCGAGACACATGAAAGAGACTGCTTTGCTCCTTTTCTTTCAGGATTACATACTATGTGGCAGATGTGTCAGTCTTTTAAAGCCCCTGCAAGTTTACCCATAAATGTCTAACATTTATGCAACACCTGTTTTTCTCCCAAAATGTCACAGGACATTTTACAAGCTTTAGATCTATCATCTTTTCACCATTGCAGCCATTGCTGAGGTGACACATGGTTCACATTTAACAGAACGTAGCAACTCCGCACATTATTTTAGGAAAGGGCTGAAGATTAACATTGCATCATGTGAAGATTCAGGAGTTAACAATCAAGTAAGAGCTGGCTTCAGATCTTTAGTGTCCACAAACTGTCAAGACTTAAGTTTCAGTGCAATCCCCCTACCCTCCCAAAAGCGTTTTCAGCTGCACACAATGCTGTGAACCAGGCTGCGTGAAAGCAAAATTATTCAACCCATATTCACTTTAATTCTGAGCCTTCTCACTTAACATGAGACTTTGCACGCTCCTGTTTTGTTGCCCTGAAAAATGCACAAGAGAATTCCATGCAGCATTTGCTTAGGTCACGTTTTCCCTTTGCATTTGAGCATTAACAGCAAATGACCTCGTGCATTTCTGCAGCGAGAGGGGAACAGAGCGGTGTGACTTATCTGACCAACTGCCGACTAATCAGTGCTGCTGCTTAGATAGGAAATAATGAGTATTTGCCCTGCACTATTCACAATCAGGCTAGAGAGCTTAAAAGAAATCATTAAAGACCTCTTTTGAATGCTACAAACGGCAACGGATAAATTCAGTCATATTCTGGGCATAAATTCGAGGCAACTGCAGTCAGCAAGTGGGAAAAAGAGACATTCATCGGCTTAATTCTTTGTTGTGCACTAATTGATCAGCATCCCCCTGCAGTGGGCAAGAAGCCAGGGCAGGCGCAGGGACGACTGCCACCCAAGGAAGCAGGGACGCGCGTCCTGCGGCACCGGACAGCGCAGCCCCGGGCAGGTGGGCTGCATGGGGAGCAGGGGGCCGGCGGCAGGGTTTGCAGTTGGGGCAGAGGACGGGGCTGCGCTGCTCGCAGCTTGCCCTGTGCATGACCCAGGAGCAGCTTTGAGAGATGGGAAGGCCATTGCCAGCCAACCTCCAAGGGAGAGAAAGCTTCTGTTGTGTGTCTGGAGGGGATAAAGTCTTCCGTGAAGGACAAAGCAAAATCCCATCTCCTTTTAATCTTCCTACCCTCCTGACCCAGCACAGGTTGCCAGCTTCCTTCTGCCTGGCTGCTCTGGGAAGCTGCTTCTTGCTTTGTATCCTGCCGCAGATAAAAGAAGACACTATTTTTTAAAACATTAAATACGTGACACTGCTAAAGTGAGAAAAATAAATAACCTGGGCATATCTGGCTGTCTCTGGGCTGGCGGCCGCCTGCGAGGAACTCCTGGGGCATGCGACATTGCAGGGAGAGAAGGTTATGGCTATTTCTTTCTGATTTGTTTCAGGAAATCTTCTCTTCAGTCGCTGTTCTCCTTCATTTCTTTTCTCTTCCACTTCCCCATTTACAAGTTTCCCCTGTCTAGAAAGGCCTTGCAGAAATCAGGGATGTCTCTCTTTAGGCTCTGCTTACGTACTTTGTTCCAGACTCAGATTGCAGATTTGCTTAGTTGAAGATTCTGCAGCCTGGTCCCTGCAAATTTAAATAGAATTTGCTGTTTTAAAATTCCCCCAACTTAAACCATTTGAAAGGGCAACCTTTCATCTTTCTTCTCTGCCTTTCCTTTTCATTGTATAAGGAGAAAACCTACTGCTCCTGTGAGAAAAACCTGTCTCATTCAGTTATCACTTGGGTTTTCCCTCAACGGATTTGCCCCATAGCACTTAGAAAAGAAAAAGAAAAATCATCCTGGCAAAAATTCCCATCTCAAATGCCGCCCCTTCAGCCTCTTGACATTTCTGTCCAACACCTTGGAGAGGAAAACCAGCAAGTGCCTCGGCGGAAAACAAATGAGGACTTGCCGTAGATAGAGGACTGTGTGGGATTCATCCAAAGCTTTGCTTATCTAAAAGATAGGCAAGTTATCAAAACCTCTTCAGAGACTTATGGCTGAGAATTCAAGGCCTAAAGAAAGGAGCTTTGAACTGAGGGGCTGCTGCTGTCTCCAGCAGGGATTTCCAAAGACTGTCCCTGCCTCCCTGGAAAGGGGGGATCTGCTGCACTCCTACCCCTAAGAAAACAGAAATAACCACTTCTCGGTATTTTGGAGAAATAAGCGCCTTCTCCCAGCTCTCTAACTGCAACACAGACCTGCCCTGGGGAATCTCAGGTCTCGCTCTGTCGGCAGAACGTGGTTTTGAGGCAGTTCACACAATTAGCAGCCTAAGTGACCACCCCGGCTGAGGAAATTCTGCTTATCCAGAAGAATTGATGTTCCTGCCACGATGCTGCTCCCAACAACTTGAATGTCACCAGCTGGGTGTGTTTGTCAGCTCTATAATTAGCTGGCGAGATACAATGAATGGTGGGTGAGCACGGAGGAAGGAAGGACACAATGTGAAGTGTTGCTTCATGCCTCTGGAAGCGGCTGAGCGCTGCTGCATGCACCAAGCACACTGGTTCACCCAGGCATGTGGGTGAACTCACTTACCCATGAGCTGTTGGTCGCAGCCTCAGTGGCTAGCTGTTTGCCATGTGAGGAGCGTTTTCAGTCATGGTTGGTTGGGATGGGAGCTTATTTTGGGGCTCAGAGCTTGGTTTCATAATCGTTCAGGGAGGCTTTCCAGGCAGCAATAAATTAAAAGCAGCGATGGTAGTAGCACATGTTGCCTATCCTGAGAGAACGTTCTTGGCTTCAAGGGACATGGGGCTTCCCACAACATACAGCGTTCCCAGGGGACATGCTAGTGGAGGGTGTTTGCTTTGCTATCCGACCTCACTTCATTAGCAAGTGTTACAAAAACCAGTGAACAAACCTTCCCTGCTCCACCGCCAGCTATTTGGCCTCTGGGTGGTCTGGCTCCTATTAAATCTTTGGTGATTATTTAGACTAATTACATTCATGTTTGCACAATCAGTAGCACGAGGGTAGGAAGCGCAGCTGATTGCTGAGCAACTGAGCTCCATGTGGTTTGGCAAATGGGCTCCCTCGCTGTGCTCAGCGGGCAGGCGGGGATGCGGGGATCCGTGCGGGCAGGGCTTTCCCGGGGATCCCTGCTGGCTTTGGGCCATCCTGCTTCCACCGGTTCTGGTGAGGCTGCTCCCGATTTATACCCGATGGAGAGAGAGGAGCATCTGTTGGGTTCAGCTGAGCTACGTCTTGTTACACCACGTTTGCTGGCTTCAATGGGGGAAAGCCCAGTTTATGGCGAGGCAGTTAACAAAAATTCAAGCCTTTAAAACTGTATGTGCTGCACGGAGAGGAGGTTTCCTGCGAGCTTCATCTTCGCCTTTCCCAGGCCCTCTGGAGCGGTGCCCTAGGTGTGAACCTGCATACCAGCCCCCAGAGTTACAAGGGGGCTGACTCTTGTTCGGTTATCTCAAAACAGCCCTGGTGACCTAAATGCCGAAAACCACTGAGAAGACCCTTACAAGACGCATTTTTGTCCCACAAGGGCCTTGTCAGGGAACAAAATACTCCCTGGTGTTTGAGCTGCGAGGGTCTCGGGGGGCGCGAGGCTGCGACACTCAGCATGGCCTGCCATGCTTATCTCGACACGCCGCGTTCGCCTGCAGAGGCTCTGTCTGCAGCAGGGCCTTCCTATTTCCAGTTAGGCTTGTCTGGGAGATTTCGCAAACACTTCAGAGCTGAAATCTAACAACAGGCTGTTTCCCAACACTTTGCAGCCCTCCTCCCCTGCTTCCCCCTGCCCAAC
>NW_008823916.1:929975-949980 GCF_000699105.1 Pygoscelis adeliae
CCCCTCCCCGGGCCTGATCCTGCATGCCCTGGTGCTGCTGTGAACCAGCCCCAAGAGTGCTGGATGGGAGGCACAGCCGGGTCAACCTGATACGAGCCTGTGTGAGGGATGAGCTCCAACCCGTTGTAGAACTGTTTCCCATCCCTCCCTGTACCTGTCTGGGATTCCTCCTGTCAACATTCCCACCAGTTCCCTATAGACTGGCCTTTCTCAGCAAGGATCTGTCTTGGGATGTCACCAGCCTCTTTAGATAGGTGCCGTGTAGCAAGGATTTATGGCCTCTCATTCATTTCATGACCTGGATCCCAGTTCTGGACTGGTCTGTTGTATCGTTGTCTTTGTTCCCACAGTCGGGAGCATGACATCAAGGACAAATGCCATCCTGCTTCCAAGAGGGAGCTTGGGTTTTATCCAAGGTCTCATCACCTAGCGTGGGAGAGGATGCTTAGGGCTCCCATACCTTTGTGGAGAATGGAAGTAAGGGTTCGTACGCTGCGCAACATGGGTGGTGAGTTGGTCGAGGTGGAGGTGTCTCAGATCTCCTGTGTGTTACACCCCAGATGTCCGTGCTAGCCTCCTGCCTAGCCCATAAGCCTACGCCTGCTGCAATTTCTCCTTTAGTTTCAGAACATGGTGTGTCGTGCAGTGCACGCTCCTGGGGTGACAGACGTGATTTAGGTTGTATCTGTTTTCTCTTGAAGATAGATGTCTGTGGTCCAGTGCTGTTCAGGTGTGACCCACATTCCCCTGAGGGCTGTCGATCCACACCGTGGCTCTGTTCTGGATCACCTCCAGGAGATATGTGTGTGTGTAGGGGTGCATGTAGGCATGTGGAGCCATGTTCTTCAGTTGTGCCTTTTTCAACCTTTTAGTTAGTCTGAGGAGACAATATCCTGCACTACTTCATCAAATGACCGAACCAGGCCCTAAATTTAATTTTTAGCTTTTTCTCCCTGCCCTCCTAGATATTAGCTAGGTTTTCTACAAGGGGAGATAGATGTAGGGTGAACGCAGGACTTGGCAGGTGGAAAGAAGAAGATCTGATTCTTTGATACCGGCTTTACAATGGGTATATCTGGGAATTTCAGTGCAGTTCATATATTCTGTTAATAAATTGGGCTTTCACAAACCTATTTAAAAAGAAAAGAAGCAGTTAATCTTGGAGTTGGTATATCTGGGCTCCACACCTAAATGGGCTATCATTCAGAAAAAGGTTCAGCATTTATTATTTCTAGAGCATCCAGCAGCTTTATTCATGGCTCTGTACTCCAGAGGGCTATCACTGTACGAGCCCAAGGCAAAAGGCAGTCCTTCTTCTAAGGGGTTTTACGGTTTCTCTGAGTTGGGTACTTGTGACAATCCTAGTAGATGCTATGTGTGGGTTTGATTCCCTAAATACCTGTGGAAATCAGGTCCTCAGGGAACTCAAATGTGTATTTGTTGTAGATGTTTAAAATGGAAACCCTGTGTTACTGCTAAGTGTTTGAAGAATTTTGTCTTGTCTAATATGACTGTGGATGTGCTTATTACCCATAGAAATCTCTGCCTTTTCACATAATAGAAAACTGATCTCTGGAGCTCACTGCCATAAGACAAAACAATTCATCTATCTGGACAATAGCACTGTAAAAATCAAATTGCATAAAAAAACTCTGTAAGGGACATAAAGTGAATAAGGCTAATCTGATCAGGAAGAAACCCTCCTACACTCAGGCTACCCACTGCTGTGACCGCTGCTGAGCCATGGGCCACGGCTCTGCCCCAGAGAGAAAGCTCCTGCACTTCTGTCCATGACTGCTGTTAGGAGACTGGGGGGGTTCTAGAGGACAGCACACGGCAAGACGTTTCATCTCCAGTGGCTCCCTCTCCCCAGAAATTGGCTGCAATGTAGCAGCTATCTAGTCTCTCATGTGCACCTTTTGTTCAGGTTGCTCCAGTGCTGAGCACACACTTACAGTGACCTGTAAGAAAGCAAAAGGGAAAATGAGGCACTCACAAGGAGAAGTGGGAGGGGAGAGAATGAAGAAGGTAGATCACTTCAAGGCAACATCAAACTCATGCCAGTTTGGGTTTCTAAGGCCACTATTTCAGTACAGCCCACAGAGCAGGTTAGGGGAACGTGAGGTGGTGGTTTGGAGACACGGTCATGCAGGGCTTTCACTCTTGGCTCTGATGTTCCTGCAAGTGAAATGGTAGCATTTATGGGATCTCCGTGCCTGCAACATGTTTCACTGTCCCACTTGTGCATGGACAGCAGCAGAGACAAAGTGCAGTAGGATGTCACGGCTAATTTCAACCACTTTGCTGAAATGCCTGAGTTGGGTGTGTGGTTGTCCTGTGTTCAATGCAAAAACGTGTATCCCCCCTCTCTGTGAGCCTGCCTCTCTCCTTTGAATGCAGGGGCCACTTAATCGCCTTTGTTAGACTGTTACAGACAAACACAGTGAATCCAGGCCAGGGAGAGGAAAAAGCTTGATCAAGACAAATGAAAGAATCAGGTTCCCAGGTCTCACCTCCAACCAGTAGCTTCATTGTACAACAGGGAGGATTTTTTTAAGTCAAAATCATTGCCAAATCCAGATTAACTGAATGATTCAGGATAAAAAATAAAAATAAGGGAAAACTCCAGACATATTTAAATGTTTTGTTTGAGTGTTTTCTAAGTGAAATAAGTTTTTCTTTCAAGACATAAATTTTGCTCTGGAAGAGTCCTTTTTATTTGTATGTCTTGGAGGGAAATGTCAAACCTGAACTGTAGCAGATAATCTAAACCAAAATGTTTCCTTCTACATTGAACAAAAAAAGTCTTTTTTTTTTCATGTATCTTTCTTTTTTCCTTTCCAGTATTTTAACTCAGTCATTAAATGATCCATCCTCAGCCTCCTCCCCAAACCCATTGTTTGCAGATGTCTCTGTTTTCCTATCTAAGAATAATCATAACACTGTGATATGAGACAGTCCTGTTCTGGCTGGCTTCTGTCGGATCAAGTGACCCTTAAGCTCCTATTGTTTTCTGCAGTTTATAAACTTCTTTAGTTTCCAATTATTTGAATTCATTTGCTTTTAACTTGTTGAACTCTCTCTTCTCTTTGCAACCTCCACATTTGCACAATTGTAAGTTCAGATTATTCACTGGTTGGTTATTTAGCTCGTAAGTCACCAAGGTCATGGCTTGATGAAAAGTCATCACCCTATTCTACCTGGAGGGTCAGGTCTTCTGGAAATGAAGTCAAAGGCAAGGGGAGGAGGCTCTCTAAACCCTGATTTGGTGATGAGCGTTGGCTATTTAATGTCTCTGTCAGCATGTCCCTGCCTTAGGCTCCCCAGTTGTGAAATAAAGATCCACACCTCTCCATCCCGTTCTTGTGTGTGTCAGGAGAAAGGCATGCTAGAGATGGACATGCAGGGGCACGTATGGAAGGTCTAGGTGGAAATGACAGCTATGCGTTCACGCACAGTGCTTGGTCCGCATTCCTAGATGTGCTGTTGATGATACATAGGGAACAGGCAGACCCAGGCTTTGTAGCCTGAAGAAAAGTGTTTATGAAAGAGAGAGCAAACATGTGGCAGCAAAGCCAAGGGAAGCAGACGGAACGCGCACGTGCAGCCCTCACTGGGAACGTTTGTACAGGTTGTGGCACTGTCTTGGAAGGAGTGTAAAGGAGGGGAATGAGGTCATTTGTTCAGTCTGTGCAGATGGGCGAAATTCTCGGGAATTCACTTCAGGGCAAGCGAGACACTGTTCCACTGCCACCCCCTTTTCTTTATGTAAATACCATGATGCAATAGGCCAAAATCAACTTCCGCTAGCCAGGCACTGCGGGCTATTGTTTCAGCTCCTTCCCACGCTTCTCCAGAGAGATCATGGACAGATGACAGATCATGCACGTAGCAGTCTCTTACTTGCATTCCTTTGCTGTTCCTCAGTGCCCGTTAGCTGCATCTCTTGACCTTAAACACAACAGATATTTAAAGAAGTCTCTCTGCTGGATTACAGCTTCACTGATCTGCTAGGTAGTGTTTGGTTCAGTTCCTGCCCTGAGGAACTGAAACCAAGAACATTCATAATTAAGTGCACAAATGGACTTAGGCACAGCAGCGGCACCCAAGCCATAGGGCCCTACTGCAAAGTGGTACCCTACAGAGGGGAGATTATGGCCCAGGAGTGGGGTTCACCAAACCCCCCAAGCTGGAGGTGGATAGGAGTGCTATGGGAAGACTGGAGTTGGGACCTGCTGGACCCAGTTGTGTTTGGTGATCATTTGAGTTGGTCATGTGAGGTGAGGGGTTTGTAACTTTGCTGTCATTTAGTGTTTGTAGCCTTTGGGGTAAGGATAGCTTTTCAGAAGAGGTTGGCAGTATCATGTGATCTAAGCATCGTGGTAAGTACCCCAAAAAGCCCCAGAGTTGCCTGAGAAGTACATGTCTCCCCAGCCAGCTATGTTCATGTGTCTGATGTGAACTGTTACGGGAGTATCTGCTGACTAGTAACTGCATGAGTTGAACGGGTTCTTCTTTACGCTTTTCACAGCCTCTCTTATGGACAGGTAGCTCACCTGAGGCCTCAGTGCACCACCAGCTCAGCACTAAAATAAATCACTGTAAAAAAAATAACACAGCTGAAGGCTGCAGCTGATCTCTGAAGTTATCACTCCAGAAGTCTCATTTGTTCTCCAGGGTGCTGTAGGTGCATACCCTCCTTCATGTCTTTGTGTCTTTCATTTCTTTCCCCAGGTTACTCCCTTCCCTATGTCCTGTGACCTACAAGGAGAGTGTGCTTGCCGGGACCCCAACGCCCAAGAGCACAATCAGAAAGACCTCCGCGGCTTCAGTCTTGGGTAATGCCAAGTGACGTGGAATGGAGGACCACACTGCTCAAGGCAGGCTAGGAGAGACACCACATCCCTTTTGGTATCGTTTTTAACATTTAGCTGCTCAACTGGATGGCATTTCTGCACCAGGGACCCTTAGAATTCAACCAGTCTGCCTTTAATTTTTGTCCAAGGAGAACTCAAAGTAGGGGTTTATGTATTAACTATATCTTAAATAGTGATGATAAGAAACAAACAACCAAGAGTCAAGTCGAGAAGACTTTAATGTATCAAAACAGCATGTTATGCCCACCTAATTTGAACAGTTCATATCTAGATTCAAGGCGAGAAACAAGCTATTTATGTACACATATTTATAGAAATAAGTAGAGAAAGAGAGAAAGAGTGAGAGATTATGATCAACGCAAAAACACTTTCCCCTCTCCAGCACTCACAACTCAGACCGTTCGTGCAAGAGGCTGTGCTCTTGGAGGATTCCAAGCTGAGCCTTTTCTGATGCTGAATGCCAAGGTATCGCATGCTCGGGGCACTAAGATTGGGGTGGGATCTCCACAGGGCTGTGCCTCTTGGCAAGTGATTTGCCAGACGCCCAGCCAGCTCGAGACGTGGGATGCATCTGCTCCTCACAGGAACGCAACTTCCAGCCAGGGAGCTCAGCAGACTGCAGTGGCCTTTCTGTACAGCTCCTCCTTCTCCCCCTGCCCTCAAAAAGCCAACAAAAAGCCCCCTTGTAGCCTGCCTGGAAGCTGCAGGGCTGCTGGGACGTTTCTGTGTGGAGGTGGGCAGGTGGTCCCATGGTGGAGTCGGGGAGTGGGGAGTCTAAGGACTGGCATCGAGGAATGTGGATGATTGCTTCTGAGGAGCAGAGAGGGTAACTCGCCCCCGCACTTGTCATTTGAGCATGTCTGCTGCTGCTACTCCTGCTGCTATGTCCCATACGACTCGTTTCCTTACTGTGTCAGGACAGGGTGAAAACAACCCCATGCAACCAAACAGTCTGCCTTAAAGCTTACCTACAACCTGCCTTTCAAACCCTCTGGTCTCTTCCTCAGCATTGGGGCAAGAAAACAGGACACCAGCCAGCCAAAGGAATCTGCTTTCTGGTCTCCACCCAGCCAAGTGGTTCTTCTAGACTTCCTCCACCCACCTCTTACGGTGGTATATATCTAACAACCGCTTCACGCTCTGCTTCATTCTCAGGAGAAGGGAAGAGGAGGGGGAGGCACATGCTGTGGGGAAAGGACTGCAGGAGACAGTATTAGAATTTTGGCCCTATTTGTCAGTATTAAGCTGCCAGGCCAGTGGGTTGGACACCTTTCATAGACCAGGAGCTTAGCTGCTTGTTATCTTCCAGAAGGAAGGGCATTAGCTGCAGCAGACCTCATACTTCCCTGTTGCATAGCTCCATCCTCCTGTTTCAGCCCAGGGGGCACACGTTGTGCCAGACCCTTGGGGACTCATTTCATCATAGGGTTCATCACATTGAGTCACTGAGGTGCCCAGTGCATCTAGTGCTGCTGCTACAACCCATCCCATGTAAATCCCCGTGCAGCTTGGGCTTGTCTCCTGCTGCTCCTGCTAGGAAGAACACACATCCAAAAGAGCATCCTTCCAAGTGTTAAGTCTGTTCCTTGGGACCCTCCTGACTTGTACAATCTACTGGGTAAAGACAGGCTGGAAAATTTTTTTCCTACTCCTGCTTGATTGAGCATTTAGGCACTGGAGCAAGGCAGAAGGGTAAGGGGGGGTCAGTTAGCTCATGGAGATGGATGTAAAAATGGGTAGGAGAACTAGAAATGCAAAACTGACAGAGTTGTAGGTGCAAGGAGCCAGGCTCTTGTCACCGACTGTTGGGGTTGCTTTTGTCGCAATAAACTGGAGATGAATCTCAAGAACTAAAATTTAGAGGCCTGCAGAGGTGTTTGTCATAAGAAGGTGCGGAGCTCTCTGTTTTGAAGCTCCTAGTTATTCCCGGAGGAGGCCTGGCCATGGGAGCTGTGCAGATGGCTCTGCCCTCACCGTGCGGGGGGGTACAGGAAAGGGCGGAGCAGTGGGATCAGAGCTCCTTCTGTGGAGTTAGGCTGAGCATCCTCCAGTGTAGAGAACATTGGCAAAAACTGGGCCTGGGCAAAACTTCTGCTTTTGCCCCTTGCCACCTAATTATCAATGGAAGTAAATAATTGTGAAAGGGATGCTTCCTTCAGGTCCTTTTGTACTCTTGTGTTGGCAGTTTGTTCATGTGCCATCCAGCCCATCAGAAGAGCTCACAACCTCAAAAGCCTTTCAGACTGCCAACACATCATGTCCTCAATGCCTGAGGCATCTTGGCGTGATCTCCCCCCTCCACCTCACCTAGCAGGGAGCCCCAGCTCAGGTCCTGCATGCATCCTGATGGCAGCTCAGTTCGCAAAATCCCCTTCTCAGTTATGCAGCTCATCACGGAGGAGATTTTCCATCTGCTTTTCCCACCTAGGACATTGCCCAGGAGAGACAAGTCTGTATAAGCATTATTGCCACTTGCTGCTGTGGGCTCCCAGGAGCTCAGGGCCCGCTGAACTCCTCTGCTCAGCCAGGGCCAACCTCTGCCCGCCGAGTTGGAGTTCTCATCGGGAGATGGTGGCCTCTTGCCGGCACAGCCTCACACCTCAGCTTCACTCCTGCGGTCCGGGGGCGACCCAACTCCCTTTCCCACGGGCAGGTTTTCCCTGCTGCTATTTGATTTTTTTCCAACTGCTGTGTTGGCACTGTCCATCTTCTCCAACAGGGCTGACAGAACCGGGAGCAGGAGAAGTGCTGCTCTGAGTCATGTTAAATCCAATGGCATTTTTTTTGCATTGGGCAAAGATTGCACTGGGGCAAACTTTGCCCTCTGTGTTTTAGGTGCTGTACCATGCTCCCAGGGGTGCAGAGAGGGGAGCTGTGGGGCATGGACACCTGTCCAGCTCCTGTCCCCTGTGCCCGCACCCTGGGGCAAGGCCAGCTGGTTGGCCTTGCAGCATCTACTACTGTAAGGGCCTTGAATGCCCAGTGGAGTCCCTAGGAAAGATCCTCCATGACTGTGATGGCCATTGGGTGGGAGGTGAGAGGGACATTACCCACCACGCCATTGGTGTAGGACAACATCAAAGTTGGGGGAACAGGAGAGGGTGCCCATGCTGATGAAATTTAGCTGCTCATAAAGTCCAGGTCATGTTAGTGCCAAGATCTTCTCTGTCACAGCTAATGAGCCAAGGCTTCACCCTACCTGGGGCCACCAGCCAACCTCCTAGCTGTGGGTGGTGTCCATGGCCAGTGGGAGGGAAAGCTGGAGCAGAAAGCAGTGAATGGTGCATGGTGGGGTGGGAAACTTCTATCAGCTGCTACCCCTCTCCCTCCCCACCGTCTCGCAGATGGGCTGAGCTGGTGTCCGCCTGCTTTTCTTGCATCTTCCGCTGTCCCCCCCAGGCTGAGAAAGGAGGATGGCACCAGAGGACTCTTGGAGTCGGGTTCCAGCTACCTCCCTTCTGGTTTCGGTTTCACTTGGTTGTAACTGTCGGTTTGTTCTAGGTTTTACCTGTGTTTAAGAAAAAAAAAAAAAAAGGAAAAAAAAAAAGAGAGAGAGAAAAAAGAAAACCCGATAGCCAACAAAAGTTTCTTGCTGCAACTGATTCAAGTGGGGGAAAAAAATAAGTGAGGCTTTACAGAGAGGAAGTAAAAAAAAAACACCCACAAAAAAAGGAGAAAAGAAAACCCGCATAATCCAAATCCAAGAAGAGCAAAGCCTATTTTTGTGTGTTTGAAAGGAAAACACTGATTCTGCCAGCTGAGTAGAGAGCTAGATACTTAAGTGTAGATTTCCCTAGAAGTACCGTGAGGTTTTATAACATTGTCTGGTTTTGTTTTCCTTGTGCTTTGTGATAAGTCCAGGAACTAAGGCTAAGGTATTTTTTCCCCTGGTATATTGTTGTTTGTGGGGGGAGGGGGACGGAGTTTATTATTATTTTTTTTCCAGATTATTTTTTTAAGTGTGTATTTGTGCTTATTTTTACATTATCCAACTGTACATACGCATTTAACCAGTATTTCACTGTGCTCTAATTACTGCACTCAGAAGCACTGCACAGTCTGAATCCCGAAGAGCTGCGAGGGACTGGGAGTGGGGGGGGGGGTAGGAGAAAGCTGCTACGTGAGCAGACAGGTGATTCCCATGAGCGGGAAGTGGGGTGCCAACCGTCCCCTTCCCGCACTCCAGCCCGTCGTTTCCATTCGAGGCCAAGCTAGAAGACAGGAGGGGATGGGATTAAAAGTCAGCTGAGGCTGGGATGCTCAAAGGGGTTTCAGAGCTGGCGATTTGTCCTTTGAACTTTTTTGGATGCCATGGAAATTCCCAGCCTTTCGGCAGCATCTTGCCCTCCCCTGCCTGTTCCCTGGATGCCCCAGTGCGAGTTAATGGGCATGTTCGTATCACTGGGAGAGGACCGTATGCCCGGCTTAGATACGCTCTTGAAATCTTCATGGTTGTGCGCCCCATTTTGGTCTCAGTGGTGCAACTGAGCTGATTTGCTTTGTGTTTCTTTCACGTCATCCCATCCTCTGGGGAAAGCCATCTCCCTGCTGGGGACGCAGAAGCGCCCGTGCCTCCAGCTGACTTCATGTGTTGGGCACACTGGAGCCCCGGGACAGGCCCCTTTCCACTGGAGGACCTTGACCACTGAGTTCAGTGGGAGCATGACCAAAACATCAGCAGGAGCAGGTCCAGGTGGCCCAAGATGTATTTCCTTGGAGCTACGGTCGATTTGGGCAGTAGGGGTTTGGTGTTGGGCTGTTCCTGCCACCCGGCCAACCGGTGTTCAAAATCCCGGTCGTTTTAGCAGGAGCAAAGTGGGGCTTAACGTTTTGTTTCTGTCTTAGTTTGGCAAACTGAAATTTTCCCCTTTTCACCTGATCTACACATCCAAGATTCATTAAGAATAACAGTCGCTTCCTCTGAGGCCAGAAACAAGAGCTTGGGTTGGCTTCAGGTGTTAGATGAGGAGTCTTGGTGCTACTTGTTGGTGGTGTTAGTCCTGTTGGGTCGATAAGCGGAGCTAATGAGTCCAAGTTGTCTTTGGTTCCCATTCTGGTTTGGTTTGGTCTTTTGGTTTTTCATTCGTTTGGTGAGGCCACAATTCAGCCACCAGTTTCCATCTTCTGAGTGCAAAGAACCAGGGCTTTAATGAAACATTTCACCAGCAATTAAAGAGGGAATTGGAACCATTGCGGAGTTTGCATTGTACGGCCTCTGTAATTACTTACCTGTCTGCAGATGATAGGCTGAATTTTGCTCCCATCAAGTCAACAGGGGTTTTTGTTGTTGTTGTTGACTTCACTGGGAGCAGGATTGAGCCGTACTATATATATAAGTATATATATAAATATATATATGATATATATATAATATTATATGTGTAATATTATATATATATATCAGTGTAATATTTACAAATAAAACTGTGATCTCGTCTAGAGAAAAATGTATTCATATTACCAACTGCTCTTCCATATTTATGTATCATATTGTATCTTTTTATTATTGTTATAATTATTATGATTATTATGGTTATTATTATTATTATTATGATGGAATCTTTCTTGGCACCTTTTGGAAGCCACGTCAACCAATACTCCAATGAAGTGCTGAGGATCTATTTTCACAAGAATTCTACTGGTCTACTGTATAAAAGAGAAAAGAAAAAAAAAACCAAGCAAAATACAGTTCAACCCTTAATTCTGTACCTCACGCCTGTACGTTTGCTGCTCCGATTTTGGGTTTTATTTTGCGTTCGTTTGTTTTTAACGGATCTAATTTAAGTCTCCAAGCAATATATAAAGATGTAAATAGTAAAGCTTATTTATTAAGATTGTCATCTTTTTTAATTTATATTTACACAATTGTTCATCTAATTTATTTTTTTTTCAATACAGTTTTTAACAGTTGTCCTTTTTTTGGTTCATGGTGTTTTTAAAATCATTTTCACAGAATTTCTTTATACAGGTTTTTCTCTTTCTTTTAATAAGCAACAATTTCCTCTGGTCTTTCAAAAACAGGTCATGTTTCACTCAAAAAAAGTTGTGTCAGATTCATCAGAAATATTTTGCCATTGTTGATTCCTATACCCTAAAGTTCTATATTATATAAATATATAATACCTTGTATGCTTAAATATTTAACTGTGTGATTTTGTATATATCTTCATACACATGCTCACACACATATGAGGGTTAATGTCCCCAGATGTTGGGAGAACAGAGAATCAGAAACACAAACAATATAAGCTTGTATTAAAGAGTTCTGAACTGGACCACTTGCTCTTGCCACGTCTCCTTTGCTTTCGGTCGAGCCGGCCCCGAGCATCACCGGGTACCCCGGGGCGGGGGGTGGTGAGTGTGGCTGTGGGGTCCCACGTCTGGCTGCACAGCTGTACGGGCCACCCTGTCCACATGCTCCTGCTGAGCTCCAGCACTTCGGTTTTGGGCAGGGGTTTTGAAAATTGCGGTGTTTTGACAGAGCCCTGGTGGGAGAGGGCTGCAGCAGGTGGAGGGAGGCAGCGCCGGAGGGAGCCACGTGTCCGCCCTAGAGCCCGTTTCACCTCCAGCGGGTTTGGTTCTGCCAAGGCGGTTCAGGTCCTGCCTCACTCAGGGCAGGCTGGTGCCTGGTGTAGGTTTTGGTGTGAGAGATGCTTGGAAATTTGAAGGTTTGATGCTTCTAATTTTAAAAAGATTTTTTTTTTTTTTTTGAAGTTGTCCATGGTCTCTGCTTACCCTCTCCATCACATGCAGAACATGGTCATCCAGAAAATGAGTCCCAATGGGAATTTGCCTTGACTCAGGGGTATTACCTAAGCGGGAAGGAAGGCTGAAAGCTCCGTGCAGCCATGGAGTTGAACGTGCTGATGCACAAAGCCTTTGGACACACAAGAAAACATACAGTTAAAGATAAGGCAGTCTCCAGTGGTCAGGAGGTAGCTGAGCTTGCAGTCCCCTCACGCCAGACCAAGGTCTTGTAAGGTATGCACAATGAGCTAGTGCACGTCTGGTGATGATAAAGCCCCGTGCCCAGTGTACGTACACACACGCACACGCACGCAGTGTTACAGCCTGTCCTGGTCCAGACCCCTGCTCAGAGCTGGGTCACTTGCGATGAAGCTGCATGTCTTTCTCCTCCTGGAGAATGAGGCTCTGCAACCCTTTAACATCATTTTAGTCAGCACCGTGATGGACACATCTCGGTTGCGTGCCCACGAGCATGCACAAGTCCAAAAGGAAAGGGGTGGACTCAAACCACAGGGCTGTTGGTTCTTGCTAATGTGTGAAATAACCTGAGTGGGCTTAAGAAACTTTTGGTCCTTCATTACCAAAAGTG
This sequence comes from Pygoscelis adeliae, assembly GCF_000699105.1. NCBI lineage: Eukaryota > Metazoa > Chordata > Aves > Sphenisciformes > Spheniscidae > Pygoscelis > Pygoscelis adeliae. Next base: position 942,189 of record NW_008823916.1, read on the forward strand.
GGGCTTTTTGTTGCCATGGCAGGTGTTTGTAGTCAGGGACGTAAGCTGAAGGAGCTGCAGCTCCAGCAAAGCCTGCAGCAGCCCAGGGCTCAGCCCTGCACAGCTTGTGCAGCCCACCTGCCCCCAGCCAAGGGCAGCTTCCCTGGGCAATGAAGGTGATACATTAATGGCAAAGCCCTTTGGCCGCGTTCTGGCCCACCAACTTTGCAGATTTTCCTCCCTCTGAGGCTTTGCCTCCCCTTGGTCACAGCCGCGCTGGTCCTGCTGTGCTTGCCCCACTTTGCCGATGCTGCCCCTGCACTGTTAATGCTCCAGCGGGACCCCCATGCCGGGGCCGTGGTGCGGGGCCCAGCCTGCCGCCCGCTCAGACCCTGCTGTGGCAGGCAAGGAAAGGGACTTTATGCTGCAGTACTGAGAAATCTGTATTGATTCAGCTTCCAAACGTGAATCGATTCAGCATTGACATCTCCAAACGTTGAGGATGCACATGCGGTCAGGATAGGTGCCATTTAGCCCTAACAGTTATTGACCCCTGATCCTAAAGAGAGTCATTTTTAACCCAGTTAACTCCCAAACTCACTAATGATTTAACTCCCCAGGAAAGCCCTGGTAAGACAGGGAGGCTGGGACCATGGGCAGAGAACAAGGAGGGGGGGTGCACGGGGGCAGGAGTGTTAAATACCAGCTATGCTTTCCCTGTTACACATTTTCCTTTGCATCTGCTTTAGTCAGCGTTGGGCTGTAATGCTAGCGAGCGCCATTTGCCATCCTGACATAGTTACGGTACTGGCTGGTGCCACCTTGGCCCGCTTTAAAAGTGTGCCAGTACTACTAGAGTGTGTAAATGGCCTGTGGATTGAACAACAAATTAATTCCACACCACACGATCCATGGGATGTGTGGGACCACAGATTAAAGGATGAGAATAAAATAAATTATTTTTTTTTACACTGGCATAAGTGAGTCAGTAAAAAAATGTTTTGCATTTTAACTGTCAAAATCCACCGCAATATATTGAGCAGGGAGAGAGACAGAAAGAGCACGAGTGAGAGCACATCATGCTTTCTATACCATCCCTGTCTATGGTCAATGCATTATTAATAGGGTATAAGCGCGCCACAGACAGCCCTATCAATAGAACATACTGTAGATAAAAAGGCCCATAAACAATGTATTAAACGGTTTGTGTCTACAGCAATATACAAATCAATTGGCTGTGTGTTGAACTATCTATTAAGCATTAATAAGGATCTTAAGATGGGAGCAACCCATAAAGCCAGTGAACAGCGGGCAGCTCGCTCCTGCTGGGCTGGGCTGCATTTGCTGCGCTATGTTCAGCTCCGTTCCTCTCACACGTGCATAACCACACGAGCACGATCAATTGAAATGCACAGTCAAAACAACAGTTTCTATGTCCAGTTTACGTGCCTGTCTGGAAATCAATCGCTAAAGAGAGGGAGAGGGGAAAAAAAAAATCAATACACGCATTGAGCAAGGTCTGAAGCCACTGTCCTGCGAGATGGCAACAGAGCTCGTGGCCACCAGCAAATGTTAAATCTGGCTGAGACCTAGCAAGAAAGGCAGCTTTAATATCTCAGCCCCGTAGCAGTAATGCTGCTGACCTTGCTGTGTGGTGACCAGCCCAGGGAGTCTCATGACACATGCAAAGTCACCTAGACTGGGCCACCAGCCTCTCCAAGAGGCCCACGTGCTGAAGGGACTGCAAGGCACTTTGTGACACCAGATGTGATTCCTGTTGGCTGCATTAAATCAAAAGGAGCTGACTGCATTGATTATATATGAAAGCCGGGGAAATTGCTCTGAATTCATAAGGCAAAGTCCTCTCCCAGCTGAAAGCCACAGCTTCTCAAACAAGTATGGCATTGGTAATTGTGGTAATGGGAAAATGAAGCTGTTTGTTAGCAACTTTGAACCGTTTGGACAAAAAGACACAGGGGCTCAAAAAAAGCTTCTGTAGAAAGACTGAAATATAAAGGAAACTACCCACAAGTATAAAAGAAAACTTCTTTGCATGCAAGCAAGGGCATCTGAAGATCAAATGAATGTTCAGGTGTGTATGCTGGCAGATGTGTGCCCATGTGCTCGCTTGCTTACACACACAGACCCAGCAAACGCTTTGTGTGTTTGCACTATCTTTTCCTGGACTCATTCATCCCACTTCCTCAGTTTTTCAGTTTCTAAGGCACACACCTGAGAGGTGCAGAAAAGTGAGCAGTTCCCAGGCCAGAATTCTCCTTTTTTGCTGCTCATTAACTACCACAACACTACGATGGCCCCAAATTTTCCCTCTGCCCTGAATTGGAATAACTGCTGCCTACATCATTCAAGTCAACAACTGGCCTAAGTTCTCTGATAAAATGCAGCCAAAGGGCCAGGGTCTTAAATTTTTTTTAAGTACAAAAGTGAGGCAATACTGTGTCAAAATAGTTTTAAAGGTCTTGAGAATCTTTTGGCTGACTTCTCTCAGGCCTGGGGAGTGGGTAACGTTAGTGGTTAAAAACAGCTTTCACAAAATTAATATTTTTTTGCAGATAGATAAAAAAATTATTCACAGCTTTTTGATCGCTTTAGTTATGATGAATGAAGAACTAGTCCAAACAGCAACACGGTCCCTTCTAGCCGCTCCCTGCCCTAAGATGTTGCCTGCCAGTTTACCTGTATATAAAATGCTCCTCCACTTATATAGTTGTTTAAAAAAAGCATAAGAGCCCCATATCTAAACTTGCTGCTGCTCCCCTTTATCATCAGCCAGCCCACTGGGAAGAGCCAACAACACTTCAGGTTCATTGGCATTTTTGATGAAAGAGTTGAAATAGGGGGATGGTTCTGGCTGAACTTTAAAGCCCAGCTCTGCCTTTGGGCACCCACCTTGTAGCACAGACACGCTCAAAATAAGCAGGTTCTTTTCAAAATACCACCCTAATAACACAGCTTTCCCAAGCCCTGACGCTGCTGTGTTTCCGTAGGCGTGAAGGCTCCATGCCACAGCGGCTGCTAAACGGACTTGGAGAGACGGGAGGGTGGGCAGGAGCAGGGAAGGGAAAGGGAATCCTTTTTATTGCACACTTTATTAATACTGCAATGCTCAAACTTTCCATCCAAGCATTTAAAGCCTTCCGACCCCTGCGGCACCATATGAAATGCCAAAGCCGAAGCACACCGTACTGACTCAAACCTTTCCTCGAAGCCCTCGCAGCTCTTGGTGCCTGGGAGCTGCTGAGAGCCCTTTGGGCACAGCCTTGCCCGCCCCAGCCCCAGCCCAGCGCTGTGAATGGCACTTACAAAGTGGGAGCTGCCCAGGGCATGTCCCCCCACCATGGTGGGACTATAAGCCATGGTTCCTCCTGTCTTAATGTCACGGCCATCAGCACCGGAGGAGAGAGACAGGCTAAGTGTGTTTAGAAAAAGAAGCAGAAACCTTTTCTTTTGCATCTTGCAGTGCACAAATTGATTCACATTGGTGATGCTCAGCTTCTGGAGAGCTAATCCTGCCTCTGCCCCAGCAGGTACAACGTGCAGTTTACATCCTCCCAGCGCGACAAGGTGTGAGCTGGCAGGCCACCGAGGCATCTGTCACATCACAGGGCATTGTCATGGCGAAGCATTAGTGTTACTGCAAGTCTTTGTCCATCCCAGGCCCCCCTCCCCACGACGGAGGGGACCTGGGCTGCCCATGCTGAACGGCCTCTAGCGCTCCCTTGGCTTCTTCCCCAGCCTCAGCAGAGCCTGCCTCATCCAACTGAGCAATAATAAAAAAAAAAAAAAAAGAGGAAAAGCAGAAACCAAACAAATAAATAAAGGAGCAAACGCAGCACTTGACTCCAGAGGTCTTTGCCGTGGGAAGAAGCTGTCCCAAAGCAGCGTGTCATCAGCAGCACAGCAACCCAAACAATCAGCCCTGCTGTGCACCGTGCCAGCTGCAGCCCGGCCCGGGACAAGGGCGGTGGGGAACAATGGCTGTGGGGACAATGGGGATTGTTCAGGGCCGCTCTGCTCCTTGGGAGGAGGCAGCCCCACACAGCCCGGGGAGGGGACCTGCGGCTGTCATCAGCTCTGAGCTGCCAAACAAGTGGCAGATTTAGGGTGCCCTTAAGAAGGGCATGTGCCTGCTGGGACCTTCAAGGGATGCTGAAAGTGGCAGTGAGTATGTTTGTTAAAAGAAGAGTGTGAACACACGTATGGTGAAGAGCGAGCAGCCTCTGCAGAGAAACCACCTCCTGGTGCTGAGGTGGAGTTTATGGGGTGCTGGGGGGGTGCATGGATGGTGGGAGTAGGGCCAGGCTGCGCAGGGAGCTGCGGATGACCTGCACACACCCATGACCGTTCTATCGATGCCGTTACATGCACTCACTGCAAAGGCACATGGAGGAGGTTGCTCCTTTTGCCCTGAACTCATCCTAAAGCTGGCGACTCCCTCCAAGAGCCATTGACGCCAGGTTACCCTTCCCTGCTTCATGCCATTTCAGCTTTGCAAATGGATGTGGGTAGTTTATCTATTAAACCTGGATGATGGCATCTTTTTGCCCCTCTCCTCACTCACTTTTCATGCTTTATCCACCCCTTGGTGCTCTCCCCACCCAGGACAGCCTTGGCCCCTGTTCTGCCAAAGCCCGGCTGGTGGCACAGCAGAGTCGGGGTACGGGTTGGCAAGAGGAACCAGCTCCTGGGGCAGCAGCAACTTGCTTTGGAGCAAGGATCCCTTTTCCCTAAGGGAGCCAGAGGAATGGCAGGGAGGGGGTGTGTGTGTGGGGGGGTGCACACACACTACGGGGCACGGGTCCATTTGCCAGCATTGCTAGGCTGTGACTACAACTGTTTATCTTGAAAGCTGGAGGGTTACATTCTCCAAAGTTTCCAGGGAGAAAATACAGACCCTTCCTTTCAGCTGTGCGCCGGAGGATGTGTAACCTCGACGAATTCTTCGGTTTTGTTTGGCTTGGGTACACCGCGCCGGGCAGCATCACTGGCCAGAGGCTCTTCTGGCTTTGATCTGGGACCTAGGTGCGCTTCTCGACAGGTTAATATCTGTCAAACTCCGCAGCCTTCCTTGCCCAGGAGTCTAGACTCTTCCACCTGCTGTGTACATATTAACACAGGCTTACACACAACTCACTCTGTATATGTACCCGTACGCAACAGCCAGCCTCACGAAGGATGCGAAGCTCTTCAGCAGCCTTCCAAGGTAAGCAGCCAGAATTAAGCCCCTGGTCTCTGCAGCAGACGCAGCTGCAGCGCGGAGGCAGGGGACAGCCAGCCTGTCCTTGTGCTGCTCGTGTTTTGTTCCCAGCAGAAGTTAGCGCTACCAGAGTTGAAGGCTCCTTTCCATCGCCACCTGTGGAAAAAAGGCCCCGTGCTGTGGGCTTTGCCCCTTCCCCCCGAGCTCTGCTGAGAGAGGCTGCTGGGATGGGTATCCCAGGTGCAAAAAACACCACTGTGGGGGAGCTCACAGTATCAGAGTGGAGAAAAACGTGCTGAAGGGCATCCAGCCAGCCATCCTGTATTTTGGCTGGCATCTCCTATTCCTAACGCCTAGCACCACACTCATGATGGTCAGGAATCCCATGAGTAGCATTAGCCCCGTCACACCTATGATTGCCTCTAGTCCCGTCAGCGGCATTACAGAAAACACAAGCAATTTGTCTGTCAGGTCGGTCAACACCGGCTCTCGCCTGCAGTGAAACCGCAGAGCTGCTCCCCATCGCAGCACACACTGCACGGGGCTTTCAAGAGAAATGAATCATCTCCGAGGAAAACCAAACAAAAACAAAATAAAACACCATGTTTGTAAAATACAGGGAAAGGCTTGAGAAAACAAGACGGCTTCAAAGCACCTGGAGGTTCACCCAGTGCTAGCGGCAACGCGCCGTCGGGCCGCGACCAGCCGGGCTCTGTGCGGTTGCTGCTGGCCCTGGCAGTCTCGGCGTGTGCCGCGTCCTGCTGAGCGTCCGGGGCGACCTGTCCTGTGGGGCGATGGAGCCACCGCCGGCTCTGCAGCTGTCGGGAGGGGAGGATCAGTCCCGCTCAGTCTGCATCAGTGGCTCCGAAGAGAGGTCTAGGGGTTTTTCCCCTCCCAGCAGTGCATATACTGTGTCATGGCAGCACATGAAATGAGCGGCTCAGTGTAACACCGCGGTGCCAGAAAGACCAGTCGAGGCACTGGCCAGGACGCCTGCACGTTCACACTTCAAGGGTTCTGCTGTGTTTTGTTTTACACAATAGCAAAGCTGAACAAATATTGCCTCACGTCCTCCCACACCAGTGTCTCCCGTTTCGGGAGGTGCAAGAGCTGTGAGCTCCGGTCTCTCTGCGGCTCACAGACCTGCTTCAGGCCTGGCTGGTGCACAGGGTGCTGGACGGGTGCTGAGAGCTGCGCCGGGGCTCAGCAGCTCCAGCCAAGCAAATGCAAAGTCTGTGTTCATCTGCAGCAAGTCATGGTCATCTCTTTTATCCCCACAACCAAACTCCATGGCCACCAGCCACCTCCGAGGGGCAAAGGGGTGGTTAACGGGCAGCAGCAGTGCTGGGGGCTGAGAGAGGTTTTAACACACGTGGCATCGTGGTCCCTCCACGGTCCTCGTGCTCAGTGCTGAACAAGCCTCAGTGACACAGTGGCCATAGCCCAGATCCCTCGGGTCACTGTCCTCTCACTCTGTCAGAAAAAGGGGTTTAGCTTAAAAATTAAAACCTCAGGCAACCTGCAATGCTTTGGCACTTGCTCCACAGGCTGCTACATCAAGGCAAAGTTTTCTGTGAACTCCAGCAGGACTTTGACCAGGTACTGGAGGCCTTCCCAATGTGCAACATCAACGTGGCTTAAGACAAATGAAGAGACATAACCAAAGAGAGCGGGGAAAAAAAGAGCAGTTTGGGAGAAACAATCAGAATTGTTTGAGTGGGTGCAAATCAGGCAAATAGGTTTAGCTCAAGAGAAAAAAGGTCTCTGGCTGAACTTCTTCCACATCAAATCCTGCACCTTTATTTGGTTTCAAAACATTTTCATTCTGAAACTCACCTCCTGCTTGTTTGCTTTTATGTTAAAGGGTTAAATAACCTGAAAAACTAAACAAAACTTTGTTTTCGGCTGACTAAACTGATTCATTCAACCCACACTGCTCCCTTTTCCCCCTCCAGGTTTGTTGTTTTGCTTTAAAACGAAAAAGCAATAGCTTTGAGCTGATCTGATTTTTGGGTTTTTTTCCCCTCTCACCCTCCCGCACTTTTTGGTTTGGCTGCCAGGCTGAGAAATCCATTACCCACAGGGATCGCGGGCCAGCCTAACCCACATCTGACAGTAAAAGAAACCAGATTCTCCATGTCTTTTTAGCCCCTGGCTTCCTTTTGGGCTTTCCCACACGCCTCCAGCTCCCACCGGGGCCGGTGGCTGAGCTGGGTGTTTGGGAGGGAGAGGACCCTACGCAAAGAGGCTGCACTTTCCCCTCCTCTCCGTGCGTCCAGCTCTTGGGGTCAGCACCGGTTTCTCAGCCACATCCTGGCATGGGGACAGCTGTCAGTGATGCCCTCTCCGGTCCTGAAACCCCACGAACGCCCAAGCGGCAGTGAGACGGTGTCAGGAAGAAACACCAAGGAGGCAGCGAAGATGGACTTAATATGAATCTTTAATGCACAGAACAAGCCGCCGGGAGCCTTGTGAACGAAGGCTGTGCACGGAGCCAGTCTGTCGACTCGGAGTGGTACAAAAGCCCAGCTTGCCTGCAGCGTCCCGGCACCTGCCTGGCATCCCCCTCCGCGACCTTCGCTGGCAGCGCAGTGT
>NW_008823916.1:950052-961220 GCF_000699105.1 Pygoscelis adeliae
GGCAGGGCGGGCAGGGCAGGCAGGGAGGGGGTCACCCTGTGCCCAGCGGCTCCCCTCTGCCTGGCCCTGGCCTCGAGTGGGTATCTCCTCCTCCCAGGGTTTTGGAGCGTGTAGTCCAGGAAATTCAGTAAGAAAAGATTAAAAAGGAGAGGCTTTTATGCTGAGTCAAATTAGGTAATTTCTTTTTTTTTTTTCTCTTGAAAAATTAAAAAAAAAGGGAAAAGAAATTAAAGTCCAACTTGCTGATTTCTTGTTTCTCTGCCGTCTGCGTGAGAAAGTCCTGTTTGGCCTCGCTGTCCCCTTCCACCCCCTCCAAACACCACCCGACCCCGAACCCCACCAGCCACTCAGCGCACCACGAGTCCTCGACTCCTCGGAGTCCCTTTGCCTCCCACAGCTCCAGGCCTGCACCTTCCCTCACCGCCCCTTGGACTCCCCGTACGTGTTGCGCAGCATGGAGACCATCTTCTCCTCGCACGTTACTTTGGTGTCCTTTAGGATGCTGTACCAGACCATGCCGGGCGGCCGGACTTCTTCGCTGCGGCAGAACAAGTAGGGCATGGTCTCGGTGCGGCTCTGGATGTAGGCACTGCGTAGCAGGGTCGAGCAGTGACTGCTGACCTTCTCCAGCCTCCTCAGGATCAGGTGTGCCTTCCTGGAGGGGACAAACAGAGATAGAGACAGAGCAGGGCAGGCAGTGCAAAGAGGAGACAAGGAGCCAGGACTCCTATGTTTCACCACCGGCTCTGTCTTGAGACAAGAACAGACAAGACCTGTTGCCTAAGACAATGTCTTTCCTGTTTCAGGTGGAGAGAAGCTCTGTTTTGCCCCAAAGTTCTGGGTATATCTACTATTTCACAGCACCAGGTCAACGGGGCTGGAGGGACCTCAGGTCCGACCCACTAGAGCAGCTTGGGTGCCCTGGGGACACCGTCTGTCCCTGGATAGATGGTCACCACCACCCCCATGTGCTCCTGGCAGGCTCCAGCGCATGTGCTGGCCCCCGTGCACCCTGGTGAGACCCCCAGCACCTTACTGCTCCCGACTGACGAGCCCAGCCCTCCCTGTTTTCCCAAGTCTGCAGGAGGCAAATGGCCCAAAAGGACTGACACTGGAAGAGCGAGGAATAAAAGCACAACACATTAAGACAAAACAAAATAAACCCATAAGAAACCAAGAATCCCCTCGTGGGAGTCTGCAAAGTGCTAAATCAAACAAAGGGAGGGGAAGAGGGTTTACTTCAGTGGTCTGAAAGTCTCAAGATCACAGATTATTTCCTCTCCCTCTGGTGCCACAGGAAAGCTCTGGATTCAGGGCTAGGGGATTTCGCAGTTCCTGCAGGAATGTAAATTCCCGATAATGATATGTCAGGGGCAGCGCTGTCAGTCAGTGAGGCATAAACATGGGGATTATTTGATTATGAAAGCTGAGTGGTGTTTCAGCCTGGGCTGTGAGCTCCCAGCCCAGGGGGGGAGCACGGGGAGCTCGATGCGGCCACACACCCGCAGGCACCCGGGGACGGGATGCCGGGGAAGGGCTGGCCAGAGTCACCCCAGCACCAGAGCAGAGGGCAGAGACGGCGCCAGGAGGCAAGAGGGCATCGCGGCATCCCCAGCCGGCTACAGACGTCTCCCTCCGGAGCGGGAAGACTGGATGAAAGGCTGCAGGAAACCACTGCTCCTCCTGTGCTGCACACAGAAAACTTCCCCGCTCCTCCCCGGGGTGACGGGCTCAGGGTCGGTTTTCCCAGGAAGGGAAGAGCAAAGGGAGCTGGCCCTTCTTGGACAACACTACGTGGTATCCATGTATCGATTTAAGCTATAAAGACAAGCCTGACGAGGCAATTTGAGCCTCGTTAGCTATAGACACACACACACATATATAATAATGATGTCATGGGCTGAGCTGTGCCCAGCTCTGACAGAATACCTCTACTCCTGCTACTCTCCATAGCAGCCACCTGACCTGCTACAGCATCTGGTGCTCCTACTGCGCGTCAAGACCTGACACACTGCCAAGAACAGGTCCTTCGCTACTGGACGCCTGCCGCTAAGAAGTGATGAAATTCAACGATGGCATTAGATGCTTTCGGTAAAGACTGATTGATTAAAGCTAAGCTCAGCAGCAAATCAAAGTCTGTAGTGACTGTCACTACAGTTAACGAACTTCAGCAAATCACAGTCACTGGTGCTGGAAGGGACCAAAAGGCATCGCCTGTGCCATTTCCTTGCTGGGATCAACCTGCCCTGATGAATATCTGTCTAACCTGTTCTTAGAGCCAAGAGTTGGCAACCCTTCCAGTGCTCATGCACCCTAACGCTGAGAAATTGTTTCTTAACATCTGTGCTGATTCTCCCCTTTTTTTCAGGGAAGGCTGAGCAAGCACAGGGCCCACGGTCAGCTCATAGGATGGACTTTTATGTGAGCTGACAGTGCTCGGGAGGAGAGCATTTAGCCAGAATATCCTCCTCCTCAAAAAGGATAACTATCATCTCTCTTTAAGGCCATAGCTCCATGGTCACCCTTATTTATCATAAAACACCTCTACTGCCAAAAGGAGGTATTGCCCCTTCCCCAGCTTGTCCCTGCCCATTTGCTTGTGCTGGCGCAGGTGTCCGGGGGGCCAACATGGGGCAGTTGTCCATCCAAAGGCCAACCAAGCAACCCATGGAGTTTCCCTCAGGTTGGTTCCCACTCCAGCTTGCCACAAGGCCTTTTCCAGCCATAGCAAGAGGGGAGTGACAATGAGTGGCCACGACCAGCCCTTGAGGCAAACGCCAGCGGTGGGTAATCACGACTTGGCCCTAATTTAGACAAGGGGTGGTCTCCCCAGCAACACACCTACACATGCCTACTGGCCAAGCTCTTCTCTTCCTCTCCTCCCTTCTCACCACTTCACCTTTCTCCTCCCCTCCATAGCTTTCTTCACCCACCTCTCACTTCTCCCCTGCACAACCTGCTCATTCCTTTGCCTCCATTTCCCTTGGCCTTCTCTACCTTCCCATTTTTATTACTTGCTCCACCATAGTTCCACGATCTTCTGGATTTTGCTAAAAATCACCAAGTTGTCCTTGCTTCCTGATACATACTCAGGTCTCTTATTCAGGCAAACATTCCTATGTGAGAGGAGAGGCTCGAGGTGGCAAGAAGTCCAGGAGTCAACCCATCCAGACCTGCTGATGTCTCATGTGCTGTGCTCCTCGTGGAGCTGGTGGCCACACACCTGCTGCATCTGCAGTTGTGCTTGATGCAGTCAGCCCCAGGAAAGTATCCATGTTTAAGGGTGGGATGCAGCAAACGATGGATTGGCCCTATGAGGATGCTGAGAACACACTGCACCGTGGGCAAGGAGGAGACAGGGTGATGGGGAGGGAGGGAATCAGGCGCCTCGCTTTCAGTGTCCGGTGCCAAAGCCCCAGTTTTGATGGGTTGCACCGCTTTGAGTCATTTATTTTAGTGGGGTAATGAAGTCATGTGTAAATGTTAGATTTAGCTTTCGGCTGTCAGCTGTTCCCTCTTAAAAAAAATAAGGAGAAAGAGAGACAGAGCAGGAGAGGGGAGGGGTGAGAAAGAGAGAGAGGCTTTCTGGTGAAGGCTGGGTAATAAATTACAGGAGCAGTTCTTGGGCTGCCAATTTAACACCATAAATCAAGCCCTGGGTATTACCCAAGTGCTCCCTGCGGAGGGCTATCGGGTCAGAACGACCACCTTTTCAAATACTGGAAATGAAATCTTCCTAAATGCTGACCAACCTCATCCCTGCCAGAAATGGTAATTTATTGCCTTATTAAAGGGCAGGAATCAGGAGAGGACAGCAGGGGAGCGAGTGAGGGGAGAGTCACTCTCATGGCTGCCTGTGGCCAGACCCCGAGCTCTCAGCCCCCAAAGGGATGAAGCAACCTCCTTCCCCCTCACCCCATAGCCCGGATGGGGGGTGCCCCCACATTGGCATGAGCCAGTGGTGCCCTCCCACCTGCCACATGCCCACCGCAGGGGCTGTTGTTTTAAGTCGGCACCAGCCAGGGACGGATTCTGGTCTCCGCTTATGTGACAGATTTTGGAGGTCACAGCCGTAGTCATAAATGATTAAGAAGGGAATTTAAAAATAGTGATGGCTCTACGCGGCTGCTTCCCTCTGTGGTACCTCATGGCATGGTGGAAGAGAGGAAAGGGGAGGGAGATGGGTGCCTGCTGCCAGGGCACTTTCCAAGGGCTCATGCATGAACCAGTAGCCCCAGAGCAAGGGAGTGCAGTGCAGTGATTGCACAGGGGACACGGCACCGAGGTCCCTGGTTGCCAGCCCCAGCTCTGCAAGGACGTGCCCAAGAGCAGGAGACACGTTACCTCCTGCTCTGCCCAGCCCTGGGTGTGCTCCTGCAGGGACATCTGTCCCCCAGCTGCCCAGGGGACAGCAATCACTCACTTTGATGGCTGGTGCGGGATGAAAGCATATCCAGAGCCAACAAAACATTGCCCTGTCTCACCTAGGAGGAAGGTGCTAAAGGAGAACGAACCAGCATGAAGAAGAAAAGAAGAAATGATACCTGGGCTGGAGGGAAGGATGAGCTTCCCAGGACGGCTGCAGGGAGAGGGTGGCTGCCTGGCTGCTGTGTTCCCATATGGGACGATTTTGTCATAAATTCAGATTTTTCCACTCTACTGAGAACTGACCTGGGTCTGTCAGACCCTCATCTGAGAGGACAATAAGTCCGGGACTCGATGGCCTCTTATCACAGACTCCCATCAGTACATTGCATTCCCCCTCAGTACCAGAAGGCAGCTGCTCTGGAGATGCACTTCGTCTCCTGCGGCTGTCCCGGCTGCCTGCCTGGGTGACTTACTCGAGCAAAGGAGAGGCTGCGAGCCCTGGGCTGATGCCACATCCTGACCCCGTTGTTGCCGGTAGCCACAAGTAGGGGCACAGAAGGAAGATTTTAACCTATTTGTTCCGCCTCCTCCTAAAAGCCAGGCCCTGTTTGCAGTGGTCAAAAGAATTGTCCCGAAAATACAGTAAGAGAAAATAATAGACAAATCTGCCTGTGGCCGTGTCAGGAAGCACTCTTGCTGCACAGATCCAAAGGTCTGAATGCATAGTAGCATTAAACCTTCACTGGTTTAGACAGATTCTTCTGTTTTGTTGGAACAAATTAACTCTGTGAGATTCACTTGGTGTCTGTAAGAGGGATGGAGGGAGCAGGAAAGGGGTTGTTGTTGCTAAAGGAGACTAGCAGGATGAGGCAAGCCAGGTGCCAAGATGCTGCTGACCACAGAAAGTCCTGGTTTAGGGCCACCTATGAGCTAAGTTTTTAATGTCTCCTTAATGTAAACCGTCTGGTCGGGACATCTGGCTGTCAGTGTGTCTTCTCGCAAGCAGCTGTTTGCAGTAACCTGTGGCTTTCATGGAAACTGGGCTCACGAGGACTCCAGTATGATGTATTTATTACACGGAGGCAATCAACTTCCCTCTTGTCACTCAGTTTTATGAGTGAACATTTACTGTGAAGCTGAGGCTCATCTGATAAACATTTCAAGGTACAAAAATGAATGTCCCCCTGGGAAGAAGAACAGTCCGTCAATTAAAATCGTGTTACGAGATGGCCTCCTTTGGCAAAGCCTCACTCACCTCCCGCTACGTCAGTGCCTCTGTTTCTGTCCAAGCTCCCTGAGAAGCAAGGCTGGACGGCAGAGCTTCACTCTTGTCAAGAGCCTGGCACCGGCTGCCGCGGCATTTATAGATGCTTCTCCCTGGCTGTAAGTCACATATTTCTCAAGTACAGAACAGGGGCATACGAGCACTGCTAGGAGCTCATCTGTCTCAGCGAGGAAGGCAGACAGCAGCCGAATCGACCGCTGACTCCAGATGTAGCTTGGTATAGAGTCGGGTAATATGGGCAATTTAAATGTCACCTTGCAAATCTCATGGCTTGATGTAGGTATCATCAGGCTAGATAGCATCCTTCAGTAAATGTGTTGGATCTCAAGTAACGGAGGAAATAAGGATGTGTAAGAAGAGGCTGATGGTTCCCAAGGATTTATAGAGAGAGGAGCAACTGAAAAGGACAAACAAGTCTGCAGTGTCATCAAAGAAGGAGGAAGGCAGTGGGAAGGATGAGAGTGGCTCCGTGCCAGAGGGTAATGAACTATCAAAGAAACTATGACCAAGGTCACCTCTGGAGGAGGGAAAGCCCCAGGCCAGCTTGCATTTATGTCCGGGAGGGGTGTAAACTGTTGTGAGGAGCTGTCATCCTGGTATTATGGACAGATCTTCAGCCGTGTCCAACAAGCAGGTAGGAGCAGGGGGGAGAGAAGGAAAATCTTTTCCAATTATTCATGGACTGCAGGACTCTGTTCCTTCACCTTCCTCTGCTTCAGCTTCTCAAAGAACAACATGTTAAAAGAGGACACTGGATGAACCGTGTCTCTAAAAGCTTCAAAGCAGGTCAAGGCTATTTGAATCCTGTAAGAGATCTCAAGATGTCCAGAGGGATACGGCTACTTCTGAGCATTTCTGGCTGAGTGTTTCCCAAGGGGCTGGGTGGCAGTCTGGCCTTTGCCGGGACACTGCCAGCCCCCTGGATGCAATGTAGTCCATGGACCTGTTATTCCTGAGCTGTGATCTCTTAGAGTCTTACCACCCCTTTCACTGTACACTGGGGGTTTGCAGATGCAGTCCCTCTGGAAAGGTTGCTCTTTATACTCCCAGGAACAATCCTCTCCCAGCCCTCCTCAGAGCATCGAATGTATAGGAAAGAGAAAATGTTTCTAGCATAAAGCTGTATATAGGTAACAGATGAAGTGCTGTGCACTCGCTGGCATCCTTCACTATGTCCCAGGCCTAACTTACACCCTTTGCCCCTGAACCCCCAACTTTTCCAACACACTCAGCTCATCTGGTTCAGGCTGTTTGCTAGATGTCCCAAAAGCATTCATCTAAAGACCACCCAGCTGCTAGATGTCCTATAAACATTTATCCAAAGACCAACTGGGACCTGGCAGTCCCAGGGGATGGAAGGACAGCTTGGTGAACACCAGAAGGGAACTTCTCTCAGCTACGAGGATAAGGCAATGAGGTTCACTTCCACAGTGGCCAAGCAGAGGGGTGCTCCAGGCAGCAGGGCAGGGGAGGACGCAGGGAAGGGACAGGTACCTGGGCCCAAGCTCGTCCTCACTGCGCCAGACGAAGTCTCCAAACTTCTCATAGTGGGAGTTGTAATGGTGCTGGACTCGGCCGTCTGCTGCTCCTTCCCACTGGTGTAGCCGTTGTAGAGATTGTAGATTTTGTCAGCTATCTCTGGAAAGGGTCAGGGAGGTGGGATTAATGAACACCCAGGAAGGTGCTAACACAGGAGGAGGAGGAGCGAAGCCCTTGGCAGGGCTGGCAGGAGGGGCGGGCATCTGGGACGGCTGCCAGTCCCTTGGGGCTGCCTGCAGCAGGGTTTAGCGACCTGGGGAGCATGTAGCAATTCCTCAGGCTAATCCTGCAGCGAGTGCCCTGCATGAGCGGAGCAGCCCCACAGACTCCAGCAATACTCCATGAAGGAATGGGAGAAGGAGAGGAAGGCTGCCAGCACAGGCAGACGCGGCCTTATCCTCCCAGGTAGGGCAGGCAAGCTCTTCCCTAATTCACCAAAACAAAAGCAATTGCACAGCTATGATGCTAAAGGGTAGGAAGAATATGATGCTGTTGATAACAAGATGGTACTTGAGCCAGAAATACAGCATATCATCATTGTGGGTATCCACAGCAGCTCCGATGTATTAAACAAGAGGGTGCACTCTCTGCTGTAGAAAAGGATCTCTTTTTGGAAACAAAAAATGCACAAAATCCCATTTCCTTCCTTTTCTTTAGTCTCCCGTTTGCTCATTTTTCCTGGGAATGCTTAGCAATAACATGAAACAAAGCATTAATGAAAACTTTCTTTGGTGTGCTTTTCAGAACAGAAAGCAAACAAGAACGAAAACAGGTAACCCACCTTTCATTTAGAGGAACCTTTTTAAATTTAAAAGCAGCAAAGTGCTCTGGGTGTGAGAACAAATGGGATCGGTTTCAAAACTGGAAAATGCAAATGTGCAAAAGTGCTTGGGCTTTTCTCAGTGTTCCTGTTTCAGAACTGAACCAGCTGCCACCAGCATCCTCTTAAACACCCGGAGCTGACAGTGTCCCGCACTGCTCACTGCCCCGGCACAGCGAGGGCTGCCTCTCACTTCTGCAAGAAGAGATTGCTTTTTTTTCCAGGCGACGTGAGTCGAACTCACGTTATCAGTTCCCATGGCCATGAGCAGGGAAGGATGCCATGGCGCTGCGTGGCACAGGACCACGGGAACCACCAGCTGCCCAGCTGAGGGGACTTTGCTACTGGGCACCCCATGCAACCCCATGCAGCGCTACAGGCTTGGGGAAGAGTGGCTGGAAAGCTGCCTGGCGGAAAAGGACCTGGGGGTGCTGGTCGACAGCCGGCTGAACGTGAGCCGGCAGTGTGCCCAGGTGGCCAAGAAGGCCAACGGCATCCTGGCCTGTATCAGAACTAGTGTGGCCAGCAGGAGTAGGGAAGTGATCGTGCCCCTGTACTCGGCACTGGTGCGGCTGCACCTCGAATACTGTGTTCAGTTTTGGGCCCCTCACTACAAGAAGGACGTCGAGGTGCTGGAGCGTGTCCAGAGAAGGGCAACGAGGCTGGTGAGGGGTCTGGAGAACAAGTCTTATGAGGAGCGGCTGAGGGAGCTGGGGTTGTTTAGCCTGGAGAAAAGGAGGCTGAGGGGAGACCTCATCGCTCTCTACAACTACCTGACAGGAGGCTGTAGCGAGGTGGGGGTCGGTCTCTTCTCCCAAGTAACAAGCGATAGGATGAGAGGAAATGGCCTCAAGTTACACCAGGGGAGGTTTAGATTGGATATTGGGAAAAATTTCTTCACCAAAAGGGTTGTCAAGCATTGGAACAGGCTGCCCAGGGAAGTGGTGGAGTTGCCATCCCCGGAGGTATTTAAAAGACATGTAGATGTGGTGCTTAGGGACATGGTTTAGTGGTGGACTTGGCAGTGCTACGTTAACGGTTGGACTTGATGCTCTTAAAGGACTTTTCCAACCTAAACAATTCTATGATTCTATGACACTCTTGCAATTTGTCAGCCCTCCCCAGATTAATGTCCCTGTGCCCGGGGGTGAATTTACAGGAGCATTCACACTGGAAGAGGAGGGACTGGAGGAGCTTGCAGGAGTACAATGAATACAGGAAAAGCAAAATTAGCAGGAAATGTCTTCTGTTGCAGAAAATGAGGCGCCTGAACACTGACCTTCTGCCTTGCTGTCATCTACCAGTGGGCAGGCTGTCCTCAGGGTGACCGTGCTCAGCTCTGAGTGTCTCCCTCGCGTATCCACCGCGTAGAGGGTAAATCTGGAAGGTAGGAAGGAAAAGGAAAATAATGTCTTTATCCCTCAGTCCCACACCACGAGGTTGTTATGGGAACCGGCCTTCACAAGAGAAAGGAAAAATGTGGTCCAGGCTCCTATCAGTCAGTTTTGGCATCTCAGGGAGATGCGAGACGACCTCAGGCTTAGACCAGGAGAGCACCCAGGGAAAGGAGCCTGGGGGACAGGCCACCGCGTCCCCACGCAGCATCTGCAGAGCTGCGTTTCCTCTCCCCCCACCATCTCTGGGAGCCTTGTGGGGCTGCACCCTGCAGCCGCCTGACTGCGAAAGGATGCAAACATCTCTGGGGTTGCTTTGCCCAGCACCGATGCAAACAGTGTAACGCTGTGGCGTTTGCAAGCCGGGGTCCTCTCCAGCCCTCCTGAGAGTGGAGCAGTAATTCGTGCCGTAAGCGGGCTCCGTGCTGACAAGTGACACCTCATTCACATCCTGTGAATGGCCCTTGAGGTTGACTTCTCCCTCGTTTCCTCACCAGGGTGGGGCTGGTAAAAGGGTGGGAATGATAATTTCGCGCTTGAAGCTAATGGAGAGCATCTGACAGTAAAATATGGCTTTTGTGCCGGATGAAGCATTGAATAAACAGGCTGTGGCTGCATGGGACATCCCGGGATGCTGAGCTCAGAGTCCTGGTCAGAATATCAAAGCTCCAAAATGAGAATGCTTCTTCGCAGCAGGGGTGACAATCTTCCGTCCACTCTCCCAAAAGGCATCGGTTCATATTTATTCACTCCGAGCCAGACATGGAAACTTGAGCTGGCTTTGACAAAGTGCAGGAGCTGGCTTGAACCCCTCAGAGGTCTGAGATGCCTGGTGGCGGGGTACCCAGCTCCCGAGAAATAACACAGCCCCGCTCCTTATCCTAAGGTAAAACTGAGCAGCTCTTGCAAGTGAGTGCAAGGAGTACCATAAAAGCAGCTGAAGCTTAAATGGGATTGTGACCCTGAGGTATGTTTACTTAAGGAATGGACCTAACTCCTTAGCATCCTTAACAGGGACAGAAGCGATGCCTCCCTTTTCCTCACCCCACACACGAGCACCGCCAGCCCCCCTCTCTCCTCCCTGCTGGCCCTGTGCACCCCACGTGCGGCTGGTAAGAGCTGACATTTGCACGGTAGCAATTCCCAGCACAGGACATATTCTCTCCGAGCAATTAGCATTAGTTCCTTAACAATACTTGCTGTCTGAAAGGATGCCAGCAGACTGCCAAGGAACCCACTTGTGTGTAGGGACAACTCCCATCTTCACAAAGCTGGGGCATGCAGGGGATGCACATGCTGAGCTCACCCAAGGAGATGCTATTTAATTCTTTGGCATGACATCATTTTCCTGAATTTACAAGGAACGTTGCTCAGAGTGGGAGCATATCAGGAAGGATGTCCGCACTGTGCAACTTCGCAAGTACCACACACAGGCTGTTCTCCCGCTATAATTAAGGGACAGCAACAGAGCAATAGGGTAATATCGAATTCGGGACAGGAGTCTAACTTCAGGGCTTTGCATCCCATCCCGGAGGTGCCACCACCCCTCCTCCTCCCTTCAATAGACAAGGGGTTCAAGGTGAGTAAGGAGTCTCTTGCTGTGAGCAGGTAAGGTACGTGTCTCTGCAGCTTGGCAGCATGAATCCCCCTCTTTCCAGGTCCAGAAAGCAGCAGCAATAGGGACACCCAGTGCTGGGTGGGGGGACCTCAGCCCCAGCGAGACAAGGGACTCTGCAGCGGGAGAGCTGGGCAGAGACCCCAG
>NW_008823916.1:961232-979940 GCF_000699105.1 Pygoscelis adeliae
CTGCTGCCCGTCAAGGTGCTCGGCAACAGGCAGCGCTCTTCTTGCTCATCAGCATAAGCACTACAAGCAGTAAGAGGGCTTAACAAGCAGGTTACTGCTGTGAGCTGATCTCCATCCCCATCCTGGGGGCACTTGCTTAGCCACAGCGGCTGTGGTGTTGTGTTTTCTTTTTCAAATGGGTGAGCACAACTAATGCGTAACCTCTGCTCTGCCCATAGCGGCTCAGTGCCAGAGCACGTTCCTTGAAAAACGGCAGACTTTTATCAAAACACAATTGTAATATTGGGCAATTAGTGCCCACATCACCTATTCCATCACCAGTGGGGTCAGGAGGAAGCGTCTCTGCTTGGCAGGGTGTAAAAGCACATCCACCCCTTTGGGCGATGTTAAAGACCTGCGTTAGCCCTTTGACTGCACTTTTCCCCTCTGCCCAGCACACACAGAAGCAAAGTCACTCAGCTGCCAAGAGCAAGAGCATCTGCACTGGGTTAAAAAATATATATCAACAAACAAGCCCTTCATTTCATCATTTTTTCGGATCATATAAGAAAAAAACCCCAAAATGTAAATGGAAAAACATCAGAATCAAAGTGATTTTGATCTGCTCAAAAATTCTTTTTTGAGAAAAAAAATAATTGCTTTACCTCACCTGAAACCAGCCCTCTTTCAAGAACCTTAGAGGAAAGTTTTTCATTTCCATTCACTCTGAGTGAGATGTTTTTGGAATCAGCACCAATAAATCCAGCTCTGGTGGAAGCTGTCAGCCCTGGCAGCACGCAGCCCTCTGCACCTCTCTAGCTCCTTCCAGCTAGTGATCTCAGAAGGCTTTAACATTAATTATGGTCCAAAAGATCACCCTGAAGCACAGCAGTATTAATAGCTCTGTTTTATTGATGGTAAACAGAGACATATGGGGTGAAGCATCGTGCCCTGGAGAGGCTCAGTGACATGAACAGTTTGGAAACTCAGGAGATGATGGTTTCCAATCTTGTTCTCAAACCACTTGACCACCCAGCCTCTCCGCAGCAAAACACTTTCATGGTCAGTTAATGGCACTGCACAGGGTGCTGGGGTTTATTTTTTAATTTTATTCCCGGAAACAGACAATTAAGAAAAGAGAGTGCAAAGATCTGCGGCTCAGTGTAAACCTGGCATTAACAGCCAGATCTTGCTTGCTGCATCTAAGAGAAACCTCTGGCAGATGCAGGCGAGGAGCCGCCGGCAGGGACGGGACCAGCCTGGGACCCAACAGGGCACGAAGAAGGCAGTCGGCGGGAGGAGAGGGACCGCCACCACACGGGAGGGATGGGGATGTCTGCACGGCAAGTAAGGGGAAAACTGAAGTGAGCACGACTGAGGGCGGGAGCTACGCAGAGCACGTGGCGGGCCAGAGTCCAGCTCTGCAATGCTACGTGGAGATCCTCCTGCCATACTTGCATCTATATACAGCATTTTGAGCCAAGGACCAAAACGAGTAGCATCCCCGCCGATGATGATGGAGCTGCACCTGATTACGCCGACGTTGATAATTTGTAAAAAAAGATATGAGGCCAAAGAGTGGTTCTGAGCATTTTGTGCAAGGCAGAGGATCTCTGGGGTAAAGTCAAAGCCAGAAACGAAAAGGTCCCAGACCCACACTCAGTGCATGAAACCACGTCAGACAACCTGGAATGCCATATGGTAGCTATGATCTGGCAGAGCCTCCTTCATAACCTGGAGGTGTTTCGTTTAGCAATAAACTTTCCCCACGATGTTTTCTCATGTTCTCCCTGTGCTTTCCAAAGGAGCTTGGGGCTACCTGCTACTGTCTCACAGCTGATCCTCTTTTTCACCTGTGCCTTCAGTAAGATCATACATGAACACTTGCTTTTCTAGAAGTACTAAGATATATTTTGCCCAAAGAGGTTTCAAAGAGCATTTCACCACTGGAAGCACATATGCTCTTGGCAGAGATCAGCCCCTCCATGCCTGGAAATGCTGCCACCTCTGCAGCAAAACACAGCATATGAAGTCCTATAAAGTAATGCCGCTTAAATGTTTACTACTAAATTCAAACCTATTGGGACCCGAAGGAACTTTTAGAGAGAGATAGAAAGCAATTAACATGTGGCCTCATGAAATGTCAACACCACCTTCCTCGTAGACACCCCACCCAACGTTGGCTGAAGCCTGGATTTTATCACTAGGCTCAAGATGCTTCTTGGGGGAGGAAAAGAAAGCAGAGGGGGGTGTTAAAGCATCGGTTCCTGGAATCCAATGATTGTGGAAGATTGTCAATTGCATTAAAAAAAAAAAAAAAAAGAAGAAAAATATGTTTCTATCCTTTCTCAATGCAGAGAAAAAAAGAACCCAAAATACCAAATTCTAAAGGCACGAAACCGTAAGGCTGAGAATGAAACCCCAGAACATGTTATTTATTTATAGACAATAATTTCGGCTCATGTTTTTTTAACTCCCTCTCATGATGCTCGTGATGTTTGAGTGCTTTACTCATGATCCTTATTTGCGGGAAGGAAGATAAGGACTTCTGTGTCTGACCTTCCTTAGCTCGTCAGCTGATTTCTTTCTATCCTACAGAGATACCACAGACATTTCTGTTCTGTCTTGTGCACTGCTCTTCCTGAAGGCTTTGGGCTTGTGCAGCTGCTCAACGAGATGCCGTAACACACATGGGCTGCCTGGGCTGCAGAGAAAAGGGTCCGATAAGGAGTCCAGTTAGCACTCCTGCAGCTGCCAACCACCCACGCTAAATAACCGGGTGCCTACAAGTAGCTGGCCGCATCCAAAAGCAATGGCTGTGTGGCAAACCCGGGCTGTGCTAAGGAGACCCCTGCACCACATAAATGGGGGACAGGGCTGAGATGCTGCTCCAGAGTCCAGCGTCATGCAGAAATACAGTCTCATGCTTTCCGAAGTGGTGCAACCACAAGATGCTCTTGCCAGTAGGGCTTGGCTTGCACTTGGCTGATAAGCCTGGGCTTGGCACCTTGCTCTTGAGGCCACGAGACTCTGTTTTGCTGCTAGCTCCAGGAGCTCGGCACGGGGCAGACCTGGCTGGTGTCACACACATGGTGCAATGGATTCTCTCTCCCCTGGCAGCGTGGGTACCACCACCCGCGACGCTGAGCACAAAAACACAAATCCTGACCTGGCTGAGGTCACATCACCTCGGTGTGACCCTCTGGTCGGTCACGGCTTATCCGTGCCTTCTGCACAGCCCGGGGTCTCTGGGCTCGCATGCAACCAGCGCCGTGTTGCTGAGGCTGGTCCAGCGTTCTGACACACACACATCACGCCCCTGCTTTGCCAGCCCTTCTTGCTTCCTGTTCCAGCTGAAAAACAATTCGGAGGCCTCCGTTTAAAAGCCCCCAATGGACCAGCTCTTGGCAATCCTTGCCTCCCCCCTCCCCGGTGATCTCAACATGGGGACTGGGCACGAGGGACCTGGGGTCAGTGAAGCTCGGGCTGTGCCCGGACTCAGGCATGTGCAGAGCAGAGCAGCCAAGAATGGTGCCACAAACACACGCGGGTGCGAACATACTCCTCGCATCCAGCAGTGCGTGCACCCTTGTGCTTGGGGGACCCACGAGCAAACACTGTCCTCTCTCAGTCTTTTAGTACCTTCAGCTCCCGGACACCAAGGTGAGGGGCTCGCTGGAGGCAGCCCAGAGGCGGGGAGGCTGAGATGGTGTGTGTGTTTCTTTGTCCCAATACTCACAGCAAATTATCAGTCTGGTGAGCAGCAACAGACCTTCATCTCAGCATCTCCTGGCTGCTAAAAACATCGATAAATTTACACAAACAGCTTCCCTGAAAGACTGTTCTTGCAAAGTGGGGGAGCCCAGTGGTGCTGCAGGGTGAAGCAGACCTGTGGGTGTTTTACCCCCAGCCGCATGCCATGGGGTGTGTGTGGTCCACGGGGCCCCCACCCACCCCTGTGCCCCCACCGTGGGCTCATACATCTCCTGCCGAGCCTCCCAGCTGCTTTCATTGATGGCCACGGAGCAGGAGCGGGGCTCGCCTGCCAGCAGCAGTCTGGGCAAGCACGGAAAGGGGTGTGTGTGTTTAGTGCAAGCATTCCCAATTCAGAAACCATTACAATTTAAAAAGAAATCAAATCAAATAAAAAGCAGCCCGTCCACACAAGCCACAGGAATGCAGCTTAGCTTATTGGCGACTCTGTGATTTGAAATAATTAAGAAAGGTAAATGAGAACAACCCCCCCGGTCTCTGCAGCAAATACCAAGCAGACAACAAGCAGGGAGTGGTTTTTGGAAGGAGAGGATTTCTTGGTCTATTTGTTGGGCCCTGACTTCGGGCTGATCGCTCATGCCATGCCCGTGTCCATGGAGCCAGATAGCGAGGTGGGCTGGTACCCTGGCATGGGACTGACCACGCTGCATCCCTACCAGAGGCCCTACTGGCGGCTTGAGATTTGGGCTAAGCTTTACAAGGCGGTGGACATCTTCGTGCTGTCTCCCCGGGACTGGCACTGTCACAAGTATTACAGCAATCAGATGCTCCCGTTAGGGCATTTGAAGCCTGACAGGAATGCGGGGCAGGGCTGGGGACAAGGGGTTGTGCTGCGACCTCAGGCTGTGCCAGTGCAGAGGGGGCAGCTCGTCGTGGAAGACGAGTTTCTGAGCAGCTCGGTGCCTGCTGCACGCTGGGGAGAGGCACCGAGGGAGGCGACACCGACCTGCTACCATCACCCAGCGAATTGCTGCTTATGTGTCATACCTCTTCTGCAAAAGGACTGACATCGTCTGTTTTGCATTGCCATCGTTTTTGGCTCTGCCTTTCCACAGAGCCTATACTGCAATAAGGAAACAGTGGATAGTGTCATCTTGGAAAAAAAACATCTTTTAGAAAGATTTCCTTACAGTTCTACCACCCAAGAAAAGTACCTTTTATAACTGGGCTTCTTTCAACCATCTGTGACAACTGACCTTGCTCCCATCAGCATGATGGAGGAACAGGTTAGCAGTAACGCTGGTGCCACACCACAGTATTGAAGCTTTGCTGTTACATGAATACATGAGGCTGTCAGTAAACTGTTCTCACAATTCACACCTTTTTTTCCAGGACAGCAAATGCTGTGAGACTAATCGTTATCCTTCAACAGATGCCTCCCAACAATACCAGACCACAGTTGTCAGATGGAGGGAAATAAATGTACCTGCCACAACATGCCTCAGGTGTCTGATGCCTTTTGGAAGCATATAAACCAGTGCCCATCAAATACTCCTGGCAGGAGGAAGAGCACAGGCGGCTCTGCAGAGTAAGAGGCTGCTTGTTCAAGGAGAGCTGGAAAAGGGCAGAGGAGACCTGATTTCTGAGACAGCGAGGGCAGGTGGAGCAGCTGTGGGGCTGGGGACAGGCTTGCACAGCCATGGGTCCATCTCTGCTCTGTGGCAACCTTGGGAAGGTCACACAGGGTTATCCGCACTGCGAGGTTACTCTGAGTTGCAGCTGATGCCATGTCCACGCTCAAAACCACTGACCTGAGGGCATGGTACTCCTCATGGGAGCTGCCAGGGAGGAGGGCAGGGCCACTTAATGCTGCTGCATTACAGGGGTGCAGTGTGGGACAGTGCCACCTTGGCGTCATGGCATCCCACCACTGTGCTCGTAGAGGTGTCCTGCAGCACCTACTGCATGTACTGCAAACCCCACTGCTGCCATGCAACCCTGCGTGACAAGAGACACAGAAACTAAAGCAGTATCAGATGCCTTCTTACCCGGCACCCAGTTTTGTCTGAGGCAGTGGCTGCTGTCCCCTGGGTGCTGGGTGGCACTGGGGAGATGACAAGAGGCTCATAGGAGTCTGCTGAGCATGTCTACATGCACGGTCGATTCCCAGGTAGCATGAACGAGGTAGCTCAGCTACAGTCATAGCAGCTTGAGAGCCGAGTATCGGGAAAATACTGCTCCGTGACTTTTGGCACTGAAATGCTGTCTCCGCACGGCACTGGGTCAGCATACCATGCTGCTCCAGGTCTCCTAGGCTTGCCCTCCTGCAGCGGGCAAGGTGTGAGCACTGGTCCCCCTGACTCTCCACTGCATGCATGGCAGACGCTGCACACCTGAGCCAAGCTACAATGCAGATTTGCTCAGCCCTCACTCCTTATAGCACTTCATCAATCTCTTTTTGTTTCAGATCCCTGTTGAACAAAGATCCAAGAAAAGGATGAAAGGGAAAGAAAGAAATTAATTAAAAATCCTGACCATTTCTTGCTACTGCCTGGATCGATTACCTCCCTGCTAGACAAATCCCTGGTAGGACACTCACCTTCCCAGCCTCAGCTGCAATGTCTCAATTTCCTGAGATTTCCCTCGAAACCCCGTCAATAAACCCCACCAGAGCAGCGATTCCCAGTACTGCCATGGCTGTGAAAGAGGGCCTTGATACACAGGCTGCCTTCTGTTCCCCAGAGCCCTGCTCCTGAATGATACCTGTGTTGGAAGGCCAAGATCCCAGAAGGAGCCCCTTTGCCAGCCGGACACCTTGCAAGCGGCAGTGCCAAGATTGCCTTAGGCGAAAACGTGTTTCACTGGAAATGAGGGAAAAATGCCAGCCGGTTTCAGCAGGGCCACGGTTTCACCCAGAAGGTCAGCACGGTCACTGCAGCCCTCCTGGCTGCTGGGTCCCCAGGGTGCCTTCACTGTCTCGGGGCTGAGAGCACCAGCAGTGCCCCCTGTCCCCCCTGCCCTTTTCTCTTCCTACAGATTTCCTCCTTCGTCACCCCTGCTCCTTGCAACCACTGGCAAGGAGCAGATAATTACTCCCGCATCCCTCATCCTTGATAAGGTTTCTATTTCCCCAGTGCGTGGCTCACACTCAGAGTACATCCTTTCAGGAGCAGCTTTACACCACTGATGAAGGAAGAGCAGAGCAAGCTTCTCTGGAGCGAGGGGCCACTGCACTGCACAAAGCTTCTGACAGAGACGAGATGTGGATGAGAGAACAGCTCCTTGGCACAGCAGCAGGACAGCACACCCAAAAAAGCAGCCCTGACATGAGATAACATTAACACAGCCTATGTTGCAACCCTGGGGCATTAACTCCTAGGCACGCTCCAAGGAGCAAGAAGTCTTTTATTAGCTTGAAGATGCCCAGTAGACCCTCTAGGGTGCCCCACAGGGATGGTCCCTGAACTCTGAGGACATGACAATGTCAGAAAAAGCAGGATCACTATGGAATTACCAGCTTTGAGGAGGATGGATAGAGGGTGTTTGAGGTCCGTATTTCTTGGCAGTTGTGTCCTTGCTTTCGTCCTGCTGGCTGTGAGGATGAGGATTCGCAGATGTGCTCATAAAGGCAACACAGCAAGAACTGGCCCAGCTCTTCACAATCTCCACTGCCTGTCTCAGGGCTTGAGGCAAGGTGTTCCCCCCCTCTGCCTGGAAGGCCAGAGAAGGTCCCAGGTCACCCAGCATGTGAATTCTAACGTCCTTTGGTGGAGTGAAGAACCAGAAGGAGGTGGTGCTGAGTCACTGCAGGCTGGTGCTTTTGCCTCCAGTGAAGCAAAAGCAGCTCATATCAGTCTGTTGAGCGCCAGAGTCCCTGTTCTGCTGGGACTCACCAGGAGATCCCAAACAAAGCCCTTGGACAAAGGTCAAACGAGTTGCCTCCGACTCTCCGTGCTGCTAGAACAATTCCCCCCACTCCACGGCTCAGACTGACGCCCGAGGCTGCAAACTGCAGGGGCTTGTCCCGCTCTGGCTGCAGAGCGTCAGCGAGAGCTGGTGATGGATTGAGCTGTCCTGGGTTCAGCCCAGCCAAGGAGGGCTTTCCCCAGGCTCTGCGTCCCACATTCCCTCAGGTCCTGCCGCAGCCTTCACGTGCGTACTGCAACGCCCATCAATCCCTCCAGCTCTCCACAACCCTCCTCCGCTCTCAGGGCCAGGGTATCCCCAGGCAGCACCCGCATCCTCTCTTCTTCCTGCTGCAATACCTTCTGCTCTCCCCTTAGGTCTGGGACAACTCTGCCCCTCTTCTCTCAGCCACAGACACCCCGAAGACTCCAGCCCCGGCTCCTTGAAGGTTATGTGTTCAGGGGTAAGTCATTACTCTGAGGTTTTGCTTGTCTTCTTCGCATGGATCCACGGGTGGGTGGCTTTCAGCCTCATCTGAAAGCATTAGTCCTGCGTGCTGGGTGGGTCTCCCAAGAGAGACGCATCACTTCAGTACCTTCCTTGGGCTACTCCTGGGACAGCTGCCGTCCTTCTCCATGAAGAGACAGCAGGGCTTGGGGAGGCTGCGGCTGCAGGAGACAAGAAGGCTGCTCAGAAGGAGAGAGGGAATAAATCAAACTCTTCCTCCAGTTGTGCCAGGGAGAAAGGAGAAGCAAGCGAGGCCCTGGGCCCCTGCAGTGAGCTCCACAATGGAAATGTTCACAGCTAACCATACCAGCCGTTCAACCTACCAACGCTCTGCAAAGCTTGGCCATTGCCGACCCTGGGGAGATGGGGGGAGAGGAAGGTTGTGACCCTTGGCGAATTGGGAAATGTTTGCCCCTCCCAACCTCACAGTCACTCTAAACAAGAACCAGACACTCCACAGTTTGCTACCCCAGGAGAACCCCTTGGTAGGGCTTGTTCTCATCCTCCTGGGGGCTTGGCTTCCATCTGGGCTGCTGGTTGAAATCCAGCCCAGGCTGGTAGTGACTTCAAAAGACAGTGTCATCTGAGGAGTAGTGGGTGGTCCACGTCAAGCGAGTCGATGGCTGACTGTTCTTATATAAGCCACCACAATAGGGCCTCCTGCTCGACAGCCTCGGAGGAAAGGCAAAGGGCTGCATCGACCGCACGGAGTGGAGCCTGTCCTCGGCCCCAAGGGTGGTCCCCCTGGTGCAGGGCAAGTCACCTTAGTAGGTCGGCATGGGGAGGCGGACATGGCCCTCTAAGAACAGAGGCTGCCTGCCTGCCTGCCTGCCTGTCTCTCTCTCTCTCTCTCTCCCCCCGTTAGGTTTGTCCCCAGCACCGTTGGCCAGCCCTAGCTTCACCCTCCGCGCGAAACAAAGCAAAACAAAGCACGACAACAATAACAGCACACAAGGGAACGTCTTGGAGGAGGGGGACGGCTCCGCTTGCCATGCTCGCAGCATCCCCAGCAGGATCCAAACGTGCCAGCCTCCGAGCGAGAGGGATCCGTACCCTGCGCCAGGCAAGGGCAGCCAATGGGTCCCTGCGACGGCTCTGCAATGTCGGCATGGGGACAGTGTGGGGGGAGGACAGTGGCAAGGCAGGGATGCTGCGTGCCAGCAAGCCCCGGCAGAAGGACGCCAGCCAGGTCTGCGGTCGCTGCTGCCCGCTGGCCGCTCCCCCCCCGCCCCGAGGCCCCCGAATCGAGGGGGGACAGGGTGAGGGGTTGGCAGCAGGCAGGGGATTCTCATAGCACCAGCAGGCAGACCGGGAGGGCGGAGGGTAGGACGAGGAAGGGGGGGCCGAAACAAATAATAAAAACAAAATCCCAGTAAGCACGTTAGAATTCGTTTGAAGTGCAGAGGAGCTTTCAGGCAGGGTTATGTACATCTCCCAGCCCGGCGTGATTTACACATTCCTTGCAAGCAAAGGAATCTTCCCTGATTTGAAGTAAAACAGATGTTTTGGGTTTTTCTCCCCCCCCCCCCCCGCCCCCTTTTAATAATTTCTTTATTGAAATGATAGCTATACAGCCAACCAGCCCAGAGCAAGAACCCTGCTACCCCCAGCAGGCCTCTCCTGGGACCGGAGACCTGCTGCCCGGCATTTCAGGAGAGCGCCTCATCATTGCGGTGGCCATGCTTGCGAGCGTCCAGAGATGCGGAGCCAGCCCCGCTCTCCTGCAAATGCTGCTCTGGAGGCATCGCTCCCTGCAGGTTTCCTCCCTTGCTTTTCCCTCTGTGTGGAAGGACTGCAACTCCCAGCAGCTTCTCCTCCTCTGCAGCTAGAGCTAACACATGGATTCTCCATCCCTGCTACACCAGCCCAGGTCCAGGAGACCTTATAACCTCCACTACCAGTCCAGAAGACTGGTTGCGTTTGATGGCGGGAATTGCCCTTGCTCCTACACCTTAGCGTCACACCTCACCCCGGTTGTGCTCCATCCTAGCAGTGTCGGTTGAGAAGGGCAGCCTGGCCAATGCCCCCGGACCAGCAGCAGGGCAGCAGCTGCGCTGCTCGCACATCCCAAGCGAAACAACCCAGCACAGGGGATGGTGTTGGGCAGGCAGGCTGGAGCTGGGAAAATCTCTTGGTTTGAGCGCTATGTGATCTCAGCCAAGTTACTTTGCCCCTATTTTCGTCCCATGTTTTTCACTCAGGAAAGTCATTTGGGGAAGGAACTTCCTTTTCCCAGAGGGATGCACAGCACCGAGCGCAGCGGGGGCTTCTGAGTGCTGGTTGATGCTGCAAACTACCAGCATAGCCATGCCCTTCGTTTACACTCAGAATAATAACTCATGGCCAGTAGCAAATCCATCCGGCTCCCCCCATCTTTCTTTTCTTTCTCTTTTTTTCTTTTAAACCCCGTTGTTATTTCTCAGTACTTCGTTGGTGGCAGGGTGGGAAGGTTTTTTGTAACACATTCGCGTACCACTGGGACTCACTCCCATTCCCGTCTGGTACAAGAGATTGCACAAGAGAGAGAAACAAACGGGGATGAGGAAATGCGTGTTTATGAGAGGCAGCTCTGTCATCGTGAGCAAGGGACCCCCCGCAAGAGACCCAGCATGGGAGCCAGTGGAGAGTTTCCATTCTCTCCTAACACTCCATTCATGCCTTGTTTCATACCTCCCTGGAGGCTCCGCGACTGGCTGTGGTCCCACAGCACGGCGCGGGACTCATACCCACCATGCGCCGCCTTCTGCGGTATTTGTTGTTGGGGGAAAGAGAGAGATGTTGTTGTCTCATAAAGATAATGAATTGAGAAAGAGCAACGCCCTTTGCAGTTGCAAGTGCTCCTTGTTTTCCTCCATCCTCCCTTCTGCATCGCCCAGTGCCCTCCCCGCTGTGCACCTCGCCTCTGCCTGCCCCCCTCATGCACCCCTGCTGCCCATCCTCGAGGGGCTCTTCATTAACGCCCACCGCAGAGGCTTGCATGGGCCTTCCCCACTCGGTATGCTGCGGTCGCCACGATGAGCATCCTCCTGACCCGATTGGGAGCCCTCCATATAACCCAAACCATGTTGCTGCCTGATGGGATTCAGTCACCGGTAAATAACCTTGACTGCAGCGGTCTGGAAAAGCAAGGGATCCTGCATCACCACTATTAATGATTTAGGATCATACATCCTTTGCAGATGACACCTAGAGGGTCTCATCGCTCACTACTCCCTGCCCAGGCATCTTCCCCAGGACAGTCCCTGCCCTGCCTCACTTCAGATGGCTCTAAGCTAAAGTCACCTGGGTGACAATTACTCCTGCGTGCAAGGAACAGCAATGGCTGATCTCTGCACTCCTTCGTGCATTGCAGAGCTTCCAGCAATGGGGCTGGGCCCCCCCCCCCGCAAACAGGTGGGGTATTAATAAAACCGAAAGCAGTCGCCCATGCACACATACCACAACCCACTTGGGTCCCTCTCCCTTCTGCTCCTGCAAGCCCCCTGCCTCCTCCCCCCTTTCTCCACACACCTCAGTTTCATTATCTCTGATCTTGAGCTGCCTATTACACGCTTTTTGCCAACATAAATATTTAATCCCGGCGCACTGCACAGAAAGGCCCTTGTGGAGTTAATACTTCAACTCATGTTTCCACTTGGAAAACAATTCAGCGTGTGGCAGTGCAGCAGGTACAAGCCAGGGACAGAGCCAAAAGCTGGAGGTGGCCTGCAAGAGCTCGGGAGCCGCGTGGGGTGACGCAGGTGGGCTTCATGCCATGGGGTGGGCTTCACAGCATGGGCTGGGCTGCACCGGGGCAGCTCTGCCGGAGCAGCGATCACGCGGGTTTGGATAGGCAATGGAAGAACCACAGGGATGTCACTGCAAGCTGCTGCCTGGGGAGCGTGGTACGGGGTGCACTGCCAAGGGGAACATGAGGTGCAGCACTTTGCTGGGCTGCAGCAGTATTTAGGATATTCCGTTCTCTGCAGTGCCCTTAGTGGAAAGCCCTCCGTAAAGAGTTTGCTTCACCTGCCAGAGCACGGGGCTCACCAGCCACATGATCACATGCTGCTCCACGCACGCACCGTCACAGGTATCCTCATCAAACATCTCAAAATACACCTGCTTACCCAGAGGTTATTTAGAGCAGGATCTGGCCATGATTTTGCCTCAGACGGGCTACGGGATAAGGGTTATGGGATGGTGGGTTTATGGGGCTATTGGGTAGCACTAAGGTACATGTTCCTGCTGCTGATATGGGGAAGAGCCCCAGCAAAGTGAGGTGTCCCAGCCCCCCAGATCCAAACCCATAAACAGTATGGACAGATACACACAGCAGTCCTCATCCATACATTTCCATGCACTCAGGTACAGCACTGACAAAGGACAGCACCCACAGGGATGCAGCACTGCAAAACGTACACAAACCCTACCAAAAAGCCCCCGAACCCAGAAGGGAGAAGAACAAGAGGCAGAGAGGACAGAGAAGGTGACGCTGGTATTGCTGATGCTCCCCAGAGGCAGCCTGTCACTTGGGTAAATACATCACAGCCTGCAGCAGTGCCGCAAAGGTTGGATTTATGGGATCACCCCGGGCAGCTTCAGGTCTCCACCAGTCCCCTACATACTGCCTTGATGGGGATGAGGCCAGTTGAGCAGACAGGACAGAGGGTTGGGATGAGACAGAGCCCTTTTTTCCATCTTGGTCTACTTTGTGGTCATAAAGTAGGGAGAGACACATTGATGTGACTCTTGGGCATTATTCCAGACTTGCTCTGGGACAACTAAGCTAACAATTAAGCAAGAAGATGCTGTTACTAAGACAGAAACTTCCAGTGGGTAACAGGCTGCCCAAGCTGGGGACACGCATCAGTCCTTGCCCATGCGAGATGGATGCTCCTGCAACAAGGGAGGTGCAGTGCAGGGCGAAGAGGACAACTTGTGGCAGCCATAATGGCTTGAAATCCTTTCCCTTACATCTGTGATCATAGAATCATTTCAGCTCTGTCCCTGGCTTGTACCTGCTGCACTGCCACACGCTGAATTGTTTTCCAAGTGGAAACATGAGTTGAAGTATTAACTCCACAAGGGCCTTTCTGTGCAGTGCGCCGGGATTAAATATTTATGTTGGCAAAAGCGTCATGTGTGATCACATCTGTGATGACATGTCAAAAGGCACCGAAGAAGCGTTTTGGTTCAGGGTGCTTGTTCTGAGAGGTTCTCCCAGCAGCCTGGGGTGGACATCCCAGAAAGCAAGAGGCATCCCCGAGCATCCCCCACCCCATGCAAGAAACCGGCATTGGCGCGTGTAGAGCCTCCAGTGTGCAGGATATGTACTCCCCCCACACCCTGTCACAGAAAGGCTGGAAGACTGTGATGTTGCAATGACGCAAACCAGATGACAGAAAGAAAAATCTGAAAGTATCCCAGCCCAGTGGCAGGCCCTTCTGGTTGGAGTTGTGCAATGAGATTAAGAGCTGAGGCTATTTCCGTAACTGCAGGGCAGCGGGAGATGCTCAGAAGGAAGGAGAAAACGATGCCAGGGGTTGGCACGCTCCACACGTAGCTCAGGTTGTTGCTGCCGTGCGCTGCCCTGCAGCTTCCCCAGCGGAAACCAAGAGGAGAAAAGATGGAAGAAAAGCAACAGGCCCTGATTCAGGGGTATCACAGCCCAGAGTTGAGTCAAGGTAAGCACCCAAGCCCACCTCACTGAGCTGGCTGGCTGCCCAGCCAGTGGCCCCAGGTGTTCGGGCAAACATCTACCAGCGACGCAGCACTGAGCCCCCTGAATCGGGGCTCCCTTCGCACCCTTTTCCTGCCAGGGCAGTGGGTCTCTGCACTGAGCTCCATCAGCTCATCTAGTAAAGACAGGACCCTGCCCCACCACCCCCTCTGTCCACCATCCCCTGAACAAAAAGCAACCCTCACCCCCTACTTCTTTTTTTAGAAACATTTAAATTATGACATAAGTTTTGGCTCCGAGGGTTTTCAGTAAAGCCTGGGTATTTTCTTTCCCCTTTTCATAACAGAAACCATATTGCTGTATAATCAAATTTATCTCATTCCTGATGAGGGAAGTGAGTGTGTGTGTGAGGTGACCAGGAGCAATGAGGGCATGTGTGCTGGGAGCAATCACTCTGAAGGTACTACAGGCAAATATCTTTGGCAGTACGAGGTGGCATCAAACTGGGGAGACCAAGCAGACACCAAGTGGGCCACAGGTCCAGGAGGGAGCACCACCCATGGCAAGTCCCACCTCACCACGTAGATGCCACCTCTGCAACCAAGCAGCTACTTCTCAGCTTTCTCTCCCATTTTATTATGCTGTTCTCCTCACTGTACAGGAAACCTAGCAAAGGGTGTAGCTCAGTTTTACCACATCTGTTTTATAGTTGGGAAAACTCAGGAAGAAGCAGCTACTTTGAGGTTACTTGCTAACCTGGAGTGTCTCCATTTTACACTGACCTACTCTGGTGCAAATTCAGCTGAAGTCAATGGGAGCTGTGGCTCTGCCAGTCAGCCCTTGAAGATGATGCTCCCAAAAGGGAGACGCCTGAATTCACTGGTTACTTTTGCAAACACGGGTTCTGCAGCAGGGACTTGGCCACCTAAGCACTAACATAACTTGAGACAGGCAATGAGGGCTGTGAACATGTGAAGCTGAGGGATTTCTAGAGCCTCAGGACATACAACTGAAAAAGGTCCCAAAACGTGGGTGCTCTTGACAAGTCCACTTTTAAGTAAAAGAGTTAAGCAGCAGCGGTTGCAGCGGAGAAATTGCAGGCCATGCCCTACCACACTCCTGCTCCATCATCTGAACCCCAGGCTGCCTGAGGTCTAGGGAAATAACACCTCCCTTCGACACCACTGAAGATGGGACCAGCACAGAAAAGCCCAGATGCACTCAATATCTTCAAACTAGGAAAATAAAATACAAGCAAACTCCTTTTGCAGGGAGAAAACAAACCCAAAATCCAAGGAATACATTAAAGGTCACTCGAGATCTACTGGAAAGCAGCTGAGTTCAGCAAACGCCTGTGCAGGCGCTCCGTCACCCATGCAGCTCCCCCGTGACAAACTCCCCGCAGCTGGGAAGCAGCCTTGTCCCGCGACCTTGAGGGGGAGAATGGGTGGCAGAGCTGGAGGGCTCACTGTGTGCTGATAAAAATCCAGCGTGGCATGACCAGGAGGTGGGTGCTTACAGATGTAATGCTCTGCACAAGCCAAAGATTAAAAGAAAAATGTTTTTTTTTTTAAATACATAGCCAAAAAAAAGAAGGAAAATGAAGATAACAAAGTCCTCTCTGCGAGATAAGGCTGGTGTGGGACTCTCTGTGCTGTTGTTGTTACAAGAAAAGGATGGGGTGGGATGTGCTGCAGGTGGCCTTTGGAAAAACGAAAGAAAAAAATTGTTTAACTAGTTTTATGGACTGGCAGGCCATATATGAGATATATGCATATTGCTGGTCTGAGCAGGGACAGATCTTGTAGGTAATGGCATCCAAACTTTGCCTCTAGAGTGTGGAGGAAAAGATGCGCAGTTAGGATTAGTTTGTGACTTATCTTCTTATCTGGATCAGCATCACCTTTTGGGCCCAGTATCTCCAGCTTTTGGGACCTGGGGTGCCACCCAGCGTCTGTCTGAGCTGATTTACTCCATGGGCTGTGGGTATGGCTCTAGCTTCAGATAAGACCTGCGGGTGCAGTAGTATCTGAACACCTGGGCACCAGAGCAGCTTGTCACATCCTTCCTGGGGCATATTTATGGATACAGCTGAGCTGCTTTTGGCCACTCCTTAAGGCTAGAATTAGCCTACTAAAAACTTGAATTGTCTGCAAATATCAGGTTGAGCTGCTACCGGGTGCAGGGAAGCAATCAAAGGAGGCGGCAAAAGCTTCCCATCCACACATCAAAGTGTTGGCTAGCGATGCATGAACCCACACGTGGCAAATCTGACCATCAATTTGCAGAGACAAAGTCTGCCTGGAGTGTACAGGAGCTATCCAGCCACAAAACAATGCACGGTGAAGGGATAATCACCCTAACAGAGACCTGAGCAGGAAAACATCACCAGCACCGTAGCACGTAAGGCACCAGCTCCAATCCTGCTGCAGACCAGCCCTGCCAGCCCAGGCTTGCACTCTGTCTGATACCCCCTTGCTCTCCTCCTGGCTTGGCAGAGCAGGTGTAAAGCCATGGGACTGCCAAGCGAACACAGCCGTGCTGCGTCTGGCTTGGGCTGGCTCGCACGCAGCCCGCTTGGTTCCCTCTGCATCACGCTTGCCCATAATTTAAATTCCAGGATCAGCATGGGCAGAGCTTGTTTTGGGCTGTGCGCACCCCAGCAGGACTGCAAGCAGGCCCCGGAGCTGCAGCCGTGATGTAACACTGCCTCTTTGTGTCAAAGACCTGGTGCTGCCCCCCACAAGGCGAGCGAGCATCGCTCCTGCTAAGCGCCTGGGATGGAGGTGCAGAGGCAGAAACTTCATCTGCACTCTGGCAACAGAGGAGAAACTCCAGCTGGCAAAGTGGCATCGCCCGCTGTCTCTAGCACTGTGCAAAAAAGTCATTTTGCTGCCAGATTGGCTTTGCTGGAAAAAAACACCAACACACTGAGAACAAGAACAAGAGAGGGGAGAGCGTGAGACACCAAGCCAGCCGGCAGCATTTTCGAGGGCATGCCACGGCTTCCTCGATGTGACCTCTCAGATACCTGGGTCCCAGACTGCATGAGGAAATTAGGAAGAGGAGACCCTATTTTTGTGCAGGAGGCATTGCTTAATCAATGCCCCTGATCAAAAAAGCAATTCTCTTAAGTGCTCTTCTGAAGTGGGGCTTATGTGAAGCGTGAGCAAGGGCATCCCTCGACTCTGCTCAGCTCCAGCCCACTGAAGAGCTTCAGGCATGTCACATCACCTCTCCCTGCCTCAGTTTCCCCAGATAGGACGTGACCAACAAAAACACTTGCCCTTCTCCTGACCCATTTCTCCTCTACAAGATAAAAGAAACACCCACTCCAAGCAGTGAATTCCTTGTGTCCTGGAAAGGGAGAGGGTTCAAACCCTGCCGTAGGAATCAAATCAACATGACCCTCAGCTTTCCAGCCTTCAGGAAAAATGTACTCTATACCATGGAGAACTGATGAACAAAACAAATGACTCCAACGCAGTAGCAGAGTGCAGCTTTTGCTGGCTTAGAGGCAAATCAAAGCCAGCAACGCCTGTGTTGATATTTATATCTCCCATTAGTCAATGAGATAAGACTTGGATGGATCTATGTTAGTGGCATTAGGTTTCTACACACTCAGAAATAAGAATACTCTCCAAATCCGTAACTGTAAAGGGTTGGTGATAGGGATTTGGTGATGGGGAAAAGATGGAATTGCAAAGGTCCATTTGCCTACCAACAGACGAAGAAGCCAAACTCCTCCTCTCCACCCCATTAACATTTCCAGGAAGAATCCTATATTCGCACACTCCCCCTGCTGCAATATGCTACACAGCGACCTGTCCATGCCTCTTCCTCCTCCTCGCTCCCCCACTGCCAGCCTTCCTCCAGCCACCCCCAGAGGAGCAATGCGAATGGGCCTGGACCCAGACAGGTTTGGGGCTCAGATGCCGGGAGTTTTTAGAACAAAAACACCAAGAATGTTATTTCAATCCAGACATCCTGAGGAAAGGGTGGGGAGGAGCCAGAGGCAGGAGGCAACAAAGGCTGTTCTGTTTCTCTTTGTGACGTGAGGTATGAGCAGAAACAGAGAATTTGGGGAGGATACGTTAGTCTTTCCAGTGAAAAGGAGGGAGATGCTCATACACTTGGCAGATACTAGGGAAGAAGGTTCCACTGAGGTCAGTGGAAAGGTACCTCCTGACTCCAGTTCTGTCCCAGGTGGCTGAATACTGGTGGTAGGGACAGATCTGGATTTGGAATGAGGATTCAGGCACAAACCCAACTTTCAGAAGCGCCATGGCAAATGGTTGGTATATGGCCATGGTTGGTATAGCAAAATTGCAGCAGCACCTGGAGGCGCTGATCTGAGTCACCCAGGCTGGGCTGTACACAGAGATAGTGAGAGCGAGCTTAAAACCTGAGCTTATAAGGGGAACAGGGAAACAGATGAAGATGAAAGCAAGACAAAGCAATCTGCTTACATCACCCAGTAGAGCAAATGGCAAAGTTGGGAAGAGCCTCCAGCACCTTGGACTGGCCATGAAAAAAGCATGAATGTCTTTTCCGTGGCTTCTATATGTGTACTCTCCCAATGTTAGAAACTTCAACAGGAGCCCAACGCTCCTCCATGCACAGGACTTCATTAACATCAGCAGAAAGAGATACTATCTCCTTCTGCTGAGCCCCTGACCTCCCTGTACAGACCATCTTTCATGGGTCTAATCCACCTCCACTGTAGTGATCTGCACGTAGCCCAGATGGGCCCAGGCAGCTTCGTGCTGGACTTACTTCAGCAAAACCACATCCAAGCCAGCATTTGGCTGGCATCAGCCTGGTTCTGAAGCAGCCCTAAACTGCTGAGGAAGGACGAGCCTGCAGTTAAAGCACAGGCCTGGGGTTTAGCAAACACTTGTTCAACTCCTGACTTGCCTTGTTTGAGCTTCTGCAAGCCA
>NW_008823916.1:979952-1003268 GCF_000699105.1 Pygoscelis adeliae
AACTACAGCCATACACTGATTGGCTTCAGGAAGCTGGAGAGCACACGGAATAGAAGAGGTGGATTCAGTGAAGCAGCACAGCTCCTGTGCACACAGGGGACTCAGCCAAGGGCTGTAACAGATGTGTTTTAACCCATGCCACTGAGCTATTTGGGATCTGTCTCTGATTGCTCCAGCGCTCATTCACGTGTCTTCCTGACGGAAGACCAACAATAACAATTAGTATCATATAAGGAGCAGCGGACTGCTGCCAGCATTAGCACACTCTTGAGCACCAAGGGTTTCCATTCCACTTTTTATCCCAGCTATGCATAAGGCAGAGGTCAGTCAACATTAATCAGCCTTGTGCTGGGCCAGCTCCTTTAGCGCATTCAGCTTGCTGAACTGCAATCGCTGTCCCTCCGTGCTACGATGGGTTACCCCTACTCAATGCCTTTGCCTCTTTCCTTAAGCTTGCCAAAATAAAGTGTGTTCACTGTTAGCCAGCATATGATGACAGAGGCTAAGCTTGACCATGCTGGTGATGGCCTCCAGACCCTACAGGGGATGACACTGGCCAGGGAGGTCTTGGTGGGTCTTGGCTGTGGATGGCAGCCTCGTGTTGTCATTCTGAGGTCTAACTGATTCCCCTTCTATCCCATGGCAGTGCCCGATTTTCATCCCCTAGGAAGGGGTTTCCACCTTTCCAACACTCCTGAAATACATTCTCCCAGAGCCTTTGGGCCGGTTCGGGATCACCCTGGGGAAACCCTATCTGAGCCAGCAAAGGGAATGTAAATTCGAGGCTCCTTCTCAGCACATGAACACACTCCAAGGAAAGGCTCTGGAAGGGATCCTGATGACTTCCATATTATTTCCAGTAAATTTTGTGCTGATTCTTGGCACAAACACCGGAAATGAATAGGCTAGGTCAGGAATGTAAATAAAGTGAAACATTGGGATTTAATCTAATCTATAATTATAGTATCTGTGGCGCAGGGAAGAAGTTGGTGTGTTTGCACTGCAGCTCCATTGAGGAGCTGGAGGGGGTTTTCATTTCCCTTTCCAACATTTCCCTTTTTGGCTGAGGGATACTTGGTGTCTCCCCAAGTATCTGAAATGAACGTGCTGGCCTGGCAAAGCTGCTTTCCGGCAGCCGATCAGGTACAGCTCAGTGAAGAGGCATCCCCAGGCACTCAGGGAACGATGGGGTGAGAAGCTGAGATGGACGAGATAGCGAGATGGATGAGCTGGGCTGAGAGCTCAGGGAGGCTGTGGGATGCACAGGGGAAGCCCCTGTCTCCACAGCGAAGAGATGGGTTGGGTTTGTAGGGTGCTGAGCTATATAAGGGCCATGAACAACGTAAGCTCAGTCCTCCAGGCTGAGTCTGACCTCTGAGACAAGCCAGAGCTCCTTCTCTTGACTGGTGTTCGGTGCTTGGTGCATCATCAGTTGCCTGACACAGCATGGTGCTCCCAAGCTCCCAAACCATCAGTCTGATTGGTGTTAATCACTGTCTGGACTGGCTGGTCCATGCAAGAGGAGCACTTAACAGACACATAGACATCTCTCCTGCCTTCCTCACCCCATCCTCTTCCAGTTCCACCTGGGAGGAAGCTTGACAGACTGCTCTGATCTAGCTGACCTCGCGGGAGAACAAGCCCCTCTCCAGTGATGTATTTTGCAAGAATTATAAGACTTTTGGTTTTTTAAGAGCTTAAACCAAACTTGACAGTCTTCAAGGACCATCCTCAGAGTCTCTGTGTGCATGCACGTGAGCACATTCACATGACTGCAGCATAGATCCCCACACATGGGCACCCATGTCTGACAGACCGGCAGGAGTGTCCACGCATGTACACGAGTGTATGGA
This sequence comes from Pygoscelis adeliae, assembly GCF_000699105.1. Taxonomy (NCBI): domain Eukaryota; kingdom Metazoa; phylum Chordata; class Aves; order Sphenisciformes; family Spheniscidae; genus Pygoscelis; species Pygoscelis adeliae. Next base: position 981,806 of record NW_008823916.1, read on the forward strand.
GCACATACATCTTTGTTGACATGAACTACTTTCCCTCTGAAAACCCTCTGTGCAGTGACTAGCATCTCAACCCCAAGGTACTACAGGCAGGGGAAAGAAAAGGGCTGAAAGGCAACATATTTTCATCAGACTGAAATTGCAAAGGACAAAGAAATTAGTTCTCCTTTTGTTAGTTTATGTTTTGAAATTACAGAAGTCTAAAAAGCAGAGGAATCAATCAGACTTTGTTTGTTTGTTTCCTTGTAGAGCATTTTTTAGTTTTGTTTGTCATACTCAAGCCCAGCTTTGATCTCAGGCTGGTAATACTCCAAACGAATGGTCAACAGCAGAGTGTAATTGCCGTAGGTACTACAGAAGAAAAGGGACAGGGTGTCTGACACATTTACAGAGCAGAAGAGACTTCCACGTTCTCACAGTCCCCTCTCTCGGCTTATGTGATATCCTTAGACTACTGGACAAGCAAAAGCATTTGCTTTTGAAGAGCTCTGATGCTGCAGACCCTGTGTCCTCACCTAACAGCCTATAGAAAAGCACAGGTCCCTGCCGAGTTGCTATGATCAGGATTATACCCAGGCCAGAGCCTTCCAAGATAGCTATTTTTCCACAGAAACAAATGAAACAAGCAAAAGAAATTCAATTTAAGAAATGACCCCGTGCCCGTGTTTCTGTTGTTGTTACGTCTGCACGGGCTCAGAACAGTGTTAGCCTCACATTTCACTGTTCTGGCTTTCTTCATGCTGTGTTGCAACTGCGTGGACATCTGAACAGAGGAGTATTTAATGTGTGTGCCTATGTATCTGAGAATGCACAGATGCTAAGTAAACACATGCTGGTTAGGTCCCAGGTTGGAGCAAATGTGTGTGTCTGTGTGTGCTGGATACGCATGCATCCACGGCAGTGCATACTGCTCAACGTGTATCGGTCCACACAGGTGTGCTGAGGCATGCAGCAGCAGATGCAGAGCAGGGTGTGCTGTAGTGTGTGTGCATGCACTTTTTTTGGATGCCCAGGAGTGTGGGTCCGTGCCCCACAGGTGCCGACATGAACATGTGTCCATACATGTGCGCTTAAGTGTGCACAGCCCTGGGAGCGGCGTGCCAAGCCCTGCTGAGCATTAGCTGTGGGATGGAGCCAACACTGTGCGTCACCCCAGGGCCTGTCCCCGCAGAAGGATGAGGGCCAAAACTCCTCGATGCCAGGGGACTGATACCTGCTAGCTGCCTGCACCATGGCTCCCCACAAAAAGCTACTGTCGCTCACCCAGGAGCACCCACAGAGAGCAGGAGCTGCCCGTAGCCACCCCCAGGACACAGGGCATCACTGACCTCTGCTTACCCCATCCACGGCAATGTGCCTCATGACCGTGAAGCAGAAGCCGGACAAAGCCTTATGCCTTCCACCCAAGGCACTCCCAGCCCTTTGTAGACATCAGGAATTAGATCACAGAGCCCCTAAAGCGATGCGTGAGTGCAATTATCCCTCTCCAGCAGATGGGGAAGATGATTTGGCAGCCCAGGCTGCCCAAGAGCCAGACCTTCTGGCTCCCAGCTCCATGTGCTCACCTCAGCAGCAGCCTCCCAATCAAACCCAGCGGCTCTTCCCTTGCCCGATGCCCCTGGCAGCCATAAGCCGCATGGCTGAGGGCTCACAACCGGCCGATTTTACAGGCGGCGGGTTATTAGCAAGCTCTGCAGTTGCTCCAGCCTCTCCCTGGCACCTTGTCAGAGCAGCCCAGTTCCCAGAGATATTAATAATTATATTTATGCATTATACATATTTTACAGGAAAACATTTAAAATTATTAAATGGCAAGAGGTATCACTTGGAGCCCGCTCCTGGACACAGCCCTGCTCGAGAGATGTGCAATAAAGGCTTCTCCTTCTTCGGAGGCTGTCAACATACTTAACTGGAGGGTGGTGGAGGGGGAGGCCAAAGGAAAGTATTAATCAAGATCTTTAAAAGTTCTCGCTGACAGACCATTTGCCAGCTCTCTCTTTAAATGCTTTTGTGGTCCCATAAAAAGTTTCATTACTCACTACAAAATGTGTTTTAATTATTACCGTTACTCTGACATTAAGCCCTGGGTGTTTCTCTCTTGCTTACCCTCTCTCTCCTCCGTCTCCTTGCCTTTTTTCTCTCTTTTTTTCTCTCTTACTCTCCTGACTCCTGCTCTCTCCCCTCAAGACAGAGGATGCCCTGGCTAACAAGCCAGGTTGAAAAGCCCAGACCCTCTCCAAACGATACTGAAGAAGTTAATATTCAGATCTTGAAATTGTCCCTTTGCTTTGGACACTAAGTATTCCACAGGATTCAAACAGAAAATCTCATCCCATGTGCTCAAAGGATATCTCAGAAGAGTCAAGTAAGTGAACAAGAACATCAGCACAGGCATGGCCAGCCATCCCTGCAGAAGTGACTGGGTGGTGGGCCAACGGGTTTGGTGTCTTTCTGGTCCGGTATATGTGTCTTACCAATATAAACAGCAAGTTACATAAACAACACCTATCTCACTTTTGACATCTGGCTATTTCGGTCCTCCAGGCATTTGGCAACTTGCTTCCGTTGGACCACGTTAGCTCAGTTCATCCATGAGAGACAACCCTATCCCACCAGGCACGGACCTGGAAGCCCAGCATACTGAAAATGTGAGTTATTCCAGTGGAGTCTCCCACAGACTCCCAGTGCCTCCCGTGCCGTACTGGCAGACACTGGTTTTCCATTTCACCAGCCGAGCCTACGCTCAAAGCAACAGAGAGAGTCTCATCATTTGTCCAGTGTCTGGTGGGACATGGTGCTAACCAAAAAGGTTGATAACAATTAAATCATAGCATTGGAGATTCCCCCCTTGCCGCCAGCACCTCCCCACACGCCTCTCCTTACTTGTACAGACCATCTGGTTCCAGGCACTTGAAAATGACTGAATAGAGGCTGGTTTCAGGGACATCTCCGTGGCTCCTACCCGCTGCCACACAGGATGTTGCAAGACCAGAAAGCAAATCATCCGCAAAGCTCAAGGATTCTCCTGGAGAGCAAAGAGACGAGCAAGACCAAAACATCAATACAAGTGCAAAATTATTGCTGACCACTTAAAAAACACTGTAGGAACACCTCTACACAGGACAGGCAGTCAATAAATTCTAGCTGGCTGTGGCTGGTAGGAATGGCCCCAAGTCTATATGGAGAATATCGCCCATGGACAAAGCAAGTAGAAAACACGCCTGGGCCATCAGCTGTAATGAAAGCAGGGCCAGCGCCAAGTCACCACTTGGACAGTGGGAGGGTGCACTCACAGAGCATACTGGCAACATGTGGACTCACTGCAAACACCACACGCGGGTCCACCATCCAAGGACGGGCTCCAAGTCCCCAGAAGAGCGGGAAGCCTGGCTAAACAGGGCTCTCCTGCCCTAAGTGAGCATTCAGGTCTTAAAGGGGACATGGCGTTTTTCAAAAATCACCTGTCACAGTGAAATGTGTTTCTGCTATGTTAGATTACCAGGAAATGAGACATTTTTAGAGCTTGGATGGAATTGCTCTCAATGTGCTGGGTTTTTTTGTGTGCTTTTTTTTTTATTCAATGAAAATCAGTAGCTTTGCATTCCCTTTCATGTGCACTCTGCTGGCTCCTGGAGCTCTGACTGGAGCTCCTTCAGCTGTGCTGAAGAACACTCGCCCCTTTATAAGCATTCGAAGAAAAAAAAATACTAATTAAAAATGCTGAAAAACTTTTTTTTTTTTTTTGTCTTCTGGTTTATAAAGCTTACTAAACATTTAGATCATGACCCAGCTGGAAATGAAAATGCTCCATTTATTAAGCTTTTTGGGCACGATTATCCACTGCCGGGCAACCTGTCTCCTTGCAGTGGGCAGGCTGTCTATCAGTTAGAGCTCATTGCATTCAATTCCCATTTTGCATCAGTGTAACTGAAAGCCCAAGGTACTAAGCAGTAAAAAAAACAGAGTCCCCACTCCCACTGATGGGAATCGGAGAAAGGGCTGCTGCAGCTGATGGAGTTATGCTGGTATAAGCAAACCTGGACCCAGATTGCTGTGTCGGGTACCCTGTGCATGTGTAAATGCCAACACACCGCAGCAGAGGGAGGAGGAGAATTCCCTTCTCAGCACTTTTCTTTCTTTACTTTTCTAAAAGCAAAAGTGACTGAGGGCTACTGAAATGAAGCAGAAGTCTAGGTTCTTGGTACAGACCGTAAGAAATAACCCAGTGGTATAACCAGTCCAGACCGTCTCACTGTGTGGCTGGATTACCCAGGTAGAAGTAAAAATCCCCTCCTCCCCAGCCCCCCCAAACCGCATTTGCGTCTTGTCTCAAAATACACAACTCGGTAACAAATGTCCCCCTTGGCTAGAGAAAAGAGCAGCAATAAATTCTTTTCCTCCCTAAAGGAATCCAAGCCTTAATTATTCATTTTAATGCTCCCAGCATGACTTGTTCTTTCCAAACTTTTTTCAGGCAGCTCTGTCACTGGTCTCCATAGCTTAACCCAGTCCCCAGCCCCGGGTCCGTACCAAACCCCAAGTCAACTCAACGGGCAGGTTGGGTTGGCAGCGGTAAAATCACCACTTGGAAGTTACAAGCGCTGAATGGCCTTGAACAAGACCCTTAGCTCTGAGTTTATGGTTTAAACAAATGAACAAAACCCTATTGCTCATTTCCAACTTTCATTTCCGTCCCTTTTCATACAACGTCGGGCTGGACTGGGGAACTCCCTGTCACCAGAAGTCATTGAGAACAGACACTGCTATGACTTACAAAGCAGATGATGATGAATCACAAACATAAAGAAGCAGGACCAGATTGTGTTGCTGAACTAGAGCAAGAGCTTTTAAGCCTCTTCAGACCTCAAGCAACCTCCCTTTTGACCAGGAAGAAACTTCATGGGGGGACAGATCATCCCATGGGTGCCTGCTGTGGGATCTCACACCTTCCTCCAGAGCACTCAGGGTTGAAAGGCAGCTGATGAGGGGTAGGAAAGAAAATAGCTGGGCAGAGAGACTGTGATGAGCAACTGGAGATTTGGACTGGCAGTCCACGGGTACAAGGAGCATCAGTCAGGACATCTATGCCAGGGAGAACAAGAGATGGAATGGGAGAGAAAAACACAGGGCTGAGACAGGGAGTGCAGAGGGTGGAACCAGACTTGCAGGAGATTGAAAATGGGATGGAAAATGTCACGTGCAACCACTGAATTAAAGCGTGTATTAAAATTGCACAGCTAACTTTCTTTAAGGCACCCACTAACTTCTGAGTGCTCGTCTTTCATGGTCTTTCCGGGTAGCTTTGAGGGGAACAGGCTGGCAGCGAGCGCTGCCCTGAAACGCAGCGGCAGCTGCATCACACAATGGTCTGGTCTGCCATGGATCAGACCTGCCTAGGTTGTGGAGTACGTTGCTGTCCCCCCGCACGGGAGGAAATGCAGCTCTCAAGGTCTGCAGTGTCAGCTTGGGTTAAGCCAAAACCCTTGCAATAAAATCCCTACAGCAAGAGGGTTTTGTGTTCAACCCTGAGCCTCTGGGGAACTTTCCCCTCTCGTTGGCCCTGCTACAATCAAACAAAAGCAAAGAGGTTGTTATGAAAATAGCAAAACAGATGCTAGCAAAGGTGCTGAAACATCAGGCCCAAGGCTGGGAGTGTTTCTGCACCTGTATAAGCAGCAGTGAGATCGCTGGTGGTGCCAGCCTGCACGGACTGCGGAGCAAAGACAGGGTTGGGTAATGGACGCCCAAGGGACGAACCGACTACCCAGAGCTGTCAATCCGCAGCGAACACAGGGAGCTGCTTTTCTGTGCTCTCCCTGGGTGAAGCAGAGCACACAGCAACTTTATTTGTTCATCTCACACAAGAGAAGTCTCTCTTCGTTCAGTCCGCAGTGCTCTGAGAGCAGCTGAAATGAAATTTCCTAAGCCTGCCCTAGGACCAGAAAACAAGTTATTCCCTAAATTTAGACTGGCTCCTTGTCAGTGGAATGCAACTAAGGCAACAAGTGCATTTGCTGGCTTTGCAAGAGGATGATGGACCACTAATGTTGCCCTACCAAGCAAAAGCGGTCTTGGGATGTTGTAGCAATAGAGGAACAATGACCTAACTGCACAAAGGCCATGGTGGGAGCTCAGTGCATAGTATTGCTCATCTGTGCTTATGAACAAGGCACAGGGAAAGCAGGAGAGACGGCTTCTCAGGGAAATAACAAAAAGCAGAAGTTTACCATACAAGCAGAGACACAAAAAGGCCAAGCAGAAATACATGAGACTGAATACATCAACAAGGCAGGCAGTCAGATGGAAAATAAATATTTAGGCTAATGGGCAGTAACAGCAAGAGAAAGTAAATTGGATATGAATAAATGGTCTACTCCTGAGAAGGGCAAATAACCTATCTTAAGAAGGAGTTTGATCACCTTATAAAAGGGATTATATGGATAAGTAGCTTGTGATGGAAAGCAAAAGGGGCTTCTCTTTCCCGTCTGGACCTGTGTTCTTGTACACCCCGCCAGCAAATATAAAGAAGGATTTCAGCCTCCCAAAGCAGCCCTGAAGCACAAACCTTCTAGATTGTTGTAGTATCTTTGCTCGCGTTATTAAATTTCAGAAAGAATCTAAAGGTTCTCTGCAGAGTAAATGATAGCTAAGTAGATCATCTCTGTGGAGTAGGAGATATTTTAGTGACCAGCCAGCCAGCCATCTGTGTCCTTCATTAATAGTAATAAATAATTGATGTCACACTAAATAAAGCCATAAGCTGTTACAGATATCAAGGACAAATGACCAGCTCCTGTGATGATGCCTCACCTGTGTTCACTTCTCAGTAGTAAAAAATCCAGACCAGAGCTCAACATCACTATGGTAAGTGCTGTGCACAGAGCAAACGGTGGTACCTGCTGCACACTGATTACAGCTAATGGAGCAATTGTGCTCAGTAAGGGGATGCTGATACTCCCAGCTGTACACCAAATCCCTGCAAGAGTCTCTTCCCCCTCATTTCCATGCCACTGCCTTCCCAGGACTAGTCTGCCCCCAACCATCCAGTTCCCCAGGCAGCTTTTGAAAATCAATCTCTGATACTAATGACTGCTGAGAAGATGCACGTCCCTCCAGGTGGCATTTTCCTTCTCTGTCCAGTGCAACCCCTCGCTACTGCCTTGTCCTCTTCCGCAGACATGGCTGTGGAGTTTGGCAAACCTCCTCTTTCTGGTTTTGTAAACATGTATCTTACACTGATTCTGGTGTTGTGGTGAGTCAGAGGTCTCCCTAAAACAGGAAAATAACAGCAGGCTTGGAGCTTGCAGCGGGGTTAGCCCCATTTTGTGAAGCTTTGCAAACTTCTCCTGGCCACACCAAGGCATATAGGTCAACCCACCGGTCATGGCTCTGGGATAGCCACCTGGGAACTCAACTTGATGTCTGGTCTGGAGGAGGAGGACACGCCTGACTCAGCTGCCTGTCTGCAAGGCTGAGCTGGCAATCTGCTCTCGAGCGAGCACATTTCTAGTGGCAGGAGGCTCCGATGGGCAGGAATGGGGACTGAGGAACAAAAATGGATGGGAGCAGGCTCAGACCGCTTGCTTGCAGCATCCAACAGTCTTAGTCTGCCTCAGTCCTTCCACCGCGACCCGTGCCAGCGACCAGCAGTTGTGGACAGCAGGCAGGATGAATCACCTATCAACCATCCCACTGAAGACAACAAGAGTTACGGCATTGAGTTCAACCAGACTAAACAAGAGAGCGAGGCCAGAAGCCTCCAGGAGGTTAGAGGAGCAAAAGGAAGCTCTGGGACCCTCACAGGCATTCGCACACCTTCAGCCCATGTCCCTGTGTCGATAGCAGCACGGACAAAACCCAGGCAGTGCAAACCAAAGTGGAAATGAAGACAAGAGGAGAGCTCCCTGCTCCAATTCACCTTCGAGATTCCTAGAAAGAGCACAAAGGGGAAAGTAGGAAGGCACCAATGTCTCTGTCTTGACAGCTTCTTTACTAGACTGGATGAAACCAACGCTGCAACGTTACCAATCACTTTCTTCTGATTGTGGCTTTCTCTCTCCGTCTTTCTCCCTTTTGCTTTTTTTCAACCTGTTTTCAATTTATTCTTGTGGCATCTCTGACTGTGACCTCATTCTGGTACTTAAGTAAGAAAGAAATGAAAGAAATCACATTTTATTTAGCTTGGTTGGTTTTGAAGCTTTAGCAGAAGAAAGATTAACCTTTTCTGCCTAACTTAATGAAAACAAGGAGAAAGCCTGTATGGATAAATAAATATCTGTGTGGGTATGGAGCAGGCACGATCGTGTTACAGCCCCGGTGGAGCTGTAATGGGGAACAGGCGCGTTCCTGCGCAGCGGCTCCCAATTCCCGATCCATTTTCAAGGAAAGAAAAACAGAGTAGAATGTCAGAGGCCCAAGTGGGCATAAATGAGGGAGCCCGGGGAAGGCAGATGGGGCCCAGTGAGGACCTCCGTCCCCGGCAGTGACCTCCGGAGCAATGCCAACGAAGCAGATGGAAAAAGAGACCTTACTCCACTTTGCTCTTGCCAGGTTTTTGTTCCTGAAACAAGGGAACAAATGGCATGCTCAGCCCTCCAAGTTCATCACCTCTTGGGGGTACTTGTCCCACCCTCCTCTTCCTCCGGGGTTCTGCCTCCGAGGAGGGGAGGTTCAGAGGAGGACTGTGAGCAGAAGGCTTGGATTGGGTTTTTGGATGGATAGTTCCAGGGTGGTTCCTCCACAACAGAGTTGTACCTGGGTTTAATGTGCTTCGGATCTGGCGCTTGGTGGGGGAAGGCAGCGAAAGGTGGTTTCACTTGGAGATGATGGGCTGATTTAAGTTAGTGTAACATAACTTCAGGCGACGGAGCTGTTCCGATTTACATCAGCAGATGGTCTGTCTCGCTGCCTAGATCATTAAAAGCAAACCATCCCTACTGATTCTGGTGGAAGGATGTCAAAACCTCCTTCCCTACAGGGCTTGCCAGATTATAAAAGAAATAAAAAGGCCTAGTTATTACTAAAAAATCTTCTGCCCACATTCTGGGAGCATCCATGCATGCCAGCCTCTCGTGTTAGATGGGAGCCTAAGTCCCACGCCCAAAAAGCCTGCAGCCTCTGAAATAATTTCTTTATCATGACTTTTCTCAAAGACACATCCATCGGGAATCCCTCTGGCTGGGCACAGGTTGTCTAGGCTGAAACAGAAAAGCCAGTGATTATGCTGTGCAACTTTGGGCACAGTTTGTGCCTCACTTGCCAACTTATACAAAGATGCAAATTGCAGTACTTCTCTGAATGCCTTCACCTTGCCTAAGTTATGAATTTTGGGGGAATTTGCTTCCTATGTCTATATGCTACTAGACACATTAATAATGATGAAGAGCTCTCCTCTGGGCTTCCCAGTTCCTCTGCTGATGGAAGACTGCATTTGTAGATGGCTAAATTTAAGAAGCAATGCTTTAGCTGAGCTAAGAGTAAAAGTTGCATTCCAGTACCACAGAAGTCCCTCGAATGGCTTCGCTGGTGCTCTCCAGGGCTAGAACTTGCTGCATACGGAGTGACCATGTGGAACTCAAGGCTGGGCTGTTTTACACTGTTCTTATCAAGAGCAGCCAGTCTGGAAATGGTCTTAATTCGGATGAGCTGCAATGTTCTAAAAACATGATGTACAAAGCTAATCATGAGTGTATTCTTCTTTTAGGGTCATCAGTAGGACTCACTGCTCCTTCGCCTGAGCTCTCCACAGACTGCTTATCACAGTTCTTTCACAGTCAATATCTAAGACCTCAGAAAAACTGCTTCAACTCATGTAAAAATGAACCACCTCCTCCATCTCCCCCAAGGCAGTATGCTGCTGGAGAAGAGTGAGAATTAATGCATTTCATTCTGTGCTGTGAGCCCTCCAGTATTTCTCAAGGTTCACTGGGTTGCTAAGGGTCAACCACAGCCAGACACAAGCTGACTCTGCTATGCTTGGAGCCATCCAGGCATGAGCCAGTTCCAATCTCAAAGCCACGTATTCACATTAGCATGGTGGAGAGTCCAAGTGAATTTATCTATTCCCTTGGAGTTTGTTTTGGGCTCTGTAGCATGTTAACATAGTTACTTGCTTTCAAGGCAAAGTGGGAACCCATTTGTGCTGGGAGTTGTGCAGACACAAAGCAAAGACATGAGCTTTATCCTCAGATACTTCTTGTCTGGCAGAAGATTTTGTCCATCACCACAGATCTAGTTCTCACTCTCATCACCACAGACCTAGTTCCCACCCTCATTCTTGCTTTCCTTTCATTTTTAGCTTCTTTTAAATTAGAGATTTCTAAACAATGGACCAGTGGTCCAGACCACTTGGTGGTCCCCAAGGCCCACAGTCAGCAGTCTGTAGCAGATCCAGGGACTGCACAGAGCCTTATGTTCACCAGGAATTCCACCAGCGCTGCTACAGCCCCAGAGCCACTCTTCTGCAGCATAAACTGATGTGTCACATACTTCAGAGACGGCAAGAAAACCTGCATCATAATCTCTTTCTTCTTAAATGCACAAAGCTACTGCACTCTTGCATTCCTAGGGGAACAAGCTACTGTCCGAAAATGAATCCTAAATTTTGGATGCAAAGATGGCACCAAGGTCCTGGGCTCCACCAGTCCAGAGCACTGGTAGGTTCCATCTTCTGCTGGGATTGAGATGACTAAACTTGAAAGGGAGCAGCTTTCACCATGAGACATGTCAGAGGGCAAATCCTGGGATCCTTCCTAAAGAAAGGTCAATGACAAGGTGATCCTGGCCAGTCCAAGTGGGCCCTGGTGATACATCTACAACGCATCTGACATACAAATTTGCCTAGTACACAAACTTCCTAACCTGCCTAGTACATGATGGTCTATGAAGAAAGCAGGGGACACTGCCAAACAGCAGGGTCAGGTCCTTCATTTCCAGCTCTACTGAGCATTATTTTCAGCTCTTTATGACCAAATACTCCAGTAGTTTAACGCCCCACAGAACTCCACTGGCTGACTTGTACCCACCCAGATCACTTACACACATAAGCAAATACCAGACTAGCAGGAGGGGGAAAGAACATTTCCTAGAAAGAAACTCAGTGTGCAATTAATCGCTAAAAACATAGTCATCTCGGGTGATTTGTCGAATCAAATTAATGTAAACTTATGCTGAAAAGCCATCAGCTGGTCTGTGCTTCACTTCTCCTTGCACTTATTGGGAAAGTGGAATTTTTGGACTTCTTAGATCAGCCAGTTTCTTCTATATTGCCACTGTTGCCTGACCCTGCTCCCGGTCCCTTCTTAGACTTCATGGCTCACTGCTAGAAAGTGGACCAAACCACTACCTGTAGTGGCAACCAATTTAAAGAAAATATTCTTTGTTTGGTCCCATTTATTCTAAATAGAGGTAATATGCGTAGATGCTAATGAATTAGTGATAAGACTTTGTACCAGTATATTCCGAAGGGCTCAGCACACATAACTGCAGCCAGATCTGCAGCCTGTTAGCCAACAAACACTTACAAAAATTGGTCCTGATGGAGGGACCCACATGGAAGCACTTTGGCCCTAATTTGGCCCTAATATGCAGTTTTAGACATTTGAGAATGTGGGGGCAGATCCTCAGTTCATAAAATCTCCTGTAGCTCCCTTGAAGTCAATGAAACAATAACAATTTACACTAGCTGAATTTCTGCATCCTGGCTGTGAGCTATTTGGAACAACTACACCATAATGATTATTACAGATATTTCAGATCACTTGTCTAAGACGGATAGGAGAATACCACTGCATGAGAAAATAGAGTTAGTTTGCTATGATTTCCAAAGAATTATTGACCCATATCTTGCAAACATTTACACATGTTTAGCTTTATTCATGTGAGTTGTTCCATTACGCTCGTGTGCCAGATAAACTAATGTACATGCTTGCAGGACCAAGGTTAAAACTTGTGCAAACACAGTGAGTTCTAAATATTTTTGTAGATATGTTCAGTTACCTTGGATTCAGACTAGAAAGCATGTCATTTGACTGCACCTCTTTTCATAACTCTCCATTTGTCCAAGCAGGTATCACAAGAGAAGCCAAATGTGATATCAGGGTAAAACTGAGAAAAGAAGCAATTATCTGACCAATCTCAGAAGCTAGAAAACACCTACTCAGTCTGGACTAATGTATGCAAGAGTTGACATCAGTTCTTGAACAAGGAATTACCTGGGTTACTAGAGTATATTCACAACAGCTTTCTTAACACAGCTAATGAATCATTCACTTATTGATTCCCCCATAATGAAGTTAACATTTGTCTTCACGGTTTTGATTCATTAGAAGACACAAGTCAGTGAAGAGGAGAAAGAACTGGCCTCTTGGCCATGAGGAGTCTACTTCAGCATTCATCACCATATCAGCAATCACTCCATCTTTTCCACTAAGACCTCAAGGTGAGACAGGATCTCCTGCACCACTGCACAGTCCTGCTGCTCACAAGGACGGAATACAATCTCTAATTTCTTAAATTGAGCTGATTTTGTTTCCTTGAGGACAAAACGTGTCAACAAGGCGCCTGACACCCAGAGACTTCAATGCACTTCACAAAGGCCATTAATACCTCCGACAATGTGGCAGCATTTACATCCCTCAGCCAAGACGTGAGCTCTGTTACAATACACACCTGCGTCGCAGAAGGCCGCAGCGTCGGGCGAGGTGACAGGCAAAGGAGCAGGGTCGCAAAGAAAGGAAATTACTTTTTCAAGATAGCAGGCAAAAGGCAAATTTGAGGCTATAACCCAGAGCCCCAGTCCAGATCTCTAACCACTAATACCTGGCTTTCATCTCTGAAAGACTATTAACCCTTTTTTACAAGTGAGCAAACTCCAGGCACTGAGGATACCTGCCATAAGCGCACAGCAGGATGCTGGCACGGAAGGAATGCTTTCTGCTCTGAATTTTAAGTCACATTTCCCAGAAACCAAGACAAATCAATCCTGGCATCCACAGGAAAGGGGAATTGTTAGTAACCAGGACAGCTCTGATGGACTATGTCCCCTGGGAACCCATCTCACCAAAGGCCCTCTGTGGCAGGAACAGTTGTCTGACTCCTAGATGTCCTTGGCAAAGCAAGGTATCTGGGCATACTTCCCATCCCCAGGATCACCGATCGCTCTAGGATGGTTAGTTGGAGACATGTCATCGCCAGCAGCTGTGCAACATCTTACCACTCAGACGACAAAAGACAGATTCCCAGAATGAGCAGAGCAGGATTAAGCCAAGTGGTAAATGGATTCCAGGGCTGTTCCAGGATCTGTGCTGACGAGGGAAGCCAGTGCCAGGTAGTCAACCCCAAGCTCATACGGCGAGGTTATCACTTCCCTCTTTTCTTCAAATCCGTAAATAGAACCCAAACATCACTTGGGCCATGTTAGAGAGATAAGGTGAGTCTCTCCCATCCCTTGCAAAGCTTGAAATAGAAGCTCTGCTACTCCTTATCCTAAGCATCAAGCGTACGATATTGACATTTAGTAGTAGGGAAAATTACCCAAACAATGAACACTCTCAGGTCTCTCTTCTCCCCTCCCTTCCCCTGGTCCCCTGGAAAATGTTCATAAAGTGAAGTGGAAAAAAAAAAAAAAATTCAAACCCCAACAACCAAACCCCAACCTTCCTAAGGCTGTGGAAATAACATGTAGAGGAGAAGAGTGAGTCAGGCTCTGCTAACTGTACACGGGTCACCACTCCTGAAGGCGGAGATGATTCACCAAGGCAGCAAGAACTAGAAGGTAGAAGAGACCAAAAAGAGGGTGCAGAAAGAAAGCTGTATCCAAGAAGAGAAGGAAATAAGAAATGAAATGGTTCCGGGTTGCACGCACCTTGCTCTTTATCGAACACCACTCAACTGGAACTGACCCAGGATGACTCACTTGATAGTGGTGAGATTATTCCCTTGGTGCTTTGTCCAGCCTTTCTTTATGAGAAGGAGGGCAAACAGGCTGTAAGACCTCAATCCATCCCCACCCCCTGCTCTTCCCTCTCTTCTTCCCCTGCCTGAGATGCTCAGCGGAGCCTCACCTTCCTGCTGCCTCTGCTTCTACCACTCCTTTCCTGCACCCATTCCCTTTAACCGCGGCAGCATTGCGGGACTCTGTTTTCCCCATAAAAGATGCCTTCAAGGAGATGAGAAAAGCAGGGCCTGCTTAGGAGCACGGCATGCCATGGGAAGGCCCTCCTGGATGCCACTGGAACAGAAAGCACATTGTCACAAGGGATGGAGAGGAGCACGGGGCTCAGGTGCCTGGGGAGAACTCTGCCTGCCAGAATGCTCTCCTGCTATTGCCCCATTCATCCTTCCTCCTCAGCCGCCCCCCCTCCTTTTATTTAATAACCATAAAAATTCAAACACAAAAAACTTGCTCTGAAAAAAACCTAAATAAATAATAAAAAAAAAAATCCTCCCTCTCAAGTTCACAATGAGAGCTGTAAAACTTTTTCTGCTTGGAAAATTCTCCCGGTCAGTTTTTCCTACTGTTTAATCCCTGCTTTGAGTTACACAGAATGAGTAAACACATTTTATAAGGTTCTAATTCATACCTAACCCATACAGTTTATAGCTTTACATAGTAAAATACACACACACACACTTTTTATATATATATATATACACACACACACACTCACATACATATGCATAAAATAGCAGCCTTGGTCCCACTCCTGCGAGCCTCCCAGCAGCAGGTCTGATTGCTCCGGCATGTGCTCTGCTATGAAAGCAGCCTGGCATGCTTAGGTGTGAGTTAGCTGGCCTGGGAGTAGTTTCCGCTCCAGATTCCTGCAACCTCCTTTGTAATAAATAAGTAGTCAGTCTCGTTAAGGGAATGGTGGGATCCACCGTTCCATCCTTGGAGGACTAAGGAACACCACCGCGTGGTAACCCAGGAACAATTTTTGTCCCTTTTCTGCCCAGCGAGCACCTGGAGCGAAGCCCCATGGCAGAGAGGCAGCCGAGGCTGCGCTGGAGGAGCTGCGGGGAGCTCAGCTACCATGCGGCCATGGCCAGGCACCAGGCAAGGATGCATCTGTCTGAAAGGCAGCTCTCTGCTGGCAGTGATTAGACAAAACCTGAAGGTGGGCACTCACTCAGGATGGGCTACGGTGTGAACACCACCAGTTGTTGCTCTGGAGGAAGGCAGGCAGCCCTCACACCAAACTCCTTCATGTAGCTGTGGGTTAGGGTCAGCCCCAATGGGGCGTTGCAAATGTCTTGCCCTGTGCCAGCCTCTGCACCAAGCTACTGGAGAAGTAGTTCCTCCTCTGCAGTGAAACCCCGTCTTTCACCTTTGCTTGGGACCATGGAGGCCAGTCACGATGTGTTGTGGATGGCATTAAGGCCAAAGAGCTACGTGAACCTCAGTCTCCCACTCCAGCTGTTTGAGAACCAGCCACCACCTCCTGCCTTTACCTCCCTGGAGGCAGAGCTGACCAATTCGCTCAGTTAGACCTGGGCTCTGCTTCAGGTCCCTCTGCTTCTTCAGCCTTTTAACCCAGTGTGGGCAGGGGAGATAGAGTCCTCTTGACCTGTTAATTCCACCCAGGAAAAATACACCACCTGACACTGAGAGCTTGTGAACAACAGCAAACCCCAACGGTCCACAAGGAGGTCTACCTTAACATTTCTGATGGGCGTCTGTGCAGCTCTGGTACTCCCAAGCATCCCCAGGGTGAATAGCTGTGCACATCAGACCAAAAACTCAGCAAGAACACTCCCAAACTCTGCACAGGGGGAACCTTATAAACATTTTGAGCTGCCTGCCAGTGGCTTTGATCTTGGCTGTAACCCGAAGGTAGGAAATCTTTATGACTATTGACTAAGGAATTGCCTCTACCATTGCTCTGAAGAAGGTGGCTTCTCTTGAGCTTTTGTGTTTTGGGTTTTCCTGCTCGTTTCCCCCAGCGGCTTGCTATTAAATTAAACCGAGCGTCTCATACAGTCCCATACTTCTGTCATAGAGAATAACTGTAAGTGATTAAAATACTGGTTCTGCTATACCTCTGCAAGACCACACCAAGAGATCATTTCCTCAGAGGAAAGAGAAACAGAGACACAGAGAGAACTGTGTCAGTGACACAGCCGAAGCCTCTGCCGATACAAGCCGCAGCATCTCCCCTGACACGAGCGGGAACGGAGCAATTTGTGCCAGTCGAGAGCCTGGCTCTAAATCGCGCTTGGTGCAGTGCAGCTCCTCTGAGCAGGAAGACAAGCAGACAACAGAAACACCCAGAAAATGTCCCAGACACTGGATTTTGTGGTTCTCCAGAAAAGCCTTTTCGCAGCATTTGTTTGATTTATAGGATCTGCTGCCCTGAGCCCCATGTATTCCCCTGATGGGCTTTCCTCTCCCAGAGGGCATCCAATTAACCAGCAGAGAAATCAGAGTGACAATTAACTTATTTTCATTTCCTGACTCACTATCATACCTCCCATCATCTTGTTTTTCCTCATCCCTGCTTGTTTACCCCAGCCCCAACCCCTCTTCTATTCAGAAACCAAAGAAATAGCAGGAACCAATGTAACCCCCACCAAAAGGCCAGGGTCAACTGGAAACCCACACTGCAACAACACAACTGCCTGGTCTTAATCTCCTCAGCTTTGTCTTCTCGCCCTCCAACACAGCCTCCGCACAAGCTGTCAGTAAGCCAAATCCCCGCAAGCAAAAATGAGTTGACCCTTGAAGTAATTTTTTTTTAAATCAGGGTGCCCCTGCATCCTTTAAGTCCTCGAGCAGCCTTGCACAAAAGCCACCTCCCAGGTGGGAGATTGTCTCCAAAGACCATGCTCCGGGTCTCCTCTAGCAACCACGGCTACGGCTGCCTGAACCACGCCCCCAGGGGAGCTAGCACCGTTACCATCCCTGCTTTTCTCTCTCTATTCCTTCTGCCCGTTGCTGCTGTTAAAACCAAGGTTTCAATTTTTCAAGTGCAAAGGTTGGCTTGAAGAATCAGCCTCTTTTTTTCTGGGAGCTTTTTTGATACACAGTCCCTCCAAGGGTGCGAAAAAGCACTCCGGGTCATCAAGGTGAAATCATGGGCATCATTCAAGCCCATCCTGGCCAGTTCTGTGATAACTTGTCACTTGAAGGCACAGGCAAAAGCCATTGCTCAAGCTAGTGGTTTGAAGTTGCTTCCAGCCATACAAAATGTGAGATGTGGGCTTCAGGCCCCATAATGCTATTTTCATTTTCCTCCTCCTCCAAGCAAATAAACTGAGTGTTTATTTCCTGAATGCTCTGGTCTGAGAAAGGGCAAAACTTTCCTCCAGGAGCCAGGTGGCTGGAAAGAGAAGGCAGAGGCAAATATTTGCCGAATTTGTCAATGAGCTCTTATTCCATTTTTCTTATTAATATTTATTTAGACATAATGTGAGGGAAACCTGCTCAGACCACAGCAATGTGGGAGATTCCACTGTTATTCTCCTCATGCCAGCTACTGGCGGGGAGGGAGGAGAGAAGGAAAAACAGAGACAAAGTGAGAGTGTCAGGGAGTTCACAAGCAATTTAGAGAAAGTCACGGGCCTTTGTCTTGGCTTAGCAAAAGGTGGGATGCCTTGAGAAAGTGAATGCATCTATGGACCATGTGGTGGGTCAAAGAGGTTGAATAGCTTGGCCTTCCTTGCTGCTATTCAAGGCACAGGTGTAGCTTTGAGAGAGAAAATTACCTCATTATAAAGCCCTCTTCTTTTTTTTTTCTTTTAAAGGAAGGAATCATTAATGACATGGAGACAAGGAGAATAAACTGCAACCCCAGGTTTAGTAAATTGTGTGAGACGAACCTGATGTATTTCTTCAATGAGACAGATCATTCCCTAGACACAAGAAGCGTGGTACAATCTAATTTATCTGGGTATCAAGAGGCACTAGCCATGACACGACATGGGTAATTATTAGGTGAGCTTGAAAAGATGGGAATTAGCAGAAGAATTATACAGCAAGTAAGGAACTGAGTAATGGCCAAATGAAAACAGGCTATGCTGAGAAGAGAGTGATGGGAACTGAGTTATAACTAGCAGGGTTCCTCAATGATCAGGCTTGTAATCAATCTTATTTCTCACTGGAAATACAGCAATTATTTTAGCACCAATGAAGTGGAATGCATTATTAGTGCACAGGAGATCAGAGGATCAGTCAAAAGAAATTAAAAGATCTTGAGGGTTATAGTAATACAAGTGGAATGAATTTTAATATTTAAAAATGCAAATTAACTTAAAGATGGACATTAAAATAGTTCTTTTGTTAGCAGGAACGGAAGCAAAGGAGGAGGAGGAGAAACGCCTGGATGCACTGGCTGGTCACAGCACAACCACGTGTTGCTGCTGGATGAGGGCTCGAGAAAAGGAAAGGAAAATTTTGGATCAGCTTAGAAAGGGTCTTCCAGTTGAAATAGAGAAGAATCAGGTCCTTTGACAGCAAAAGGCTGAATGTGATGGCTCACTACCTGCCTCGCCGGTAGAGAATCACAGAAAGTCTCCAGTCCAACCTCTTCAAAGTGGGGCCAACTGCAAAGCCAGGGCATGGTTGCTCGGGGCTTTATGCAGTTGAGTTTTGAAAATCTCCAGGGGCTCCTCCAAGAGGCACATAGCTGGTGTATAAATAATCACGGCCTGGTAGCAGAAATCCCACTGGACTGTGGTGTCCAGGAGAAAAGACCTGGATGCATTTCCGCAGGGCTTCAAAGCCCCAGCATGCTGGCTCCCCAAACTGGCCGGGAGGTACACGGCTGTGAGCGTGTCCCCTGTTGCCCTCCACTGGATAGAGGGAGAATGTCACACTGCTCTGACATGTCTGGGGACAGCACATCCTAAAAGCATCTCCTCTTTCAGCTGGGGTAATAGTCTGTGCTCTGGGAATAGAGCAGCTGAACTCTAGCTCTGTTTTTTCTCTGACAGTGTCTCGTGTAGCAACAGCTGCGGGACATAGGTTTGCTCA
The DNA here is from genome assembly GCF_000699105.1 of Pygoscelis adeliae. Lineage (NCBI taxonomy): Eukaryota > Metazoa > Chordata > Aves > Sphenisciformes > Spheniscidae > Pygoscelis > Pygoscelis adeliae. Next base: position 1,000,773 of record NW_008823916.1, read on the forward strand.
AACCACAGCCAGACGATTGGAAATAAAAACGATATTCATATATTAATTAACATCTGGTTACTTGTCTAATTACATGATACAATGTGCATGAGTTTTTTGTTCCCTTCATATTTTATGCATTGAATGAAAACTAAACAAATGTTGCAAAAGCAACAGTGCAAAAGCAAAAAAACAAACACTACCCAAGTTTGTACTTGTAACACTTACTGACACATCAGTTTAATTAACATGTAAAAAAGGACATGACTAAACCATGACAACGAAGATGGTGGTGACACCAAACTGGAATTAACATCCAGCCTGATCCAACCTGGCCATTTTTCATTAAATTGGGCTTCCCTTTACACATATTCTTTTTTTAAAAGTAATAATTTGTTAAACTGAGCAGTTCAGGGCCTGATTTAGCAAATTATTACTTAGCCATTTTCAAAAGCCACTTCTAATGAAAACCGGCCCTAAAAATTTCAGCTGGACTGTAAAGCACCATCCCAATGGAAACGAGTCGATGTCACCCTGCCTGTGCAACACATCTGACAGCGTCTGATGTTTTCTGCCACACTTCGGGGATGGAAATAAAAAAGAATGAGGGGGAAGGAAAGCCGGATTAATTAAGAAAAGTCATCAGTCAGGTTGTCTGGTGGTAACACATTATCCTGCGCATGCGGCCGTCCCCACGCGGCTGGCAGGGGCGGGTGATGGGATGCCTTGTGGCCACCACGGAGGTGAGGGGGACAGTGTGCATCTGCACGAGCACGCGGGTGGGCAGGGAAAAGAAAAGCTGAAGGCTTGGCTTGGCACTTGGTTCCAGGTTACATTTGGATTTTGTTCAGAAAGGGGCGTCGAGAGCGGAGGCAGAGGTGAGAGCAGAGCCCCTCCTCCTGCCCCAGCACAGGCGACCTGGGTGAAATAAATGCCCAACGCATGCTGCCCCACTGAGAAATCCAAACGGGCTCTTACATGATTAAACACTTCCTCAAAAAGGCTGCAGGCTTCATTAAAAACACAACAACAAGAACAAAAAAACCCAACCCTAGGCTCACAAACTCCTTTCTGAACCCAACAGCAAGAGTGGAGTAAGAAGAGTCTTGGGGCTGGCAGAAGTGGAAGGCCACAGGGTTTCGGGAAGCAGCTTGCACAGAAGCGGGGCTCCCCGGCACTCGCCCCCCCAGTGCCTGACCCGCTTGGGCACCAGTCCAAAACCATGGCTCTGTTTCATGCTGCTGCCAGGGAGGGAACATAAAGCAACTGCTCACCTTTTGGGTGGACCGGTGCCCATGCTGGAAGCCTCTCGCCAGCACAGCAGATACATACGGGTACAACCTGGGTATGAGCACACATCTTGGGTGCCAGCTCTGAAGGGTTAATGCCACCAGCTAGCAGCTGGTGTCACCCTCAGTTTGCTAACAGGGACCAGAGGCAGGAGAGGATTCCTCTCCTCATTCAAGTTGCCCATCCTTCACTCAAACCATCCCAACCACACGAGCCCTGCCCTGACGGCAGCGAGGTGTGATCCAGCTCCCCCAGCTCATCTCACTGCAGCATCATTATGAAGGTGACCGGACAGGGTCCCACCATGAAGAGTGATTTTATGGTTAGCGTGCAGACCCCCGTAACCCAATATAGATGTTTCTATCCCTTACTGCATCTCTGCATGAGGCCAGATCCGTACTCAGCTACCCGAGAAGAGGATGCCCATGAAAACAGCCCCCCCAAGCAGAGCAGGTAGCATGGCCTCAGCACGCTGGCCCAGCACTTTCCGTATGTTCAGCTCCTATAACACTGCCAAACTTTAACTGTTTGGGTTGAAATTTTCCACACTGGGTATCTGCCTCAGGCTGAATTTTTTTTGGAAAGTTTCAGATAAAACAAGTCCGGCCAATTCCAACAAGGCAGCTCAGGAAAAAATATAGTTTTCCTCATGTTAAAAAAAAAAAACAAAGTCAAAAAGCCAAAACCAACTTACAACTTTTGTTGTGAAGCCCCAGTGTTCAGAGCAGGGACTTGGCATTTGGCAGACAGGGTGGTCACTGCGTTAACGACACGGCTTTGTCATTAGAAATTTCATTCAAATCGGCAGCATTGCAAGGCCATCAGTGCTCAGTTTGCACACACTCCAGAGAGGTCGTTTGGCTTCTCCTGAGTTCCCCGTGATGCTCCAGCCCCTCACAGCTCCTGCACTGGATCACACCGTGCACACATCCCTCCCGAAGGGTGGGTGAGCATGCCCCAGCCAAAAGGCAGCCCATAGCTTTGTCACTACTTATTCAGGGACTAAAAAACATTGCTTAACGTTTCCCAACTGCCTGGTGCCTGCTGCAGCCGCAGGGGAGAGGCAACTCATGCATTAAGCACTAATGCAATGGTAATGCAGAAAGGGCAGAGGGCCGTGCAGGGGCTGCAGATGACGCTGTGCTGGGAGTTGGAGAGGGCGCTGCAAGACCACCACAGGTGAATGCACAGAGAGATCTCACTGCACAGAGAAATGCCTGAATAAAA
>NW_008823916.1:1003341-1015684 GCF_000699105.1 Pygoscelis adeliae
ATATCAGTGACTTCTGTGGGGCAGGATTCAGCTCTTATAAAGGAAAAACAGATAGAAGAAAATAATAAAATCCAGTAACAAAGTGATACAGAGTGTCTTGCAAATTATGGCCTATTCTGCATGAACAGACCTCGCTGCTTTGCTTGTTTTAGTGCACTGGGCTTTCTCTTCTATTAATTTTTTTAACTGCAAGTGGTAACAATAATCACATGCTTCCATTTGCTCAGCAGGTAACCCCGCTGGCGTGTGTGCAAGCAGAAAGCAGGGCAGCTCTTAGGCTGCAAAACAAATCACTTTGTCTGGGATTTACCTCCCTTTAGCCCTCTCCAAACAAGGCGTCTAATTAGGTTCTTCCTCTAGTCAACAGAAAGGTAAGGGTATCTCCTGACAGCGATTCCTCACACCCAGACAACATTAATGAAGACATGCAAGAGAGATTTCCTGTAGAGGAAACCTGTGCAGCTCCACTGACCACTGCGGGGGCCTGGCCATGCAGGTTAGGCAGATGACGTTAATGAGGATGTGCCCAGGGCTAAGGATACAGCTAAACTGTCATGGAAACCACCAGACTCATAGTCAGACTCTTCTACCGTACACACCGTCAAGGAAGCACAACTGAAATGTGGATGCAGGCTGAGCTTCAGGAAGGAGGACCGCGAGACGCCATCCCACGGATCGACATTTCCATCCACTTAGTCTCAACTACTCTGATCAAAATCACAACCAACACAACCCACCAGCACATCTCCCGCAGAGCCATGTGGGCATTGGTGCATGGGAGCTTGCACTCTCAGGCTAAGAGCCCATCACCCTGGCCAGTGGGCAGCAACCGGGCTGGAAAGCCCAGGCACCTAGCAATGCTCAAGCCAACCCTTATCTCCAGGGCTGTGTGCTTCAACTCTACCTTCCCAAAATGGGAATAATAAGAGTTCCCTCCCCAGAGATGGCTGGTGAGAAAAAAATTCACAAGACATTATAAAATACTGATGGAATAACATATCAGGTAGAGCAAAAAGTCAGACCTTCATCTGCTAGAGTGTCCCACTTCCCTCACTCAAATTCTTAACACCATCTAGCACCGAGTGGGGCTTACATCTCAATCCCTAAATTGGATCAGGACACTTGGTAGGTAAGAACTTGTCCTGTACCTCTCCCTGCTCTGTGGTTCAACAGATGACTCCAGTCTTCAGGACTACTACCCTCTGATCCTTCCCCAGCATCGGGAAATATGCCAGGAGGAAGGAACAGAAAGAAATCCGGAGGAGATGACTGTCATGTGAAAATCCGGCATGAATGGTGCAACTGGTTGCATGTCAGGGGGCTTGGGAAGGGGTGGTGGGAGCTGGCAGGGTGGGCAGTTGCTCAAAGGAAACCACAGAGGACTGACCAAGCACTTGAAAGATTCCACGCATACCTCCCAGATATGCCGACGCGGTTACAAAACCCCTGCCCGGTACTTGGGGTGGCAGCTTGCACTTGGGGAAAAAAAAAAAAAGGGGAAAAGAAGAAAATAAAAGGAAAAACACAAAACCCCAAACAACCATTCACGGGACACACAGAGGGCTGCGAGTCCTCTGCTTTAACTAGATGCCGCAGGCATCGCTGCCTTGGAATTTGGGCTATGCTTGCGGTCCACGAGGCGACTCGCTGAAGCCTTTGGTCACATTAAGCAACATTACATGATAATGCTGCAGCGCTTTCAGGCTGAGGGAGAAGGAAAACAAAACAGATGACTCTGGATGGAAAGGCATTGCTGTAAACCTGGGAGGGAGAAGAACATTCCTTCTGATACTTTTTTTGGCTGATTGTGTCCTCCCCTCCCGCCTCCCACCTCTCTCTCCCTTTCCCCCCTCCTCCTCTTGGAGAATTGGTGACAACAAGTTTTTTTACTAATATTTCCATATTAAATAGAAAGGAAGAGTGTGAAAGGCCATGTGGAGTGGTGGCAGCTAGACAGTGGAATCTGCAACTGAAGGGTGGAGTTGGAGCACTGGAGAGGTGCCGGTTATTTATAGGGTATGAGAGAACACAAAAAATGTCTGGCCCCTTTAAGGCCCCTTAATCCAAACAACCAATGGAAAGGAAAAAAAAAAGGGAAAAAAAGAAAAAAAAAGCAAAAAAAGGGAAGGGAAAAAAATGAGGAGAAAAGGCATCTCTGCATCAGACTGCAAAGTGTGAAGGAAGACCGGGCGATGGCCTGGCATGGTGCTGCCCCGTCCCTTCAGCCAGACCTGCACCCCATGGCCCCATCACGCTTGGGCAGTGGGACCGGCATCGGGGCGAGGAGCCCTGCGCTCCCCAGGCAGCCCCGAGACGCAGCTGCCTCGAGGGTGGGACGTGGCAGCTGTTTAAACCATGATACAGCAGCGTTGGACGGGAAGCAGAGATGAACGGCGCATTCAAGCGAAATCAAAAGGGAGAAGCTGAGAGTGTTGGGAGTATGGGCTGGAAATTCCCTTTCTTAGGTCGGCGTTCCTGGAGCAACTGGGGATCTTTGCACTCCGATCCGAGAAGAAGAGTCCGTGAGATGCAGCCGTTCACTGTCCTCACTCATTTGGGGATACATAAACTGGAGGGTCATCTTTAAGGCTTTTCACGGCCGGGTTTTTCAGCGCAGATGTGGATGCTCTGGGAAGGCTGCTGGTCGGACCCTTGTCACAGCCGGTTTAAGCAGGGTTATCTGGCTCTAGGCCTGGAAGACCATCGCTTCCAGCCCTTTCCTAGAATTCCTGATAGATTTTAGCCCAGCTGAGAAGTGTCTTTCCTCTACAAGATGTCCTTCCTGAAGAGGAGTGAGAGGGACCGCAGTGCAAAGAGGGGCCACACAAACCACAGCAGTTTTGTGCTCTAAGTAAAACTCCTTTTTCCTTCTTTACAAAAGAAATGCATGAGGTTATGCCTATCTTTTCTAAGCAGACATAAGGGAATTGTGAAGAGGTCCTGGAGGACACTCAGCACTTGGGTGATTTAGTGTACAACAAAGTGGATAAGTCATCAACTTCGATGAATATACACCTGGAACCAGGGAAACTGAAGACAGACAATTCTGTGGATAGAAAGGGGTCAGTAAAGAGGTTCAAGAGCTCGAGTGGATGACAGTGACACTAAATCCTCAGGTCTTTTCACAAGCCCTGCTCTTATTCCCTAGGATACTGTTGAACCCATGAGCCTTCATTAATAGGTTTCATTCTCCTCTGCCAGTATCAAATAACTAATGTCAGATCTCATATGGGAACCACGAACAACATAAAAATAAGATTTATATGGAAAGATGAAGTTCAAAAGAACAGTTACAAAACCCAGAAAGGTTTTGTTTGTACCCATGCACACGCAAATAAAATCAAAGTCAAAACACTGCTGTTCAGGATTGTGATCACCATTGCCTGTGACCTTCTCCCACCATCACTGCGATTTTAAATGCTGGACACTGGCTACAAATTAATTTGCTGAAACTGAGGAAAATGCTTCCCTGATGTGTAAATAAGAAAAGGCTAAACATGCATTAGGTAATCCCAAACTTCATTTGACCACTCTAGTTCACGCAAACCGCATGCTAATACTCCATCTAGCTCTCCTCTCGTCTAAGACAGGAACTCCAGAGCTCTAGACCTGCTCCCTACCTTCTAACCTTGCGAGAAGGACGACAGCATTATAACGTCAAAATCCTTAACTGCCAGTTGGTGACACTGGTTTAGTTTTTCTGGTGACCACAGAAATGCCTAAAGCATCGCAGATCTGGAAAAAATGGAGGCATAGAGAAGTGAAAAGACTCGGCCATGGCGGGGAGAGGCAAGTCCTCAAGAGGTGTAAATCATTACAGCTCTTCTGATGTCAGCACTCCAGGGAGGCTGGACCGGCATCAAGCGGAGCAGCGAGGAAGAGGAGGGCTGAGCCTCTTCCTGCTTGTCACAACGTGATTCCAGGAATCTCGGACCTCGGCTCTCCTCCTGCTCTGGACTTCAGCCACCGGCTCATCCTGCTCACAGAATCTGTCAGCACACCTCAACCCTTGAAAACTGGGGCTTGAGCCAAGGCCCTCAAAAGGGAGCAAAGGAAGGATGGGAGACGGAGTCCAAAAGTGTCTTTCCGCCCTAAAGGTGAGCCCTTTGGAACAGGCTTGAGTCCCATTCGCTCCCCCTGGGGACGACCTGCCAGTGGCTGTTTGATATGTGGAGTGAATGAAAACATTACCCCCATGCGATGATGTTCCAGCACCTTTCAGCACCAACTTGTCTTTTCCTTTATCTTCTTTTGTTTTAAACACAGACTCTCAGGAAAGCAACTTAGCAGACCAAGCTGCAAAGCAGAGACAGAATAGAATTGTCTTTTTTTTTGGCTTCCAATACAAGAATGCAAAGCATTGTCTCTCTGGGAGGAGAATTAAGTATGGGCAAGTGTTTTGGCAAGAGAGCCACAGAGGAGAATGGAAGGCGAGGATGAGGCGGGGGAAGAGGAGGGGAGGGAGCGCTGGGGGTCAGATGGATGGTTTGGTCTTTTATAAATCTTGGATGGGGAAGAGGCACACAGATGGCTTTGTGTTTTAAAATTATTCTAATAAATCAACTCCATAATCATAATCAAAATGCCCTTGTCTCTCTTTTTCCCCCTCTTCCATGGATCACAGCTGAGCAACAAGGCTGGAGCGTGCGTCTGGTAAGGGAATGGCAAGTACTCGAGACAAAACCAGACTGCGCCAAAAGAGCGAGGGGACGCGTGTGAGCGAGCGTGCAAACCTGTGTGCCTCTGCATGCACGTGTGACCACAGCTGGGCGTGGGAGCCACCACAAGCACTCGCTACGTCAGTCTGCGAGTGAACAAATGACACGAGCAGGGGAAGGAACGAGCACAGGGGGCTTTGCAGCATGCAACGGGCAGGCAATGTTCAGGGCAAGGGTGGGCATGTCCCTGCAGGAGCCTGGACCATTTCTAAGCACGAATGTGCCCATATGTGTAGGAAGAAGGTCCAAGTGTGAGAGTGAGCCTGCAGCTCTCTGCAAAGAGAGGAGCTATCCCGATGGCAGGAGAAGGAGTGGGAAAAGGCAGGGTCTTGTCTCTCCCAGGCGGGAGCAGACGTGCTGGGGAGGAATGCTACGTCCCCGTTCCAGTGCTCGGTCTTGGCTGCCAGGAAGGTGCAGCCTCTCCTTCTCCAGCAGGAGCCACTGGGCCTGGACCGCAGGGGGAGCAGAGGCTCTTGCAGTCCGGGTTTTCCATTTGGAGCTCCACGTGGCATGAAATCCCATCGGTTTCCTTGCCAGAGGGAGCCAGGTGGAGAGAACAATAAAAAGCAGAAGGCGCGGGGTGGGGCGGGATGGTCCAGAGCGGATGCAGAGGATGGAATTAATCAGCTGTCCGGGAGGAATATTAGAGCTCTTCGGCTTGTCGTCAACGCCTTCTCCTCCTTCCCAAAGACAGACACAATGAGAGACCAAGGAACATTTCCTATTGTTACAGGGGATTTGTCCACAAGGTCCAGCCCCATGTGGAAGTCATTACCGGCTGGGGGGGGTAGGGATCTCGTACAGAACATGCAGCTAGATGGGATGGGGGAGGGCAATGGGGAAAAAGTTGACAGACCAGAAATGATGTGTCCCTGTCTAATTGATTTAGGCATCTCGAGGGAGACTGTCACCATAGCAGCCCGGCTCCAAGTCCAGGGATTGCTATGGGCTGAGGTACAAAGTGTTTTGCTTAATATCACCCCTTGGACTGAGCCAAAGACCTGAGTGCTCCTGCGAGAAGCCATCAAGGGTAGCTCAGCGCCAACAGGAATGGATCATGAATTTCACTGCTGCTACCGAACGGGGAAGGGAGGGACAGTTACGTCAAGGTTTTCTTTTCCCTGTCTCTGACCCTCCCTAGATAGAAAACTGAAGAGTGGCTGCAGCAACAGCTGTACGAAGCACGAGGTGAAGAGCTGACCACTGCCCACCTGCAAGTCCTCCCGCTCCAGCAGAACTTGGCCTTCAGGATCATCCATGGAAGAACGTAATTATCCATGGGTGAGAGCCCAGGACTGAGTGATCAGAGAGAGTCAACACCTCTGGGCTCCCAGGGGAAGGTAGATCCTTTTAGACACGTTACATCTAAGCTCAGTTGTTTCACGCTAAATCATACTTAAGTCAGCAGCATCTCCAGAAGTGGTGATGTCAACGTCCCCAGGACAGCCGGAGGAAAGGGGCACCTCAGAAATCAATGGGAAATCAACATCCTAACTCATTTGCTGCCATTTCTCAGTCTCCCTGCTCCTAACTTGTTGGGTACTGAATAGGACTGAGTCGAATAGATGTTGCTGTAGGTAAAACACCGTCCAGTGTATGACAAAGCTGCTCTCCCCAGGCCCCCCAAGTTCACTCATGACTTCTCCAGCTGTGGAGGAGCAGATAGAAACAAAGTCAGTCATGCTGACTGGGGTAAAAAAAGAATCATATGAAGCCTGGTTTGGCCATTTGGTCTGACAGAAACCACGTAATGCATTGCAAAGAGAAGTGAGAGTGCTGGGGTCCAGGGGAACAAGCGATAGTCAACCGGCAGCTCGACATTACCTGGTCAGCAGAGCTGTTATGGAAAGTGGGCCCAGAGGACACCTTTTGGGCTGTGTGCTAAATGCCATCTGTCACTGTTGGCATCTTTACTGTAGAAATGTTTCTCCCAGGGATCTCAAGCCACATTGAACGAGCAGCCTTTAGGCTCCCAGGAAGAGGAGGTACCACTTTTACATGCATGACATTGGAGCAGTCACACAGCTCCTTTAAATGCTTGCCTCTTTTGAATCAGGCTCTCAAAAAACATTTAACATATAAATACACAAATGGGGAGTGATACCAGCACTGGAGGTTGTCTAACCATGCCCTAACTGGCTGCCTTCCACCTAGCAGGGTTTCTCTTTCACACAGTTGACTTTTGTCAAGTTTCTACCACTGGTCGGGGTTATGGCTTGGACAGAGCTGATCTGCAGGCTGCACCTGCGTGGGAAGAGGTGTCCATCTCCAGAAGATGCAAAACCCAGTCTTGTACAATTGCCTTCACAAAACTGTAACATCTAGGAAAGGATTTGAGAGAGAAAGTAGGACAGGCACATAGTCAAGGGGACTATGGGGATATAGTCAATGGGACGAGCAGTGACTTCTGGGGTTTTCAGAAGCTCCAAGAACGTCAGCCACAACTACCATGCTTGCAGATGGGCACACGCAACTGTCTCAGACCACATGTCCCCTAACAGCACTGGGGGAGCAGGAGACCACTGCTGTGGGGGCAGACCAGGAGAAACAAGGACTCTCAGCCACCCTCATGTGTTGTAGGACATCTAGGACAACTGCCCCCCAAAAGCCTCTTTTGCACCAGAGATTAAGCAGAGTTCTCCAACCTTCTGCCCTTGCTGCATGGCCCTCCTTCTCCAGCCCAACCCCACCACACTGTATTTCTTGCCTGCATTGAGTTCGGTGCACACAGAAGCCCTCACAAAACCAAGCATGGAGCTACAATGCTGTGCTACTCTTTTTTTTTAAAGTAAAACGAAATAAAATAAAAATACTTGTTACACTTCCATGGAAATTATCACCAGGAAACTCAGGATGCTCAGCTCATTTATCTCCAAGGAATTTCTTCTCAATTGAGCAGGATGTCCCTCCCCACAGGACAGCATTCAGTTGGGTACTTTTACCAGCATGAACACTGCAGCTCTTTCTTGTAAATGGTGTGAATGTTCTCCTCTACTTATGCCCTACAAGAACTCATTTTTACCAACATTTATGCATCATAACACATAGCCCTGATCCTGCAAAATCTCAATAGGGGCACAGCTTTGTGTATGCCTGAGATCTCCCTGGTTTCAATGAGCTATTCAACGGCAGCTTGCTGAAGAGGTTGAAGCTGTACTTATGTTTTATGTATGTGGAAAAATTATTATGTAGCAATAGGGTTCAGACAGGAGTCCCCAGATTCATCAGATGTTTGACTCACTTGGTACATGCAGTCTAAAATGGAAACAGGGGATGGGAAACATAATAAAATGTAATAAAAATGTCTTTAAACATTTCAGGTTATTGAAAAAAAATATCTCTCTTTGTAAGTTCTCTAACTTTTGAAATCATGAACATGTATTCTCACAAAGTTAGACTTAAAAGTAGCTCACATTTAATTTAAAATTGCATTGTTCCAATTATACTTACAACATACACACAACATATACATGTATAAAATACATTATTACACTATAAAATATATATTTACATTATTTAAATTAAATTTAAAATTAAAATCATACTGAAACTAAATGTATTTGTTTGCCATATGTCTTTGGAGGACACGCTATCCCCATTCCGTAATACCAAAGAATATAAAAATAAAAGCTAGGTATTGAACTCATGTAGCTCTTTTCTCTTTAAACTTTTTTTTCTCTTTTTAAACATCAACTGAATTTTTAGGCAATCTTTTTGACATGATGCACACATTCTCCACTGCGGTTCTGAAGACGATATGAATACGGTATGGATTTGTACTGTCCGGCAGGGGAAAGCGCATCACCCCCTCCGCCCAGCCGGGCAAACAGCAGCGATGCCACGAGGGCTCAGCAGGATGAAGCAACTCGTTGGCATCGGCATCATCTCCTACGACAGCGAAGAGGCAACGGCCACCGTGGGGAAGGGCAGACACCAAGTCCCCATTGTCACCAGCCTACAATGTGGCGGCCTCCCAGGGCTCCTCTTCGCACAAATGCTGCTCAAAGCAGCCCATTCGCAGCACGACCTCTCTCCCACCTCCCCTCCCGCACGCTCCCCACACACACCGAGCTTTCCTTCTCCTTGCCTCTCTCTCTCTTTCACTCTCCCACCACAGCTGGTTAAAATTACGCTGGAATTTTGTTTTTCTGTCAAGTGAATTTGGACCTGGTAAATCCCTCCCAGCCATTCCAGTGGCCTCCCAATGAACATCGAGGCTGCATGTAATACACATGATTTAAGAAAGGTGCTGCTGGAGCTATTTCCGAGCACGTTCACGATACAGGGTCCAGGGCAGCCAAGAGGGGCTCCTGCGGCTTGCAGGCACCGGGGGAGGGGCGGTGGGGTTTCCACATGAGGAATGGGTGGGGGAAGGAGGAGAGGTCCGTTCCACATGAGGAATGGGTGGGGGAAGGAGGAGAGGTCCGAAGGCATGTCATGTCAGCTGGAGCAGCTCACCTTGCAAAGACAATGTGAAAAAAAACCAAAACAAAAACATCCCAGGCTTGGAGAAATCCCAGCCCTTTTGTCTTGAGAGACCACAGGAGCAAACATGAAAACCCTCCGGTGAGCCAAGCCAACGGGGAGCTGTGGTACAGAAGGAGAAGGACATGTTCTTGGCTGACCTGGGGAAGCTAAGGCCTTGCAAAAACATGTAATAATAAATTGAGACTACAAACGTGCACCTGCACACATGTGCTTGTGCCCAGCTCAGTGCAGGGGGCTCCTGGTTTGTGCCCAGGGGGGCGACCAGCTCTCAGTGGTGTTTCACCCACCTCTGCCTTGAGTTGGCAGAGCACAGCGCAGGGAAGCTCCATGAGCGTGGGACAGCGGGTGGTGGGACCTGGCCAGGGGACGTGCCCAAGCCTGAGCACCTCCCCTGCTCACCTCTGCAGCTTCGGTGGGGAATGCAAAGGGTCCCAAAATTGGTGCCCCCCGCTGCAGGGAAAGGCTTGGGCCACCCCCAATGAACTATAGGATCTCCCAAGAGACGAGGCTGCAGTTATGAGCAGGACTGGTTAGGAATACTAGGTCAAAACAAGTTGTTCAGCAAAAAAGTCCTCTGGTTAAAAATAACAGGTCTAGAAACTGGCGCACAGGTCAAAGAAATTTTGGGTTGGGGGAAACAAAGTGAGGCAATCCCTTTGATAGTGTTGAAACTGCCCCATTACGACATTTTTGGAATGGAACAATGCAATTTTAGCTTTCAAAGTGACTTTTTTTAAGACAATCACCGATGGTTAAAAATATTAAGTTTTTAAAAGGTCAGGAAGAGAAAAAACTTTTCGCTTTTGCACAAGGCCTCTAAATTAACCCTAAGTGGGTTTTATGAGGGGGCAGGGAAGGGAGGTAGGGGGCTGTAAAGGGGACATTTTATGTAATGGAATATTTCAAGGATTACAGGAGGGAAAGAAGAGGAATTGTTCCCTTTTGTCGTAATTACATACACGCATATTGTGCGTGTATATATACACATGTATATATGCACACACACCTCTTTTCCCTTCAGACCGAATATCCAGGCCCTCTCTGGGTTTAATTAATACCTGTTTGTGCCAGGCATGTAGACCCAATCCCTGTCCTGGACAATTCCCAATCCCAAAAGAGCAAACCAAAGGATGAATTAGGAACTAAGGGGAGAAGCAACAGCTTAAACTCCCCCAATGGCTCAGCGGCAAACCTGCAACCAGAATCCAAGGAGCTCTGGGTATCACTCACTGCATTATGCACTGTGCCAAGTACATGTAGGAAAAGCTATTTATAAGGTGATGACTGAACAGTCGAAGAGCCGTCTACATAGGCTGGGTTGGATGTGAGCATGAAAGAGAGGAGAGAGATTGTATGTGCACGCGTGCGTGCCCATAGGCACGTCTATGCCCACCTCCTGGATGGGGCTAGCAAGCAGCACTGAAATTACTGAGAGGAGGTGTAAAGAAAAGAAATAAAATCAAAGACCAAATCCTGGTATTAGTCCGTATTTCTCCCCCCGCCACCCCAAACACAGCAATAAAAATGGTAAATTAACTTTAAGGCATTTTTTTTTCCTCTTAGTCTAGTGTAAGCTTCAGACGATATGAGAAGTTTTTATATATAATCTAGATTTACGGCTTTTTTGTTTTTCAGTTAAATGCTGGCTTACGAAAGAAAAGGAAGTCATGTTTTGGTCATAAATAGAAAGCACGCAAACAGAAAACCGTTTAGATATTAATTTTGCAAACCTGATGCCTGCATTTTTATATGTATATAAATATATACACCACCCCTCCCCCCAAAGATATAGAACTAAACCCCATGCTTATACATCATGTTTATACACTATATCTATGTGTACTTATAGAGAATCCACTTACTGACTTTTTTTGGTGTTTGAAAACATGCCAGTAAAAAGCCAAAATGTCAGTAAACACAGTGGATGTCGTCACTGTTTTCCCTTTTCAGGTTGGTTTCCCTGGTGTACAAAGGTCAGCTCCAGCTCCAGCATAAATTATTACTGCCTATTTGACTCATAATAACATATCCAAATAATAACCAACACATGCTGGATGCTTTATGGATGAATAATTCCTATCCCAAAGAACTGGCAATTTAAACAGTTTAGATGTAGCAAAACTGGGAGAAAAGTCTCATTGCCCAGGTTGTGTGGCAAGGGGCAGGATAAATCCCGTGCCCAAGGCAGCTCAGAAAGTTTCCTGGACTGAACCGCCGCTGCCAGCACCTCTGCACCTACCCCTTGCTGGACCCAAGGCAGGAGAAGCGCCCAGGGCAGGCTCGTGATGGTCAAACCTCTGCTAAAACCCAGCAAACCTTTGGATGCTTCGACTCAGTGCAGAGCTGTCGTGCTTTGAGACAGCCAAGTGGGTGTAGAGGAGCGGCATAAGTTCAGATGGACGGGACGCTGCCTGCCCTTCGCAGGACAGGATAGGGCTTTCACCCGTCCCTGCTCTGCAGGACCTGCTCCGGTTGAACACGTGGCTGAGACCCCACCAGCCTCCGTGATGCCCTGTATCTCTTCCACACGTGATGAGCACAAACCCGGACCATTCCTACAAGCCCATCCTCAGCCTTTGCTGGCTCTGTCCCTGACATGTAAATAATGACATACCATTTCCACCGCTTTCCAGCCTATTACGCTGCTCTTTGGACCTTGCCTCCCATCAGAACAGCAAACCTGTGGCCCTGCATGACCCTCCTGGCGCAGCCAAAGCAAACCAACGTGCTTTATTTGTTTTTCAAGCCCGGGCCAGGAACGATTCCCGTAAGGCTCAGCCTGGCTTAATGGAGCTGTGTCTGTGCTGTGCCTCTAAGCCTACATTTGGCCACAGGGCCGGAGCTACTTTTTCGCCTGGCTCGGGTAGGATGCAGCGGTGTTTGCTGAAGGTAACTCCAAAGTGAGAAGAAGCAGCAGAAAGCGATGATGGGGCAGGGGGGGAAGGAGAAAAAAAAGGAGACAAGGGAAAACAAGGAGGAAGGGCAGCCGGAGTGTGCTCCCAACCTTCCCAACATATCGTGGCTGTTCAGAGCCAAATTTGGCTGGACAGCAGGTTTCCAGTGAGGAGCGCAGCGAGAGGACAGCCGGGGCTGCAGCCCGGTGTGAGCCGTCGCCGGGACCTCCTCGCCACACCTGT
>NW_008823916.1:1015780-1025906 GCF_000699105.1 Pygoscelis adeliae
CCGCCCCGCGGCCCCCCCCCTCCAGCCTCTTGCTCAACCGCCCCGGCCAGGATGCAGGATGTTTAGGAGGTGGCCGCTGCAGTCGTTCATCAGGGGCAGGCTGCGCTGCCGGTGGCCGGTGGTGCCACAGAGAGCGGGTCGGTGCCGGGGGGCCGGTGCTGTGACTCGTGGTCCTGCTGCTTCACCTCTCTGCTTCACGACAGCCCTTGGCTTGCTTGTGCAAATGGGGCTGTCCCCAGACCTGCCACCAGCTGCTGAGCTGCTGCCGTGGCAAAGCATGGTGTGGCACGTGCCGAAGCCATTGCAGGGCTTTGCTGTGTTTCCCCGTTGGCCCTTTCCCCACAGGTCACACTCTTGGGCCATGGCTACCCGACCTTCTCCCAAAGGAGCATCCTCAGGAGTGCACACAGCATGAAAGATCCAGAAATCACTTCTGGGTCCTTCGTCATGCAGACAGGCAACACACCCCTGCCCCCAGCCAGTCACTTATTCCAATCACTCCAAAGGGTGCTGAAAGAAATCTTGCCTTAAGACAGATGAATTCCTGAGCCTGTTTTCATCATAATATAGCCCTGTCCTCTGTGTCTTATGAAGCCTCTTTCCACCCTGCATGGGTACCTGCTTTATCGCAGGGGAATTTGGTCTGCAGTTCAAAGAGAGTCCTGGATACTACCAGAGACCCGCATGCAGAGGCCTGCATACAGGCCCTCCCAATATCAGGGCACGGAGGGATTTTTTTTTCCAGGAGGTACTTTTTCCCGGCAGAATTTCCCCACTGCCCGCACTCAGCAGAGGAACAAGCAGGTTTGTCAAACCAATGACGTCTGCAGCCGGCGGAGTGCATGGTCGTAGGCTGCACTTAGTAGGCAATAAGATACTAATTAGAGAGTTTCATAGCAAGTCCCGCTAATTGCATCAGTGAGGTGCAATTGTCCCATTACACCGGTGTCTGTGTAGACACCCGGGCACTTCGCCCTGCAGCCTGGTGCACCAGGAGCCCTGCACACCAGAGCAGAGCAAAGGAGTTACACTGGGCTCAGCACACAAAACCCAAGTGGTTGACTGTTGCCGGAGAGGAAGAGGTTTGGGGAGGACGAGGAAAGCATGACTGTTGGACCCAGATCTTCTACTTAGTGCAGAAACATGTCCAGAGCAAAGCAGAAGAAAGAAGGAGAGATTGAACCTGCAGAGCTTGGCTTAAGAGCCAGAGCAGAAGCTGAGCTCACTCAAAGTTTGGACATATTTGTACCAGAAAAAGATTCAACTCCTTCGGAAGAGAATGGCCATGAAGTTTGGACCCAGAACTAAATTTCTATTGAGTTTGTACTGTTTGAATTTCAGATTTTTTGTTGGACTCGTAAACGCTGCTGTCCGTGTCCTCTGAGGAAGCACCCATTGCTGTTGCAGGTGGGACCCCAGGGCAGCCATATCCTCCGTACCCACACCGCAGCCCACCCAAAACATGGCTGCTTCAACACACGGGAGAAAGAGACGGTCTTTGCCTCCAGAACACGTGAATGTAATCGAATGCCATCGCCCTGCGGCCAGCAGTACTCCGCATTCTCCAAACAAGCAACCTCTGAGCCCAGCAAACCTCACTGAGTCCGGCTATAATGAGGATGAGACACATCTTCCTCCAAACGTTCTCAAAACCAGCAAACAAGCTACCCAGAAAACCACCGAGGAAACATGTCCAAGAGGCCTGGGTGAATCCCAGCCTCCCTCACTGAGGAAGGAGGGGAGATGAGCAACCTGAGGACGTCTCTTGACTGTGGTGCCAAGGGCTGGTGAGGTCCTGCTTGCCCCCACCACGCAGGCACAGTGGGCAGAGGTTTGAAGAGCAGCTCCGGTGCTGCAAGGCTGCTGGGATCCTCCATCCCTGGGCACCATGGGAGGGGGGGAAGAGGCAGCTGAACTTTTAATGGTGAATTTAAAATGTTTCTACTAAAACAGAGCCTCCACCCAGAGGGTATCGAACGACTCAGCTGTGCATAAGGAGCCCTCCTCCCCTGGGGACTGTGTTTCAGGCCAGCCCCAGCACATGGGATCACAAGTCACTGTTTGTGCCGGGGTGGCAATTAGGAGCATTGAGTCAAATTCCTGACCCTGGCCACAGCCACCCATGGGCTGCGGCTCCGAGGGAGCCACGGTGCCCACAGCAGCCCTGCGAGCAGCATCTCCGAAATGCCACCTCTGGCCGAGAGCTCCCCCCTGACCCCCTACCAGCGCCCAGCGAGTGCGTGGGCATCTCCCGCAGCCTCGCCATAAACACAGGACATCAGGCTCCAGCCGGGACGTTCTGGCATCTTTCCCCAGAGTGGCGTTCGGCAAGCTAAAATTATGTCCCTGCCACCTACATCCTCGCCGGTCCTGC
Organism: Pygoscelis adeliae; assembly: GCF_000699105.1. Lineage (NCBI taxonomy): Eukaryota > Metazoa > Chordata > Aves > Sphenisciformes > Spheniscidae > Pygoscelis > Pygoscelis adeliae. Next base: position 1,018,155 of record NW_008823916.1, read on the forward strand.
TGCAGGGACAGGGCATGGCTGCTGGGGGGGGGAGGCGAGGGTGTGCAGGGCACGGCTTGGGCACGACGTGGGAGATGCCGCTCTTGCTCTGAAAGCCTGGACGGGCAGGAGCACAGGCAGAGCTGCAACTCCACCTCGGCACTGCCCGTTCCTGCCTACCTGCCTTGGGGAGGGAGGGAGGAGATGATGGCCAGCGGGCACCGCGCCATCCTGCCCGCAAGGCAAGGCAAGGCAAGGCAAGGAAGGCAAGGCAAGGCAGGGCGCGCACGGCGAATGGCAGGGCTGGGGCTGCCTGAGTGCAGAGCGACCCAGACGGGGCCCCCTCGGCTTCCCGGCCAAGGCAGGACGGAGCAGCCCAGCTGCTCTGTCTTGGCTTCTCCTTGCATGGCAGCTGGGGGGGAGAGCCAAGCGCAGGGAGAGACGGGGAGCGTGTGCGTGCACGGGGGGCTGCAAACGCCCTCCCCTCCTGCCTTCCCTCGGCTAGCGGGGAAAAAAAAAAGAAATAAGGAATTAGTAATTAGAAGGTGAAATCAGGACATAAAAGAAGCAGAAAATCATCTCAAAGGGTGCTTTTTCTTTCTAAAGGTTTCACCAAGATTTTTGCTTTTCCCCAGGGTGTCCTTTGCAAATCAGGCCTCACTGCAAAGGCTATTGGATATGACTCTGACGTCAGCAGGGAAAAGGTCCCCAGACTCTCATTAGAAAGGGGAAGAAAAAAAAAATCTATCCTTTTTTTTTTTCTCCTGACCAATTTAACCTTTTCAGAACAATAAACAGGCTGGTTACAGGACGAAACCAAACAAGCAAAAGGGCTGTGGGCTCTGCTTCCCGGGGATGAGGGAAGGCGTGAGGTGGGCAAATGCCAAGGGCTTGAGGTGGCACCGCGGCCAGGCAGCTCCCGTGCTCCCCATCCTTACCGGCTCAGCACCGAGGGGCCCCTGGGCAGCACCGTGCCCATGCACGGGGTTGTTTTTAACCCTTTGCTAGTCTGGAAACTGAAGCTCATTTTGCTACCTGAGCCAGTGTGTTGGCATCAAGAAGGGGTCCTGCGATGATGTGGGGTACAAGGGAGGCTTTCTTGGATGGGGAGCAGGAGCAACCAGCAGTACCCAAAGACAGCAATGAGTTTTGTTTGTGGCTCTGCTGCCGACACAGCACGTGGTGCTACGCAAACCAGCGAGCGGGGTGAAATGCTGCTCTGCCTCTCCCCAGCACCCGTTCCCCAAATGGGCAGTGCCAATCCGGTTTACTGTAACCTCGTCTTGCTGAAGCGGGGAGATGGGTGAAGTGTCGCGGCAGGGGGTCCCCAGCAGCTCCCCAAATGCCCCTTGCAGACTGCCCCCCCATTTTGGAGGATGCTTAGATGTCAAGTTTTGCATGATCCTTGCACACGGGTGCTGTACAGAAGTAGCATATGGTTACCAGCAGCCATGCACGCTAGAAAGGCAGCAGCTCCTCGTTGCAAAAGAAAGACATTAGCGCCTAGAGCCCTTGGTTGCCATTTCAGGGAACAACAGAGGTGTGAAAGAGGCCCTAAAGGTCCCAGCCATAGAGATTGTGCCCAAGTCTCTGGAAAACAAGAAATTTAACTTTTAAGATGGTGAAGGGTCACACCTAAAAGAAACGGGCTTTTCCGAATTAGAAAAATGAGGCTTGTCAGTGTGCAACGCATGGGTCAGAGCGGATGGAGCCTGGCCTGAGATACTTGGGATGGGCAGTAACCCAAAGGGAACATCTGCTCATCGCATGGTATTTTGGGCCCGGTTTTCCCAGTCTGGGATGGGCAGGTCTCGGCGAACAGATCTGGCAGGGTTGCTCATGAGAACTGGGCCGCTGCCCTCCCGCAGGAAGCAGAGGACAGATCGCTCCGAGGTGGGAAAAGAGACGCTGCGAATGGCAGATCCGGCTGACGGAGGAGGGAGGACCAAAGGGCTGGGCAGCTTCTCCAGCCTCCCCGCTCCATTGGCTGCCCATGCTGGACCCCGCTGTTTCTCACCCCCCAAGTGGGCTTGCTCTGCTGGGGGATGCTGCACAGCTCCCCTCTCCTCTTTATGGGTGCCCTTCTACCCCGAGCAGCCCCCCTTCCCTTGGCCCTGTACCATTTCCCATGCTGTTCATGCAATGAGAAGATAACTTCTCACCTGACATGGTGGGACTCTGCTTTAAACCCTGCCCTGCACATCCTAAAGCCACAGCACACCCATCCCATATGCTCTCCCATCCCACTCAAGGACTTTCTCCTTGGCCCTCATCGCACTGTAGGGATGCACAGCGCTTCTCCCTGCTGCGGATGCCAGAACTGCGCCGGCGCTCGATACCAGTTGCCCCAGCTCAGCTGCGCTGGCGACCAAGAGGATGAGAGGTTTGGCCAGATCTCCACCCAGCCACGTCCCTCCAGGGTGGAGAGGGAGGAAGCAAAGAGGCCGCTAGCTCCCGGCTGCCTGGCCCCTGAGCTTGGCTTGCCTGCGCAGGGGCGTGTGTGCAAACAGGGCTCTTCCCTCTCGCTTTCCTTTCCATTTTGCACTTCCCCATCCAGGGCGGCGAACACGGAGACCGTCAGCCCAGAAAGCTGGGATTGCTTTCCCGTCGCTCCCCTGTCATTAGCACTGTCACGTCCGTCCTGTGGCGCTGCCACCCACGCTCAGGCTGAAGCCTCAGCCCTTCCCTGAGGTTTGACGGGGGTGCACTGAGCTGGACGAGCTTTCGGATGGGCTTCAGGGACTTTTCTGGGCGAGACAGATGATAATCCCTTTGCAACAGGGCTAACACCTCTATAGGTCATGTCCTGGACATTTTCTCAGCTGCCACTAAACGCAGGGGGAGGTGGAGCTCATCAGCAGCACACAGACAAAGCGGTGCTGTTATTTTTGGGATTAGGATGCAATCTCCTCCAATTGCCTTCCCCTGCCCCTGCTGCAGTCCCTCCTGGCCCAGCCACAGCTCAAGACCGCCTCAAACCCCACGGGTTTGTCAAAGGGCTTCAAAAGGTGCCGAACCTTGTCAAAGGAGAGCGGACAGGAAACAACGGGGGGGTTCCCGGCTCCTATCGCCTGCCCGATCTCCAGCCTGCACCTTTGCAGACATTCATCTTGACTTCCCCTCAGCTCGGTTCTCCGCTTTCAATTCCCCGCCTTGGCTAAGCCCCCAGCCCAGCAAGGCCAGCCCAGCTCAGACGTCACCTTGATTTTACCCCGACGAGGCTCACGGGGGGATGCCCACCAGCCAGCACCGAAAGCGTCTTTGTGCTGCATGGGATAATCCTGGGGGGTGGGGGGGTGATAAAGATCTCCTCATCCCCATGGAAATGGAGCCATGTTCCTCACATACCTCCGCTAATTCAATTTTACACTGTGTGAATAGACCTGCCAAACCTTTATTATTCTTTCTTCTTGAGAAGTTCACGGCAGAGGGGTACGGGGAGGGGCGGCTCCCTCCTGCCTCTCCTGAGCCTGATCTCTGCGATAAATAGTCATGCTTGGTGCTCTTCAGGCATGTTTTAGTTACTCTCCTTTCAAAACATGGGGCTGAGGATGGAGGGGAAGAGAAGTCTGAGGCAAATATGTAATTGCTTAGAAACACCTGGGGCAGGAGGCAGTGGATTTTGGAGTTAGGCGAGTGTAAGGGAGAAAAGCACCCAGAGAGCATCCTCTGCAGTTCTGCTAAGGTAGCTTAGCCTGGCCTGGACCACAGCTTGTCCCACTCTTGGTCTCCACTCCTGAGGTGCCCCAGTTGGGACTCCCAGCCCCCCGAACAACCCCTGCCCCACGCACAGGTCTAAGCCCTCTCCCACACCAGGACCGCCGCTCCCCACCCACACACCCCTTGGTCCTGCCCTGCACTGCCCGCAGCCTGGCCAGCGCTCATCCAGGGTCACACATCAGCATCGTCACGCCTGGTCACCCCAACCCCCTCCAATCCAAACCAGGGCAGGGGGGACACTCGGGGCTTTGGCACGCACCGCTGCTGCGAGTGCTGGTTCTGTGGCAGGGACCTGGATCAGTGGGCAATGCTTGGGAGCAATAAAAATGCTGCAAAACGTCCTCATGATGTTCTATAGCTACTTGCGATTTGCAATAGCATCTTGCAGCTAAATCGCTCTGTAAAACCCTGATCGATCCTGCAACATCTTACACAACACAGGGATCAGCTGCAATTGCAATGCACGGGTGCAAGAAAACCAAAGAGGTGCCTCTAACAGGGCTCGCCTTTTTAAAGTCCATACATGAGAAGACCCATTCAGAGGATACGCACAGGGAAACTGCCAGCTCAGTCACTCGGTCTGCAAGGAGATTTCCTGGATGGGCAAATACTTGCACAAACAAATGGGTTTTCACAGGAGACTTGGTCTGCTGGAGCCCGAGGTCTGGTCCAGCACCCACGGCTGACACTGGAAAGCAGGGAGGAGGTGGCCTGCTGAGCCATCAGAACTGGAGATCTAAGCCTCTAATTGCAGCTTTCCTCCTCACTCGGGGACAAGCCCCTCAGATGTGGTCTCCTGCATGTGGTGCAGGAGGCACAAGAAGGCAGGTCACTGTCTAGAACAAAGATCAGGTACTCAGTTTCCAAAGGGAATCTGATTTTGAGCCCTTTCTCTCAGAAATTTATTGCAAATGGAACATGGATTAATGAGTTCTGTTGGTGACTGAATGCAACTGTTCAACCGGACTTGGGAAAAAAATTGAACCAAGACACACATATTACAAGACACTTTGATGAAGCTACTGACGAGGGTGTGCAAACCTCTTTGAGCTCCCAGTCATCAGAGATGAGAGGCAGGAGGGGGATGAAATTTGGAAACTAATAAGTAAATACAGTTATTAGATATAAACACACAGAAAAGACAGAATTCAGTATTGTTTGCAAGAATAAAAAAAAAATTATATGAAAAACCTGATAAGGTCTAACATGCACAAAAAGGCTAAACTTGAGGGCATTTTTAATTTAATTATTTTATGTATTATTGAAGCCTTGATGTATTTCATACCTCTAAATGGCAGGACCTGCACTATGTAGTTGTAATATCTACAGCCTATCCTGGCTACGTGAAATGCAAATTAACAACGTGTTCAAGTCTGATTTAACTTTCACATTGAATAACTCGGGCTTTTTTTTCCTTCTCTCTGCCCTTTTTTTTCTAATTTTGTTGCGAGATTACCCACTAGTTTTCTTTTAAACCTTAAATTACTCTTATGCATTCTCTACATTAGTTCCACACTGAAGCTATTTGTTTGGGATTAGTTATACTTACCTAACTCGAGGGGTGCTGAGAGGATTACTGGGAGTTTGCAAAGGGCTCTGACGGTGGAAAGCACTATCTAAATGCTAAGTATTACGAAGTCAGATGAGCTATTTACTGACCCCGATTGGTAATATCCCCCCCTCCAAATTGGATGCAGAAATTGAAAGAGCAGAATCCCTTTTTTGGAGAGACAAATAGTGACAGAAGGCCAAGCCAAGGTCCACAAATAAAAGAAATCCTAAAACATCACTTAAGGTCAAAAAAGGGCTGGGTTTATTCCTGGTATGAATAAGCACCGAGCGAGTGGCAGGACCCTGAGCACGGGCAGGGAGGCTGCGGGAGTGCAGGAGGCAAAACCACACCTTGCGGGATCTCCCTTCCAGCCTTTCGCAGCGCTTCCCCATCATCCATTACGCAAACCAAATACCCAAACAGCTCATCTGGCAACAACTTGCAGCCTGGCTCTTAAACAGAGAGATAGACCGAGCTCCTCTTCTTTACAAATATGAGTTTTACGGATGCAACGTGACCTTTTGCTGGGCAATTTTATTCGATCATTTCATCTTGCAGTAGCATCTCGAGGTCCCAAGAGAGATCAGGGTCTTGTTGGGAGAGATTTTATACACATACATAAGAGCAGACAACTCCCACTTCAGGGAGTTGGACTCAATGATCCTTATGGGTCCCCTCCAACTCGAGATATTCTATGACTCTATGAAATACTGCCACCATAATACTACCACATCGGCTCTGTACAGACACAGATGGCAAAAAAAAACCCAAATCAACCCATGTCTTCAACAAATTCACCGTGACCGAATTTATCGAGGTGGGAGGGTTAACGGGAGCATGGCCCCTTCCCTTCCCCAGTGCAGACACTGCACCCTGCACCTAGAGCTGAATCCCTCCCAGACACGGCCAGGAGAATCCAGATGGAGATGGAGGAACAAGGGAGAGGGGCGCAGGGATGAGGAGAAAAACGGCTGTCTGTACACATGGCAGCTTTTTGGGAAAGCTTTGAGAAGAGCTTTGAGCGAACATGATGAGGGGATGGGGACAGTGCAAGGATCCTTGTTTAGAAGCCTGTTATATAGGCAATAAAATTTAAAGTGAAGAAGAAACTGGGAAGAAACTCAGAGATATTCAAGAGGTCAACAGCAAAGGGAAAAAGTGATGGACCAACACTTTAGGGCTGCATACAGGCTCTGGGGAGGGATTCTTCCCCCAGAAAAGAGCCAATACAAAGCCCCAAGCCCTCCCGTTCCCAGGTCCCCAGCTCCTGGCATGGGCAGAGAGGGAACAGACACCTGAACTCTGCCAGTGAGAGCCTCCACGGGGAGACACATGCCAGGATAGCCCCACATCACAAGGCTGAAAAGGAGGATGAAGACAGACCGTTTGGTTTCTTCCTTCATCTTCCTACAGTGATTTTTCCCATTGTGCCAGCACCTGGCCATCAAGTTGGATTAAGGGGTCGTGAATCGCCAGTGTCTTGTGGTTGGTGTGGCTGTAGCAATTTTGGTGTTGGTTTGCTTGCCAGTGTGAACAAAGAGCTTGAACTGCCTCATCGGGGAGGCGTTTAGATCCATTGAAGATTATTTTCCAATAAGGGCCACAGAAAATTATTTTCCAATAATTGAAGGTTGTTTTCCAATAAGGGTCTTCAGACCTGGCTCAAGACTCTGGCTGCTCTCTGCCGGACACTTTGGCCAGCTGGCAGAAAGCAGCACCATTTTTTGCAACCCAGCTACCTGCAGGGCTTGTGCTCAGTGCCAAAACCAGAGTGGAGAAACACTGACCAAGAAAGCCATGGCAAAAGGTTGTCATCTGCTCTGGGGACAAGCTGCTTCACAAAAAGTGGACAAGTGCCGCAGTTGCATTACGCAACCTCCCAAGCACAGAGATGGCAAAGACGAACCGGGGGAAAAACAGTCTGCAGTCAAATGTAACTGCATGGGGAACCAAAAAGCAATGCCCCAAGTGTATTTTGCACTGTCACCCATGGAAGGCTTGCAGGCTCCTGGCTGGAGCTATTCGTGTTCAGCAGTGCAGTGGGGGATCCTAGAGAAGATGCGAGGCTGCCGCTGTGCACGTGGGATGAAGTGGGGGGAGCTCACTGTGAGGGACACGAAGATGTAAATGGGGGATAAGAATCTCAGAAGTGGAAATTCGTGCAGAAAGAAAACACGACAGCGAGCTTGGCAGGAGGTGATGGGGACATGCAGGAGGACGCATCAGAGGAAGGTTGTGTGGGCAGCCAGAGGGGTACGACAGTGCGTGAGGACACAGGCAAAATGGGGAGAGGTCTCGCACCTTTCAAATGAGCCATCAGATCACGAGGAGGGTAGCGGGACGGTGATTTGGATTAGCTGGTGCCTAATGAAGGACTGTATGTCCAAAAGCTGGTCCTTTTTCCGCTGTTTCCTTCTCCAGGTATATCAGTTGGCCTAACAAGAGATATTGCCTCCCCTAATAAACCACATCTCACTAAGTATTTCTCCAAAGTGGAATTC
>NW_008823916.1:1026085-1038452 GCF_000699105.1 Pygoscelis adeliae
AGGAAGAAGAGAGCACAAGCACCAAGAGTGCACCCTCACAAACACAGCCTCCACCTCATGGCTGGACACTGCCACCCGGACGGGAAACCCTCATCCACAAATGGTGGAAAGAGAGGAGACAGCATCCTCCAGCCCCCGCACTTCACCCAGCAGGGACCAACTCGTCTATATTGTTCTTTTCCCCAGCCAAAACTATTCCATGAATTTGACCTTAACTTTTGTAATAGTTTGGGGGTGACGAACATGGCATTCTTGACGTAGCTAATGTTTGTGAAAAAAACAAATGAAAAAAGAAATAAATAAGCAAACTCCCGGCCACAGGCTGCGCTCGGTTTCACTGTGGTTGACATTTACAGACTACAGTAGCTGTGGTGAGGATGACAAACTGGGGTGGCCAGCAGTGCCGCTGGGGCAGCCGGGCAGGGTGCCGTGGGCAGGGCTGCGGGGCCAGCGAGGGGTTGGGTGGGCACCCACCCTGCGGGCACCCCTCCCAGCCCACAGCATCACTGCAAACACTAAAAGGCTCTTTTCCTGGAACAGGCACCTTGGCTCTCCGGGTCATCACAATGGTGGGACACGCTTGCCTAGAAATTCTTCTGGAAAAGCATGGGCTTAATTTGTGGGGGTAATGGCTCGGTTCAGCCTTTAATTCCCTCTGGCAGAGCTAAAGTCCTGTTTGCCCAGTCTGCCTGACTTCCTACCTGACCTCGGGCAGGTCCCTCCATCTGCTCACACCGTGGGCAAGGAGCTGCCCCAACACACACCATGCCTGGTGCAATGGGGCTGTCGCCCCAGCGGGGACCATCAGCCCCTAACAGACCCAAGACCCTGGGTGGAGGACTCTTGGGAAGTGCTCTCTTAATTGTTCATGAACCAAGACAAGCTTCCTAATTGGGAAAAGAAAAACTCTTGCTGGAGATCAGCTGCTCAAGACGCGCTTTGCTGATTGCTCCTAAGAGCAGAGAGAAGGGGTATGCTCCTCACTTTCTCTGCAAGCTTTAAGAGCACGCAGAACAGCATTTGTGAGATAATTTGGTGGTCACAGAGGACTGGGTTTTATTCCTGAATTGAAAACTGGCTATTAAACATCATTTGAAGAACAAAATAAAAATAAAACAGCAATTTCTTTTTTTTATTCTCTTCCTATCATCATCATTAACCTTCTATCTGCATAATATCCCTCTGCTAAGGATCTTCAACTGAGTAATAAAATTTTAGTACTTAAACCTTATCTGTGCTCTGGAAAGGAGTATTCTTCTCATTTCAGAGAGAGGGAAACCAAGGCACAAAGAACTGAAATGACCTGCTCAAAGTCGCACTGAAAATTATTAGCTGAGCCAGGAAAAGATTCCCCAAGTCCCAAGCCCCGGGAGGCAGCGCACCCACAGGTACGCTGCTTTTAAAGGCCAATTAGCTTTTATGGAAACGTTTAAGGAAACATTTCCTTTCACAGACTCTGCCTGCTAATTTACTTCCAAGCTTTGTCATCCGTGAGCGAGAGTGTCTTAGGCTGTCATGGAGCAATTCAGCCCCTTCCCTTGCTCGAGACAAATGTGCTTTCAGCAAGATCTGACAACACAGAGCACCCCGTTACACGCTGGTTAAAAAAGGGCTGGAAGAGGTTTTTCTGTGGTTCCCTGCCTACTAATTAAGTCTGATTGCAGAGACTTCGTCAAAGAAGAGGGCTTTGCATGGAGACACAACCACGGGGACCGCTCCGGCTCTGGGTGCGGAGGCATGCTTTGCTTTCCAGCATGCTGCTCTGTGTAGGTCTGCTCAGCTTGGTGGTGCAGAGCTGATTTTTCACCTAAATCCTCAATGTCACTACCTAGGTCCGGCCTTTGCGGGAGCCAGGAGAGAAAGGCAGGCAGGGGCAGAAGAGAGAAGGGCAGAAAGGATGGGAGTGGGCGAGCACGGCGCAGGAGAAAAGCAGACCCTTGTTTGCTTTCCATCTCTCTCCGCTGAGAAATGTGTAATAGGTTGCAAGGTTTCCACCCTTCCAGGACGGAGCCTTTTCCTCCCCTTTCGAGTGCCCCCTGCCTTCCTCCTCCAGCGACTGGGAAGCTGTGACTGCTCTACACCGCTGACACCTCGGCTGCTCTGGAAACCCATGAACTGTTTGAGAAAGGTCAGCTGGCAGCCACTGCATCCCTTCTCCTGCCTTCCCAGCCCGGACAGCTTCGGGCAGTGCAGGAGCCCCCTCTGTAGGCAAAGACCCATATTTACCAGCATCCCCTGCTTCTTGACAGGCTTTTTTGGCAACACCCCCTCTTCGTCCACCCCAACCCAAGCCCCCGCCACGGGGCCGGAGGGAGAGCGGGACTGTGGGGCTCCGCGCCAGCCGGGGATGGGGTGTCTGCTCCGCTGCTCATTAATAGCTGGCCCCGTTACACGCGACATGAACCGAGGCTGGACATCCAGCAGGACAGCAGATTTGCCATCAAAACAGCCAATGTCTTGCCAGCTTGCTGTTGGCAAAATAAAACAAGCACGCCTCTGTACGGCTCTGGGCTTTGGTATGTCTCCTAGGTCCCGAGCTGCCCTCTCTCCAACCTCTCCAACGCAGTCACCTACTTTTCTCTGGTCTCTTGCCAAACCCGAGCTCCCCAGTGCTGCATAAGCACTTTCCCAGCCCATGTTACGGGGGCTTTGGTGCACTCCCTTGTGGTACGACAAAAGGAAACCATCCATGCCAGATGCTCCTTCTCCATCCTCTCTCCCGCACCTCCTCACCCCAGCACTGCACATCATCCAGGTGAGACTCTCCAGCATTGCAACAGCTCCCCCAAACCACAGCCTTAAACCCAGCTCTGGCTCAAAATGACCCCATTTGGTTCATTAGATATGCTGCAAAATCCCCCGCCAGGCACTTGCTGGGGCCAGCAGTGAATTAAGGGCAGATGAACACCAGACGGGAAGTAGCCGAGGCAAAATTCCTGCCTGGATGCAAACAAGCTCTGTCCTTCCCAAAAGAGGAGCCTTTCTGGGGGTGGGAGGTTAGCGTCTGAGTCAAGGGCTTCTGGCAGTTGTTATCAGCCACTACTCCTACGAAACAGTTTGACCACAGCTTTTAAGAAAATGTGTCAATTTGCCCGTGTTTACTGCTCTCTGTCCTCACCAGTTACAGTGCCTCCTCCTTGGAGATGCTCAGCCTGTGTTCACTACATCCTTTTTTCATACGGCCAGCCCTTCCACACCCCTCCCACTCAGCCACACACCCAGCGTATCTGCCAGCAGTCTCGTAAGGATTTGCTAACGTAGAGCATGAACCCCCTGTTTTGGATGGTCTCTAGTTGGGAGAAACATCTACTCTTACCCACCTCTGGCCCCCCTTTGTGAAGCCCCAAGATGTGCTATCGCTCACGCAGACATGTGCCCCATGACAAATGGGCAGGGGCGGGGGGAAGCAAAATTGGAAAGGAAGATGATGAAGATCTAAAGCCAATTTGTAGGCACCCTGAAATAACTTGATTTCTCTAGTGTCCCGGGAGCACTTCTGTCCGAGACGTAACATTACTCATTTTCATTTGGAGAAGTTTCAGCATGTAACAAAAATATCTCAGGCTCAGTAATGAGGCAAGAAATCGTGCTTACGTAGCTGAGTAAGTAACATCACTCAACTTCCCTGTCCTTGCGGTGGAAGAAAAATGATTGGAGAATAAATTAATCCTAATAAATGTAGGATTCTGATCAGGCATACATAATCAGCAGTGCGTCTGCAGGATGAGCAATTGATGAAGTCATTGCTTCAAAGGTGCCTTGATGCAATTAGTCACTTGTAAAACACGCAGCAGAGGAGAAAATCCCCCTCCTTTTGTTAAGGAGCATGAAAATGCTCCAAGCGTCGGAGTGATTTATGGGTTACAGTGCAGCAAAATTAGAGCGTGCGGCAATTAGGGTCATTCTCTCAGAGATGAAAGGCCGGGGGGAGATGAGTGAAAGGATGGAAAGGATGCAGAAGGGCCAGATGAAGGCAAAACGCCAGCACCACATTTCTGTGCTGTTGGTTTTTTAACAGGGATTATTTCCCCTTTGCACAAATCATTGTGGGGGGAAAGTGGGCTTCACATGTGAAACTGGTGCCACTGAAGATGAATCAAGTCATTAATCACCAGCATGAGTATCTGTAATTAGAGCTGCCGGGAGTCACAGGAGCAAGAGTCAAAGGCTCTAACAGGATTATGGACAGATCTGGATTGTTTTATGACTAATATTAGCAGATAAAGGGAATCTATCACGTGCTTGAGGAATCGGGGGCAGGGAGGAAGGCATTTCCCATCCCCAACCCCGCTGCCCAGCTTTGGTGTCCACTGCACCGTCTGCCCACCGCCGTACATGCAGAAAGGAGGGCAGAGGTTCACCCCACCACACTGCTTGCGGGGTACCCCGGCGGGGAGGACCCTCCCTGCAGGCGCTGCAGCAGCCAGGGTGCAGAATCAGCCTGTGGTCGAGAGCCGAAGGGAGCTGGCTGACCCGGCCGTGCCGAAGCGGGGTCGGTCCCAGTGCAGCTCGGCGTGTTCCCGATGAACGCACCAGCTGTTTGCGGCTGGAGGACGCAGGCAGATGCTGAGCAGCCGACCCTCGCCGTGCACAGCTGGGGCGAGCTAGGAGCGCCTGTCCAGCTACCCACCTCCTGTGCTATCCCAGCCTTGCCCGGACGAACGCAGCCTTGCCCGGACGAACAGGGTGGCTTTCCCACGTCCCCCCTGCATCACGGGCCATCGCTCCAGCTCACACACTCCCTCCTCCAGCCCCGTTCCCAACAAGTCCCGGCATGTCTCTCCGCAGCCGCCCGCTTTCGGGACAGGAGGGAGCAGGGAGGTTGGGAGCTGGGGCCAGGCAGAGCAGGCGCCAAAAGTTCTCCCAGCCCCCCCGGGAGGGGAACATGCAGCCTCTGTCTAGGTCTAGGGGCCCCAGTGCCCAATTTTAAGCAGATATTGCTGCTTCTCTGAGCTCATCCTTGAGGACTGGAAAAGGTCTAGGAGCTTTCAAAGAAAAGCAATTAGTCACTTGTAAAACTTTCACTTTCAAAGAAAGCTCCTTAGCTTAAATAAGGAGACAATGGTCTCATGCCTTTGTCCTCAGAAAGCAGGGTGCTGAGATGGGGCTGCACTGCTGGACACCATCCTCAGCTGCAGGAGGACCCGTGATGAAGTCAGGATGCTGGGAGGGAATAGTCCCCACAGGGTCTGGCGCACCCCAGGGCACCCAGATGGGATGGCCATCTCCCCATCCACGAGAGCTGTGCACCAGGACAGGGCAGACCCAATGGCTTCTTTGATGCCTGGGAGTAACTATGATTCCTGCTCGCCTTGGTCCCTAGCAGGACAGGCATATTTGCCTGGGTTTGACACTCACCATCTACCAAGACACCCCCAAGTTTTTCTAGAGGAACTGGAAATTGAGATCTGAAAATAATCTGCAGCCAAGTGTGAACTTTTGAGGCTTGAGAGCAGCAAGCACAGTAAATATTAACTGTACATGAATTTAGACCACTTGCTCTTAACTGGCTTTTCTGGATTTAGAGTCCACACACAATTTTTGGCCGTTACTGCTGAGTGCCTCAATTTCCCAGGCCGCACAATGAAGTTGGTGAGATTTATCGATTTCCACAGATGACAGCACAGAATAAAGGAAAGCCAAGCATTGGCCACAACAACCCCATCCAACGCTACAGGCTTGGGGAAGAGTGGCTGGAAAGCTGCCTGGCAGAAAAGGACCTGGGGGTGCTGGTCGACAGCCGGCTGAACATGAGCCGGCAGTGTGCCCAGGCGGCCAAGAAGGCCAATGGCATCCTGGCCTGTATCAGAAATGGTGTGGCCAGCAGGAGCAGGGAAGTGATAGTGCCCCTGTACTCAGCACTGGTGAGGCCGCACCTCGAATACTGTGTTACGTTTTGGGCCCCTCGCTACAAGAAGGACATTGAGGTGCTGGAGCGTGTCCAGAGAAGGGCAACGAGGCTGGTGAAGGGTCTGGAGAACAAGTCTGATGAGGAGCAGCTGAGGGAGCTGGGGTTGTTTAGCCTGGAGAAAAGGAGGATGAGGGGAGACCTCGTCGCGCTCTACAACTCCCTGAAAGGAGGTTGTAGCGAGGTGGGTGTCGGTCTCTTCTCCCAAGTAACAAGCGATAGGACGAGAGGAAATGGCCTCAAGTTGCGCCAGGGGAGGTTTAGATTGGACGTGAGGAAAAAGTTCTTTACTGAAAGAGTGGTTAAACATTGGAAGAGGCCGCCCAGGGAAGTGGTTGAGTCACCATCCCTGGAAGTATTTAAAAGACGTGTAGATGAGGTGCTTAGGGACATGGTTTATTGGGCATGGTGGTGTTGGGTTGACGGTTGGACTCAATGATCTTAGAGGTCTTTTCTAACCTTAATGATTCTATGATTATCTGTGATTGTGTACAAGCTCACCTCTCACAGCACAGCCACGCTGCTAGCACCTGCACTCCCGCCCTCAGTGTCCTCATGAGTGTGCACACATGAGAGTGTGCCACAAAGGGTGAGATGGGAGATGGAGAGTGGTGTGCCTCAGCCATACCTCAACACTCCTGACTCCGCCGTCACCCCGGGCAGGTGTTCAGGGCCAGCACCAGGGAAACAAAGAGTGAGCCTCATTAAAGCCAGCAAATTGACCTAGCTGCATAGGACCACGGGTCTCTCTGGAGTTGAAATTCAGATCTTCTCAGTGGGGGTAATGCTCATATTCGTGAGGCCAGTCCCAAGGACAGCCCAGCTAAGGGTGGCACAATGACTGTAGGAGCCTGGCTGCTATATGGGAAGAGCCATTGCCATGGCCCAAGCTCCAGTGAGGTATTTCCTATCCCAGTGTCACCCTATTTCATCAGGGTGAGTCATCAGACCACCATGAAAAACCTCAGGACCTTGCTTCTGTAGTCGTGATCAGAAACTTCCTTTATTAAATTAATGACCATCCCCTATCTGTCATCTCACTGTTAATAAAAAGAAATGAGGGCTGAAAGGAGCGCCGCAGACCGGTGCCTGGAGCCAGGCTTGCATCAGCAGAACTCGTGTCCAGCAACACTGCAGAGCTGCTCCCGGACACAGCATGCGGGAACGGGAGGAGGTATTAACCCACACACCAAACGGGTCTGCAGCATAAACGTGGTGGGTTTCCCTTCTCCAATACCCCTTGGGATGATGCTGCTTCGGTGCAGCATCCCTAATCAGCACGGCTCTGAAACACTCATTTGGCCATAGGGACAAGCTCATCTCGCTGTCTCTGACTGGACCAACGTGACATCCTTCCTCAAATACATCTCTCACATGGGACAGATGAAAGCATGCATTTAAATGCTCACTGCTCTAAATGATCCCCTCTGGGATGTATCAACCCTTTCCCCACAATTGCCATGACATGGGCTAGCAAGGAGGAACATCTTACTTGGTCCAAACACCACCAGTTCAGAATATGAAGCCTTTTCTATCCCAGGGTTCCTGGAGACATGACACCCATTTGGAAAAAGATGTTCTCTCCTCTGTGAACAAGCCCCAGCGGCAGGTCAGCACCACCCACGCCTCCCTCCGGCAAAGGAGAGGTCATGGTCCTGTTCTCTGGAAGAGCAGGATTACAGGGGTGGAAAGAGTTCAGAGACAGTCGCTCCCAGCAAAGACCAAGTCAACCCGATGCTGAGATAAGACCGCTCCTTGACCCCACCATGCAGGCCTGATCAGTGGGAACCCAGCAGGGGAATGCTGCAGAATATCCACTCTATCCCCCATAACCCAAACTAGCCACAGCAGTATTTCCTATTATGTCTCCATAACCTAATCTGACCCCCTCTAGGGTCTCCAGATTAATATCTGAGAAAGCTCACAAGTCCAATCACCCAATTACAGGGAGGAAAGGTTTATCCTATCCAAACAGCATGAAATGTAACATAGACCCAGCTGCCCCCTCCCTCCTAAGAGACAGATCTCAATCCCTAGCAAGCTGAACAAACTGGGAAGGGGTCACGGGGGAAATGGGCAGGGTCTCTCCCTGCTCTTGTATCATATGAAACCTGCAGGAGAAGCAGCTATTTTAATTGGCAAATCCCCTGACTCAAGTTTTAATCCCTCTCCATTTTTGCTTAACTTCCCTCACACTAAAGCAACACGGGGAAGAGATGATGTGCCCCACCTTGAGCCGCTGCCCAACAAGAGGAGCCCCCATCATCTTGGTGAACAGGGAGGCAGGGGACGATGGTCCTCTGGACACATCGCATACACAGCCCAGCTTGGGAGATGCAGGGATGACGGGCTGGTACCACCATGTGCCATCTAATGCAGATGCGCCCGGGGAACGGTGTGGGTCAGAGCAGCCTTGATGCTGGCAGGGCAGAGCAGGCAACGGGCAGGATCATAGCCCAGAACGACTGCTATGTCCCCACAGTACCTCCTGCACTGGCGTTGAGAGGTTTCAAACAGGACAGAATAGACTGTCCCAAGGCAGCCTTTGTGCCTCCTTGGATCCCTTTCCTATCCTTATTTCCTTCCAGAGAAGCGTGGAGGGATGCTGTCTAACTTTTTGGATTGTATTTCAGCCACCTGACAAAGCTGAACGCATGGGAAACCTCAACAGCAGCCAGAGGAGTGGAAAGCAGATTCCCCATCCTGTTCAGGATCTCATCTCAGGCTTTGGCTAGAATGAGAGGAACATACAAAATCTCCAGAAAGATCCTAACCTGGCAGGGAATGCCATCTGGGCATCATTCAGAGCCTGTCCAAAGGGAAGACCCAAGTTTTTTGCTCAGCAAGCATGTCCAAGTTTCCTCCCAGAGTAGGGTTATGTTGCATCCACGGATGCCCCACAGCCTAAATTTTCCAAGTAGCTCAGGGCTGCATTGCCAAGTGCCAGCTTTGCAAATGCAGACTGAGCTTCCGCCATAGCTATATCTATACAGCCCCGGCTAGAAAAGCCTGTCTAGTCAATAAAGGCTCCTATGAAAGGTTCCACTGAACTGCACTCACATGCCATGATCCATCTGACTGTGTTAGCAGCCTTTGCTTTTGATGCTTTCTGACAAGATAGATTTGTGGCCTTGACTCTTCTAGATCAGGAGAAACTTAATCCTAGGGGATAAAATTACAGACCAGTAAAAAACCTCCATGACTGGCCTCATTAACTGCCATTTAAGAAGTTCAGAGCTTTCTTAGCTAGAAGCGAGCATCTCCAGCTGTCCTTTGCCTTGAGGGAGAGGTAGCTCTGAACAGACAGCACAAAGCCCTTGGCAAACACTGTGCTCTTAAAGCACATGACATACTCGTGGCACCATCCAGGCTGCTCCGTCCTCTGCAGTCAGCGGAGAACGGGCAGACAGTCCCAGCTCTCCAACTTATGAAGTGATTTGGGAGAAAGCAAAGATAATGCCCAGTTCTGTCCAAAAGGTGTCTGGGCAGATAAAAATAAAAAACCTGGAACAACCATATGGAAATATGAATTAATGAAATATTTCAGCAACTGACTCAATCCTAATTGAGAGCTGAGAACCCTCCACCTCTCTTCTGCTTTCCAGGATACAAAAATGACACTGGTTGTGGAAATAACTACAGCTGTCCCAGTGGGAGAGAAATCACTGCTTCACAGTGAGCTTAATGGCCAAAATTAAGCACTTGCTTGGTGCTACTACACAACACATCCCAGGAAGCAGCTTCCAAAAACTTGACCTTCTCTTCAAAGGCTTCTCTTTGAATCATCTTTCCTTTTGCTAACAAGTGAAGTGGATTCAGCACTCAAGAAGGGTGCTCTGCGTGTTGAAAACATCTTTACCCATGCACCAGTTACAGGAGAGGCAGCAGCAATGACAGCTTCCATGCAGCAGCCCTGCCCTGCCCAGGCTCCCTGCACACAGGCATTCGCAGATGAAGCTCTGCTGCATTTCCGTCCCCAGCACATAAGCGAGCTAGTCCTTGCCGAGCGGTGGTTGTGATCAGCCAAACACCTGCCCACCGAGCAACCAGCTGAGATCCACCAGGCAGATCACCAAGGAATGAGCAGGGAGAAGCAACCAAGCAGTGAGTATGAGACCGGTGATGGTGGGTCACCAGCTCCTGACCACCATCCTCCTCTACTTCGGTGATGTTCAAGGACCTCTTTTGAACACAAGTCAAACACACAGATGCCCCCTGAAAGAGCTGCCTATTGCTCCCAGGCTGAGCACTAACCTTCCTGACCACGAGCAACACTGCGCTGAGAGCAGCAGCCTGGTATCATAGATAGGGAGAGCAGAAGAACTGCTCTCCTGAAACCAACGGAGACTGCGGTCTCTTTTCCAAGTCTCAGTTTGTGATCCACCAGCTGCAGAGCCTACGTCTCCTGGGCCAACTTACAAATCAAAAATCATCTACAAAAATGGCACCTATGTTAATATAGGTGCCATAGCTCGCTCTATAGAGCGAGCTTTGCCTCCACAGGGCTTTACAGAGGTAGTCAATAGCATCACCCACATTCAAGATCATTAGCATCTTTAACGACAACTGCTTTAAACACTCATGCTTTAACATCCTCCACACTTCATTGGCATCAGTTAAAACTCTGGATGTTCACGTATTTACCCAACTCCTGGCTGGACCTGAAGCTCCTACAGCTTTCTAAGGCAAGCGCCAACTCCTACTCTCTCTGGTGCCCACCCTGTTTGGAAGTCAGGACTCTAAAGATGATTTTAAGGCATGTAGTAGGAGTGCAACCTGGTTGTACGGAGATTGCACTGACTCCTTACTGACAGGCACGGTATTTGTTCTGTCCGGATAGTTTTTCCTCCTCTTCTTCCAGCCTATCACTGGTTTTCACATGACGGTAGCAGCACAGCTTGCACACAAGAGGGTGTACTGGAAGTGACGGCTGCCATAGCTATATCTATACAGCCCCGGCCACCCAGACACGTCAGAACGATGCTCTACAGAACAGAGTTAAGTTATAAATAAGATACTCTCAAGCCTCAATTCAGAGCACAACTTGCAAGTGTACAAAACACTAAGCCTTCTGGTTTGACCTCTTTCACTTTCTTTTATAGACGTGATGCGTATTCAAAGACTCCTCTGCAGAACAGCGTTGCTCCAGAGAAGCCTGTAACGCCAGCGCGGTGACGTGCACAGGTTTTATATAACCATACCCTCAACTTCTGTACATCGTTCTGCACAGTCTATTCTCCAGACACCCTCCCCAGATTACTTGCCAGCTCTTCTCCACGCCACAGTCCTGCATATAGAAACCCTTAGTATACTAGAGGACTCTGACCAAGCTGCCAGAATCTGCATTCTCCTGCTCTGAGGTCTACATGATCCCCAACAAGCTCATTCAGCAGGCCGTGTTTCTGTTCTCCTCCTTTCTTGGAGGATTGCAAGCTACCTCTTCTTATGAACGTGATCACTGCCCACCCAAAGAGGCACAGGAGCAGCCAGGATCCCTGGATGTCGTGAGAAATAATAAAGCTTGGGAGTCTCTGCTCAGACCTCACCTGTCCTGGGACACAGCGTCTTGTGACCGACAGCAGCACTGCTGCATAAAAGCAAATGAGTGGTGTACTTTGTTGTATATTTTTTCCAGCTAATACCCCACAATATCCCCAAGTACATTAACCCAGCTGCAGAAGTTGTACCACAGAACAGACAGAGGAAACTACAGCGTAAGAACCTATGCAGAACAGGACAGAAGACGATGGGCTGGGAGAGAGGTAGAGCCTAGTAATCCATGTCTCGTGATCTGGTAGCAGCAACACAGCAAGTGGCAACATTGCATTCACACTCGCTGTCACCCTCAACCACAGCGACAGCAAGCGCTGCTTTGTTTCTCTGCATCTTCCCAGTTCTACCTACACTTTGATACTGGAGCACAAGCAGGAGGAGATGGCTTCAGGCTCAAGGAGCACAGCTATTGCCTGTGCTTTGCACAGGTACAGAGCTGACCACTTGGGTGGTGGGGAATGACTGGGAGGTGCAGCGTAATTCAGTGGTCAGCATGTGGGTCCTGACAGAGCAGTGAGCCTAGAGCAGGGCAGGAAGCTGGAGGGGTCCAGGAGTTGCACCCCCACCTCCTCTCGGAGGCAATTACCATTCGACCTTGAGGGTATTGCGCTGAGGTTAATTCACTGCCCAGCTCTTGTGACCTCGGGGAAGGCATTTTATCTCTGTGTCTTGGTTTTTTTCCTCCATCTGCACAGCAAGGGAGAGCCCCTTGAGTGATCTGCGGGAGAAAGCGTCTGACTTACAAACAGCAAAATGCTTTGAGATCCTCTCGTGGCTCACACGCTGAAGCCATCAACTCCACAGGCCTCCTCACCATCCCCTGTGCAGGTGCATGGTGGCCACCCTCCAAGTCTCCCACAGACAGCTGGGGCCCAGAGGCACAGCAGGAGCTCCGCACCACCCTGT
>NW_008823916.1:1038465-1063388 GCF_000699105.1 Pygoscelis adeliae
CCCCCCCCCGTGATCTTAGGGGGGAGCCCCACCAGCCTTGGCCAGGCCCTGTTCCATAGATGTGTGGTCAGAGACCCAGCAGCAGACAGACACGGGCAGGAGGGTAAGAAAACTGCACCAGGGCAGTCTGCACATCGAGAAAGGGACCAAAGAGCTCCCAGAACTACACAGCATCACAGCAGCAACACGGCCACCACCCCAGGAGTGACACAGCCCCCTGCGGAGCCCGCAGACCCCAGTCCATCACACAGCAGAAGCCCAGCCCCTCATCCTCCTCCAACTGTTCCCAGTCCTGCTGTGTGTGTGCTACAAGCACATTTGAAGCACATTTTTATTTTCAAACCTTGCATTGTGCATGCTCATAGCGGCCATCCCAACCTGCACTGGCCCCACTGGTCGGTGGGTCCGACCTCCCAGGTGGGCCCCAGAGATGGTCCAGGTGGTGAGAAACCAGGCACAGGTCTGCCTGCCCCCACCCAAGGATTTCACACTTTGTCTTTCACATGAAGCCTCCCACCTCAGCTCTTTGGCTCCCAACCCTAAAACCAGGCCAAGGATCCTTCCGTCCCACCCATCACAGGCTGGAGGACGCAGTGCTCCCCATGCAGGACCGTCTCAGGCAGTGGGGCTCAGCTCATCCAGGGGACCTTCTAACCCAGGGCCACCACAACAAGCAACAGTGATACCCCAGGTCCCCCGTCCAGCACAGGCAGAGACAGGGCCTGGCTACGGCAACCAGAACTGAGACATAAAAAGCACTTTACGCCACGGTCATGTTATCCCCTCGTCCCTCCCCCTCATCCCCTTCGGAGCTTCTTAACTTCACAAACCTTCCTCCAGAGGAGTGTTGGAGTGACAGAAAACATTT
The DNA here is from genome assembly GCF_000699105.1 of Pygoscelis adeliae. Lineage (NCBI taxonomy): Eukaryota > Metazoa > Chordata > Aves > Sphenisciformes > Spheniscidae > Pygoscelis > Pygoscelis adeliae. Next base: position 1,039,334 of record NW_008823916.1, read on the forward strand.
TCCAAGCCTAATATCAGTTCCAGATGTTCACAGCCATTTCAGTTTGTACCTCACCCTGTAAAACACATTTCTCCCTCTCCCTCTCTCAAGTGCAGCGCCTGCTTCGTCCATGACATAATGTGCTGGCGGGCTCAGCCGCACACACACACACACACGCTCGCGCCCTGTTCGAGAGCCCCATGTTCAAACAAAGAGCATCACTCAACTACAAAGCCGTCGCACACAGAGTTATGAGTAATTTCCACAAGTTTTAATAAACAGTTTGGGATGTAATTGCTCTCCGTCTTCTCCGCTGGCTCCTGAGCGGAGAGCCGCTTGCTCCCCGCGCGCTGGTGTTGAAAGCGTGGTTTGTTTCACACACAAGTTCACCTCCTATTAGCCTCAGATGGTCCAAGGGCTGTGTTTTTCTAAGCACCAGTAACAAGCCTCTTTAAAAAGCACATACAGCCGGGGGCAGCCGACCCGTGCGAGCTCCTAGCTCCTTCTGCCCCATCCCACAGCATTGCTGCCCCGTGCGGAGCCTGGCAGGGAGCAGAGGGGATGCATGTTAGACCAGCCTCAAAACTCCCTCCTGACTCTGCTCCAAGAAGAGGAGCAAATATTTTCTGGCTCAAGGGAAAGGCTACATCTTCCAGTTGCAAAGCAGGGGAAGGCCAAGGAGTTTTGCAAGGGTGAGAGACTGGAGGCTTTTTGGGGGCAGGAGATAGGCAGAAGGCAGGAGCCAGGTACCATCTAGCTTGCCATGGGGCTGAAAAGCAGGTTGGCACAGCTCTAGCCCCAGCCAATGCCAGGAATCCCAATAAGAAATGGCTACAACTGCAATAAAACAAACAAAACCCCCATAACAAGCACAAATAACCCACACATTTAAACTCAAGATATCCAAGGGATGAATGGCAGCAGCCTCAAGAGCCCTCAAACCTTGCAGGATCCCAGCCCAGTGCTGCCACGCTCTGCAAATACCTGTGGTGCACCTTCCAGCCGCGGGAGTAACCTGCTCCTACATGCCAGCAGCCAGGGGACTGATGGGGAAAGAAGATCTGCCAATATCCACCAAAAGCCATCCAAATTTCATATCCCACCCCACCCTCCCAAAGCTTCCCCCTCCTGGGGTTGACTTATTGTTTTCGGGGATGCTGCTCAGATGTGATGGAGATGTGGTGCAGCATGATGGGTGAGTGATGATGGTGAGGAGATACCCATGGTAAGATATTTGTCTGGGTGAAGCACGGTACCAAGTGAAGCCTTTGAGAGCTGTAGCAGTCAGCATCTCTGCAAACCTACGCAAGGTATTTGCAAGAATCAAATCATCTGGCATTAGTGGCCTGTAGGGTAAGAAAGGAATGAAGGCATGAATGTTGCTTGGTTATAAACAACATAGAAAAAAGGGAGAGATTTAGGATTGGCTTTTCTCTTTAATTGTTAATGGGGTCATTCTGTCCCGAACAGTCCCCCAGAGCAGGGAGAGGGGAGGGCAGCTCCCCACAATGAATTCAATTGCCTGTCAAACACATGGCAGTCATAAAAGGAAAATAATAATAATAATCTGTATTTCCTACTCTGGCTGCCAGGCAAAGATCCAGCCACTTCAAAGGAGAAACCCCACATTTCCTTGGTCTGGCCTCACCTGACCGATGTGTGAGCAATCTGGAATCCCCATCCAAAACAAAGCCCCTCCTTTGGTGGCTTGTTTTCTTTCTCCGTTACTGGAGGGTGCCCCTCCAAGATAAAGAACAAGCCTTCTTCCATGCCGGGAAACTAGAAACATAACCCAGGGGCCATGGCCACATCGGGCAGCTCTGGAAGTGGATGCTGGCAAGGTGTACGAGAAAGCTCCTGTGGGACAGGACTGGTGTATGAGCCAGAAACCAGAGGTCCTTCTCGCTGGGGTCTCCACAAACAGCCAGGGCCCCCCAGGATGTGGGGCTCTGGCTCTCTCCAGCAAGAAAAGTCCAGCTCTTGTAGCACAAAAATTTTGGATATAGCAGTAATAGAGGCTGCAGAAGCAGAAAAGATGGGCCTGAGATGAACAGAGAGGGTGAAAACTTCCCCGTGCCTGTGAGCTGGAGCAGTTTGCTCTGTGGCAGCTCATGGCAGCAGAGGGCTTGGCTCAGAGGGTCTTACAAAATTAGTGAGGAGAAGAAAAAAGCCACCACCACAAGCTGAGAAAGCTTCCGACCAAGACCTAAGGACTGCCTGTGTGCAACTCCTCATCTTGCTCTGAATGATATTCCCGAGATTGCCTTCCTGACAGGGAAACACAGACAAATGTCTTGCCAGGACGTCTGGGAAGCCCCTGCAAGAGCGCAGCGAGCTTCCCCCCCCCCAATGCCAGCCCTATCCCCACTTTTAGTCTGGTTCCTTGTCCTTGCAGGCAGCCTGGACATGCACGCCTTGCATGAGCTGACCAGGCTCCACCTTAAAACAAATGAGGAGTTAACCACCCAGAGCAGTAGCTGTTGCAGAGCTTTGCTCCAATGACAGGTGGAGACCTTCCTCCTATGTTCCCTTACCTAGGGGGGGCTGAAATTAGGTACTGGGGGAAGGAGCCTTCACACAAAGGTAAAACTCTGCTTCGGTCAATAACACTGGCTGCCCCTGATATGTCACATGAGCTTCTTTAACAAACTACATCCAAAATCCTCGAGCAAAAAGCAGTAGGAGGTTTTGCCTGGCTTGCCATGCAGCAGTAGCATCACTCAAGGTCTCAAGTGCTGTTTTCTGAAATACATCATTGATTCACCCAAATCAAACCCCATCCTTCACACCCCTCCACCTTGCCCAGCAGCTCCTGGAGCGTGGCTTGAAATGCTGACAAAGCCTTTGCTTTTTTTGGGAACCAAACTCCGACCTAGGGAAGTTTCAGGTTCCCCTGGAGAAGTTTTGTGCTGCTTAAATGATCTCCCTAAACACTGCAGGCTTCGAGTTACTTCAATAGGTGCGCAAGGCAACTTAAAGTGTCCTTTCAAAGGCTGGCATGCAACGCAGTACTCACTGGAATGGACCAGTAAAGCCCTTGAGTTGTTGAGGGCTGACCTTCCTCCCACACCCACCATCCTGTAGCATTTCAGACTGATCAGATCAAACAGTCACTTCAGTCAGAAGCTCTAACTCACAGCTCACAAAAACGCTGCGTTTTTGCATTTCCCCTTCCCCTCAAATACCCATGTCCGCAGAAGCCTTCAGAAACCTCTCCTGAATGGAGCGGTTTTGATACCCCATGTGACACCTTGGCTCTATGCACTGTTCTGCACAAAAGCAGCAGCTCCCAGCCAAGCAGGGCACAGGGTACGTCACCACGCACCCTCTGCGCCAAGAGGAGCTTGCCCTCGCAGCAGCACCCACCTGTGTAGAGGTCTGTGTCCGTGTACTCATCCACTTTCTTGTGCTGCAGGACGTAGTCAGACACCTTCGTCCCAATGGCAGGCTGCACATCCAGCCACTCCAGAGAGACCACGGTGCTGGAGGGCTCCACACTGGGGGAGAGCCGCAGGCTGGGCAGGAGACAGGAAAGAAACCAAGTAAGACATCAGCTCCCTTTCTGGGGAGGAATCCACCTCTACAAGCAGCACAGCCCCTGGCGGGGCTCACGCTCGTACACAGGGATGAGCAGACAGACCCACAAGGACAGGGGGCACAAGGGGAGAGCAGGCAGGTGAGCACCGAAGAGCTTCCAGTTGAAGATCAGTTGGGTCCAGCCCACTGCAATGTGTGTCCTTACCTCCCCCTGCTCCTGGAAAAGCCCAGGTCACGCAACCCCAAATATCCCGTCTAAAGGAGCCTTCATCTCCTGGGAGAACTGCTGAACTTCAGCAGCCCCACAGGGAACCAAGGACCAGCTGCCCAGGAGCAAAAGAGAAGGGGAGGATCCAGCTTAACCTTCATGCAACCCAGCGGGGTTGAGTCTACAGGAGGGGAGGGTCCAGTCTGCATCGCCAGCGAGCAAAGGCAAGGGAGGGAGAGGAGGGGTAGGTGTGGCTGTGAATTTACCCAGCTGCAAATGAGCAAGCCTCTGATGGGTGTGAGCAAAAGCCAAAACAGGGCAGCTGTGCAGGAGCTCCTGCCTGGATCAGGGACCACGTGGGTAGGGATGAAGGCAGAGCAGCTTTGTGCTCCTGGCCGTGCTAGTGCAAAGGCATCCGCTCCCTTTGCACTGGGGTAAATGACAAAATGAAGTACAGGGCTATGGAGAGTCCAGCTCCAAACATACGAGCCTGTTTGTTGAACTCAGGATGGGAAATGAATCCCCTCCGAGGATATTGGCTCACTAAGAAGGTGTTCTGCTCCTTGTGGTTCACTGGAGCCAGTCTTCCTGCTTTCTCAGCTAATTCCCCATCAGTTTGCTCCTGATTTGCTCTTGTTCTGACAAGCCACAATGAATTGCACCGTAATTCCATTTCTTTCAGCATTTGAAATCCCATTCTACAAGCCCTGCTAATCAGGTGATGAAAATCTATAAGGAAACCTTCCAGGGCCACAGCCGGAGCCAGGATATCCTAAAGGCATCAGTCACACAGTGAGGAGCGCTGGACTGCGGCCCCGGGGCTCGAAGGCGAGAGGAAGGAGGTGCCCGTGGGCTGAGCCTGCGGGAAAGGGGCTGGTGCTGGGGGACCGTGACCCGCGTGAGGGGCTCGCACCGATACGTACACAGGCGGAGGGAGAGGGCTGCAGTTCGGGAGTCCATTCTCATCGAAGGCGTTGAGGTCACACCTGCACCAGTCTTCGATAACATCGCCTTTCCCTGAGCACCAGTATGAGCTCATCAGGGCTCCCTTGAAAGCCTGACGTAAGAACAAAAAGCGTGAACAGGTGTGCTAAAGACTCGGTGAAATCCAGCCAGCGGCTCAGCCGCGCGGTGCTGAGCATCAGGGGTGCGTGTGCGCAGAGCCCCGGGATCGGGAAATACAGTGGGGGGTCCTCCCAAGCTCTGCCACGGACTCTCTGCGTGGCCCTGGGCCAGTCCTTTCACCTCCCCATGCTTTAGCTCCCGCATATCGAGCGATGCTGGTTCATCCCTGGGTGCTGCTTTTGGTGTGGGGACGGGGAGTGTCTGCACGATCCTACAGAGGGGACCTCCTCTGATGGAGGACTGAGCTGCCTGAAGAAACACAAACGTAAGCCGATTTGTGACACTGGACATTGTACGTAGGGTACCTTTACACTGCTGCTGTGCACAATGAAACTCTTCCACACGCCCATCCCGTAGCTGTTTCTGTCCCCGCTAAGAATAAAGTAATTCCTACATCCCCAACAACAGAGACCACTTCCATCCTTCTCATAGGTTTGTTATTCATACGAGCTGCTCTCCTGCAAGCAAATTGCCGCTTTATTCACCTGTATAAGGAATACTCACAAGCAAAATAGCAGTATCTGGAAGAAAAAAAAAAAATCCTGTAAAATACTTGCAGGGTGTTCCCCAGACGGGCAGTCTCCCCTCCGCAGGCTGTCCCCAGCCTGACCAGGAGCCCTCCCAACCTAATGATGCCAATGGATCCCCAGAATACCAGCTCTTCACCTGCTGGGCTCTGAGGCTGAAACACTTTGACTGAATTCCCAAAGCCATCCAGGTCTAACCCCGCGATGTCTTCCCTGTGCTCATCCCACAGCTCAGGGCGCTCGGTGTCGGTTCCCACGCTGCAGGATGGGGCATCCCTCACTCTGTACCCTGCTGTAGTTCAAACCGCATGGATTTACGGTGGTTTTTCCCCCTACCCTTTGCCTGTTGTGCCTAATTAAACCTCCTGCTTGGAAGACAGCGTCTCTCCCTGCACACACACACAGCCAACGTTCAACCCAACCCTGTGAAGCCATAACGCCCTGCTAGAATAATCATAACACCAAAACTTCTTCCATTAAAACAAACCTCTTTGTAATGCTTTTGACCTTTTAAAAGGCACATTTCGGGGTTGAAATGCCTTCACGGGTCCTCATCCACGTACAGCAGAGCTGCCAGCTTCTGCGCAGCCCAGCTCGCAGCAGCACTATTCCACCCATTCAAAGCTGCCTGCGGATGCCTGGCCCCGGCGATACCGCCCGCACTGCCAGGTTACGCCTTAAAGATAAAAACGTGCCCTTTGAGGAGGACAGGGACAGCTCCAGCGGCTGCGGCATTTAGCAGAAAACTCTAGGAAAAGCGCCATCCCGGGGAGGTTTCTGAAAAGAGGAGGTATAAATAGAGCCTGACGTCAGGGCTCCCATTGTCCGGGGTTTTGTCGCTCTCCCCAAACACCCCGAGCACCTTTAACAAGGCGCCTCGAGGCTCTCACGTCTGAAACATTTTCTGCTTCCAGGCATTTACAAAATGGGACTGTGCAAAAAAAAAAAAAAAAAAAAAAAAAAAAAAAAGGAAGGGAAAAAACATGTGAGAAAGAGAGAAAATGTGACGTTGTTTTATTTTGTTCTTTAGCACGTAAATGAAGCGCTGGGCTGGAAAGGGCATCACAAAGTAATTGGAGAGCAGGGAAGACAGAGAGGAGTTTATCTGACACATGGATAAATGGCTGCAGATACACTTCTGTAGAGAGCGGCGGGTCTGTGCAGGATAGAAACAGAAAATGATGCACGCAGATGGATGGGGAAGTGTGTGCTCTCCCTAGGAAGCAGGATAAATACATATGTTGTGGGTACGTGTGTGCACAGAGGGCTGACAGATGTTGGGTGATCCCTGGAAGAGCTGCAGTGTCACCCCGTCCCCAGCCCCGACCCCCGCTGCTCTGCATGCTCCCTCCCTGGTCCCTAACCCAGCTCCTCCCTGCACGTCCCCAGCCCAGGGAAGAAATCCCCCGCCCCCCATCCATGCCCTTTAGCCAAATCCAATAGTCAATTCCTTCCTTCTATTTTCTTTTTTCCGCTGGTAAGTGCAAGGCTGGATGAGCAATCCCCTCTGCTCTGCCTGCCCAGCCTCGCACACATTTTAATTAGATCCTGCAGGTACCCAGCCATCATCTGCCTTGTGTCAACCTTCACACAAATGAGGTTAGCTAATCGATGCGTCCTTCAATTGCACTCATTAAGGCGAGCGCACCTACGTGCACTAACCGGGTTACTTGGAGCACGGCTAGCTCCCGGTCCCGGCTGCTGCGTCCATCCGATTTCCAGCAGCCAGCTGACGCCAGGGCCAGGCTGGGGTGGCCGGGCAGCCGGGACTCACCTTCCCTCACTTTCCAGTGGGATTTCAAGCCAGTGGTTTCCAGGATTTTCCAGTCGGTGCTGAGGAGCGTGTGTCAAAGGGTGGGGAAGTGGCAAAAGCGAACTGATGGGGGGAAATGGGTAAGATCGTGCAGAAAGAAGGGATGAAGCTCTCCGCACGAAGATGTTCACCATTGCTTTAGGAGGCTCTACGCCCTCCGTGGAGACACCAGCCTGCTCTGTGGGGACACGCAGTTGCTCTGCAGAAACTTCAGGACAAATGGGGGGGTCTCTGTGAGCTTTGAGGACTCTGGTCCTCCCAGCCCTGAAGCTAGGTACAGCTTTTGCTGTAGTTCACATGCAGCCCACCCTTCCTTCCCCCGCCTCCCCCAGCCTGCTCTCAGGCCCTGGCAGAGATCAGCAGTTCAAGTCGCCTTCTCCTGCAAAGGTGATAGCCTTAACCAGCCCAGCCCCAAAGGCACGCTGCAGGCACATGCTCCTCCACAGGTGGCAACCACGTGAAAACCTCTCCTTCCCTTTCTCCTTCTGACAGCGTAGCCCGGGAGGTAGGGGACTGCTCACACAAACCCAGGGCAACAGCAGATGCCGCCCAAACCAGGAGCCCAACAGTACAGGAAGACCAAGAACAATGGACAAAGGATGCAGCGAAGGTGCCGAGACCCATCCCATGGGCAGCTGTAGCCTTTGGGAGAGCTGCAGGTGGGAATGCACAGGGACCTCCCTGGTCTGTGGTAGCTGAAGCCCGCCTTCCCCTCCTGCCTTGGAGTGGGCACCTCCATATCTCCTGTCCTTCCCTGCTGCCACGCTCGGAAATGTGCAGCAAACGCTCTTCTCCCTGCCAGGAGACAGCACATACAACAAGACGACCGTCTCCAACACGACCATCTCCGCATCGGATGCTTCGCCATGATGGTCATGCCAAGCTACCAAGCTGGGAAAGCCCAACAGGCTCTGCAAGCGTGAAGGGCTTCCCAGGAGCAGTCCTGCCTGCTGGGGATGGCAGAGCAGCCCCCGACGTGCCGTCCTGCGCTTGCCAACCACTCCCCGGGATCTCAACGCCCCTCTGTGCCCTAAGGCAATTTTATCTTTCATTTAAAAGTATCCAAATTGTATTGTTTCCCTGTGAGTCAGCCCATTTAGTTTATGTCCTTCAGTGCCAGAGGGGAAATTTATGAGATGAGAAACTGGCTCGAAACGCTTATTTTCTAGATGACGAGTCATGCCATTAGATATATAGCATTATGAATCATAGGAACAGCATCTAATTTGCTCTTAAAGGTATAATAGGTCTGACTCCCCCCACCCATACACACACATATATTGGATTGATAGTTCCCCCACAGGATGGCTAGTTCATTTGTTTTGACACGAGCAAGACTTACAGGACCATAAAGTCCCATCTTACCATAAGTTAAGCCTATTCATAAAAAAAATATTAGGGAAACGAATGATCAGCTAAGCACATTTGTCCTACACTCGATTGCATATGGATCTTTCTCCTGTTGTTATTTGTGCTCAGGGGGAGGCCATTTGGCCTCGTTTTATAGCTTAGACGTTCTGCAACAGAATATAGAAGAACATTTCCTTTGTCCTCTGTTAGACCTGGCTGATGGAGGGAGAAGCATTAAGTTATTTCTGACCGTGTGCTTTCTGTTGACATCCCCGGAGAGGTAAATTATAGGACATGAAGGAACCTTTCAGATCAGCATTTGCAGAACTCAGCACACACCACAGGGGCTGGTGTTTCCAGATGGGGTACTGGAAAAGGGCATGTGTTGGGTGCTTATCGGTGAACATCTGGTCTTCTCCATGGCTGGCAGGGATATGAAAATCTGGCTCAATTGAGTCTAGGTTTCTTTGTGGTTGGTATGCACACCTCAGTTTCTGGAAAAGTTAAAAAGGAAATACAGGGAAATGAAAAAATAACCACAAATGAGCATGCAGGCTGGACAGAGATATGCTGGAGATATCAGAGATGACCTAAAAGCTGGCAATTTGGTGCATTTTGGGGTTTGTACTAGTTTCCCTGGTCTTCGTTTGCTTGTTTGTTTTTCTTCTTCTAAATGTAGAAGGAAGGGAAGAAGAGTGGAAGCGGGCTGGGTCATGCCAGCGGACAGGCTCAGCCTCACGTCCAGGGACACGGCAGCCAACAGAGATATTGTCCTTTCCCGTTTGCAGGATGGAGATGGTGCCTGCACACAGCCACCACCTTCCCCTAGGCACAGGCAGGTGCCACCGGAGGAGGCAGAGGGCTGCCTGGTGAGGTGCAGCCCTCTTCTGCTGAGCAGCAAATCCAGTCACCCAGCCATGCCACCCTAACACAGTGCCTGACACAACCGGGCCACTGACCGGAGCTCCCGGACACAGCCGTGCTCCAAGCAGTCTGTAGATAGCAATAGCAATACTGACTGTTCATCAAGGGAAAAAAAAAAGACTATGGGATGTAGGCTCAAGCAGGGATTTCACAGCCTGAAAGGGATGCTACCATGATGATAGGATGGCTGGAGGAAAAGCTTTCTATGCCCTTACGGTAATGCTCAGTGCTATTCACAGGAGACAAACGCTGCTCCTTAGTCTAGACATCTCTGGGAGGAGGGGCGGGGGGGAAGGAGAAGGAAAACTAAGGATTTCCCAGGCCAGAGACTCTTTCCAGGATCATGCAGTTCGCGTCTGAAAGTCTGCTCCAGGTTCACAGCAAAGGAGGATGAAGTTTCTCTACTGCTGTTGGCAGGTGATCTCATCTTGTGCTGCTCACACCCTCCCTGCCTCCGGCTGCCTGTCCCCGGGGAGCAGGATCACCAGCACTTCATCCTGGGAAGGCACATCAGCGGTTTGCCGGAAAGGTCAGGGTGCTGGCAGGGACCCAGGGTGGGCAGCATCCTGGTTTCTGTTATTTATGGGATCCGAGGGAGCAGCAGAGGACACTGTAAAACCTGGCAGCAGGGGAAATAAAAGCCTTTGCGCTGCAGCAAGAGTCCTGTCCTGGGGAGCTGGCTCCGCTTTCACACCTCGCCTACAAAGCTCCCCATTATAGCACGATCGGGGCGGTTACAATGCGGCTATTCTTCCCCTGGTAACGCGAGTCGGATGTGGGCTAGAGCTGCAGCAGGATGCTCAAGTGCGTGAGGAGGAGGAGAAGGGCCAATTAGCAGATATTAAAACAAAACAAATAAAAAAACCCACACCCCAGACCAAAACAAAAAACTCACCTCAACAATACAAATGCTGTCCCCATTCACCCTGGCTCCCTTTCAGCTTTGGTGGTGGAAAAAGAAATCCCTGGCACCGTCTCTCCACGCCTTCAGGGGCTGCTTCGGGGAAGCCGCGTATGTGCAGGGAGGATCGCTGTCCTCCAGTAGCTCTGCCGCCTGGTGCTATATGGGGGTCAAAGTGAGCCTATGGCCTCGGGGACGCCTCTTGCCCTGTCCCCATAGAATCCTGCAAAACTTCACCCTCCTCCTGCCAGGCCCACATGGGCGGAGGACATCAGGAGAATCAGCCCCGAGACGGAGGGCAATGGGAAGGGCCCAGGTATCTGCCCTCCTGAATGGGATTCAAGGGGTACGGCCGAACTCTTCCCTGAGAAATGAGCCTCAGTTTGACTTCTCCAGCCCCCGTCTCGATTACTCTGCCTTTTCCTCCTCCATCTCTGTCCCTTCTCCTCAGGTGTACATTCTTCCTAGGCTCAAGCCTAGAACCGATCTCCTCCAGGTACGTCTCTGGTCTCCACTTACCGAGTTTTGCTTCCCTACGGGCTGAACCGGGACAGCTGTATGGACAACATTTACCTAACGGAGTCAAAGGCTCCTCTCCTAGGCATAGTCATAATTTCAAAGCCAGCAGCAGAGCCCGGACGTTGCCCGTCAAGGCAAACTCCTACTGCAGGAGCAGGGGGTCTTGGGGTGCCAGCACCAGGATCCTGGATTTCTCAGGTGTGCTCTTTTCCATCAGCTCTGCCCTTCGAGGGCAATGTCGACGCCAAAGTGGGTGGCACAGCACCAGCAATACACCTGGATACTCCAGCTCCTTGCCCAGGGGCTGGAGACCTGCAATGGCGAGCCCAGTCCGCAGAAACAAAGGTGGGCTCCCCACCGCCCTGACGGACGGGTGGTGATGGATGTACGATGGACACATTTCACTTCATTGTGGGCTCTTTAGAGCCTCCATCCTGGTAATTCAGGGTTGGTGTAAGTGCACAGAAGTGCTCTGGGTACACAGCCAGGGCACGGCTCCATTGCACTATGCCTTACCAACAGCAAGTGAGAGACAACCTTGACCCTGAGACCCAACCAAGAACCACCAACAGAAGACATCAAAAACAGCTACACTTTGCACTTCTGCTGAAATACAACCATTGGAGCAAGCGAGCAGCGAGGCCATGGAGATCAGCTGGACCTAGGAGGAAAAGCAACACCAGTTTGTGCAGCTCCCTCTGAAACTGCCACCAGCACTTTGCCATCATCTGTGTGAGCAGCTAGCCCGCTCCGGGGGGAGGAAGGACACGTGATCCCATCATCATCAGCACATCCTCGGAGCGAGCTGAGGGGAAGTAGTTTGAAGGATGGAGGATGGGATGGATGAAAGAGGAGCTTTCCCCTCTCTTTGCCCCTGCTTGCCTTCTGGTCTGTGACAACTCAGCTGCCCATCTGTCTGGGCTCAGGCAGTCGCTGGAGCCAGCACAGCACTCCCCTGGGACACAAGCACAGGCTGGGCACACTCGCTGCCCGCAGCTCCCCTGGTCCTCACTCCCAGCGCCCTGGCCAAGGGGACACCGAAGCGCTCAGTGGTGGCCATGCTCTGCTCAGCAAGAGATGGGGCCAGCAGGTGCTCGCGGGCAAGGAGTGGGAAGGGGCGATGGGGAATTTTGGTCCAACCTTGAGAGCTGCCATCCCAGCGGGTGACCCAGCAGGGGCTCTGCAGGCCCCCGGCACGTAGGCACCGCTGGCGCAAACACACTGTGGTCCATGCGCAGACAGCAACCCCCCTGGGGCCCGGGCCCAGACGGCGAAGCAGCTCCCCCCGAGAGCCCCGCCGAGGTCCCAGCCACGCGCCGGGCTCCTGCCGAGGCCGACGGGGCCGACAGCGTGGGGACGTGCCCCCCAGCAAGCCCCACATCCCCTCCACACCGCGGGCTGGGTCGCGTGTGCTGCAAGGAGGCCACGGCTGCAGGCGAACACCGAGATTACTCAATTTTCAAATTAAAGCAAGGTCCTAGGGGTCTTCTAAAAATCTAAGCTCCATGTCCATTTGTCTCCTTAAATACAAACAGGGGTTTGAGTCCATTTCCCACTAGGAGTGAGATTGATCTCTCCTGCCCCCCTTCCCTGAGCCCCCCTCGCCACGCCACCCTCTAAGTACTTCTGCAGCTGGCCGAACTGCTCCGTGGGAGCGGCTTTGTGTTTGTTTCGGGGTTTTTTTTGAGGAAAGGAACAGACCACAAACAGGAGGGACCACACTGACGAACATGCCTGCCCCCTTTCTCCCCACTGCTGACCACAGCTGCCCTGCGGCCCTGGCCACGCACGTGGGCATCCCCATCGAAGGTGCTCCCAGGTGCACCGAATCTTCCAGGTCTCGGTGCCGCTCCCCGGGCTGGTGCTGGCAGTGGGAGGGAGCGGGGGAAGCAGGGCATCCCCACTCCTCCCGGTGCCTCTCAGGGTTAGCTGCCTGGCTCACCTTCCCGCAGCCCAGTCCAGGGAACATGGAGGTCTGCAGAATATGCAAACCTGGGGTCTCGCTCTCTCAGCCCGTGCCCTTCGGTGGGCTCCAGGGCTATGCTGGGCAATAAGAAGTATGTTGCCCATTCCTCGGGGTGAGGGCAGGCAGGAGTATGTTGATGGTGGAGGAGGAAGGCCACCACAGCCTAGCACTCTCACCGGGGTGACGTGCGACTCTCCTCTCCTCTGGCTCCAGGATGTTCACTAGAGGGAACCAGCCAGGGTCACCACGTCTCTCTTCTCTCCCATCACATGCACTCAACAGCATCCTGCCCTCGAGGTGTTGGGGGCATTTTGCCAGCAGAAAGCCCCACAACGGTTAGAAACTCTTTGCTGTTGGGCCTGGCCAGCCACTGACACTGGTGGAGGTTTCTTCCACAGTCCTGCAGCGGAGAATCTCCTCCAGCTTCAGCTGGACGCAGCAGTGGAGGGACCACTGCTCTGACCACACTGTGGTGTCTGCACAGCTGCAGAGCACAAGTGAAGCAGAAGAGAGATGTGGACAGACGGCATCGATCAAAATAAGATGCAGGTTCCAGAGACGTCCAGAGAAGTCCTTGCCAAGGTCACAGCTTCTCTGTCTCTTTATATCTCTTCAACTCATGTTGTGAGCATTTAGACTGAAGAGCAACAGAGCTCTAACAGCAATGGTGCTATAAACCTGCTTGGACTAGTTTAATCTCACCAGCTGACTGGGACCGGGGGAGAGAGGACTCTGGCATTGCCTCTGTTCCAGCAAGCAGTCCTTTCTCTGTGAAACGTTCCACCCACAGCCACATCAGCCATGACTACTATGAAAAAGCCATTCAACAAAGCCCTTCAAAAGGTGCTTGGACTGTCAAACACATTTCCTTGACCCTGGGAAGCTCCTTGCCCACCCCAGCACTGTCAAAGTCTCCAGCCAGGCTGCAGCTATCAGCGACCGTGCAAGTTCTCTGACCAGCGCCGCTAAACCACAGGGGGAAACAGAAACACCTCCTAGGAGGGGCTCAACCCATAAAGTTTTCATTGCACGCAAGAAGGAAAAGAGGGGCCATCCGTAACTGGCAGTGCCCTGCTCTGGGCACCTGAGACGCTGTTCCTCCCCACTGCTGGGAGCAGGAGCGATGCTTGCGCAGGACCGGGGAGACAGACCAAACCCCTGCTGATCACACACAGCTGAGCGTTTCGTTAAGCTCACAGCACAAGTGCCTCCGGACAAACGTTCCCTGGGTAGCAAAAGGCAAAACCTGACTCCTGGAGCCCTTCTAAATTTCAAGCCCTTGCTTCAAAGCAAGAAGAAAACAGCAGTTCCCAATGACATGGAAATAGTTTTCCAACTTATTTCACATGGGCAAAGCAATATATTTTCACCTAATCTCCCTCTTGGAAATGGTCAGTTTTAGCTGAAATCAAACATGCACGCATAGAAAAATCGCAAATCAGCCCAAGGCAGACACCCAGCATGGAAACTTAAACCCCAGCACTTAAGAGTCTGGCAAGGTCATCAGCAAGCGAGAACATGGCCTTGTACCGTGCAGTAGTTGTAAATTTTAAAAAGTGCATAACTCACGGCACTGAGGAAGATGAAAAGAAAAACCTACCAAAAAACCCTACACATACTGAAGTGGGCAAAATGTCTTTATGTGTGTCTTGCCTCATCTCTGCTGCTAGGCTTATATGGGAAAACTTTCAGCAAACTTTATAGAAGTTAGTATCCACCTTATTAACGACCTGGCTTTCTCTCTGTACACGTGTATTATTATCTATGTGGACATATATGCAAAGTGAAAGATCTTCATTATTTACAATATTTTTTTTTAATACTGTGGGGGAATTGGGATCTGCTTGCAGTTCCTACAAGGTCAGCATTTGCTGTATCGATTGAGTATTATCCACCTGAACGGGCAAAAGCAGGCAGGGGAGCACTCAGCTGTGGATGCTGTGCTCGGAGGCGCAGGACTTGGCTCAGCCCAGGCATCTGCAGATCTTGTTGATGCCACCGGCAAACGCCACTCTGCTAGTGCCCGGGACCTCCCCCAGGCCTCCTACTTGATGCTGAAAAAGGACATTTCATCATCCAGACCATAGATGAGATGCTCCTGACGGCACCTGCCCTTTGGGAGCCTATCCCGGTGCGCAGAGCCAGGTAGTGGTTTAAGCCGGTGGCTTTCCGGCACGCTCGCAGTGGATCAGGGCACACCGCTGGGTCTCGGTGACAGGGTGATGCCCTCATAGTGGTGGCAGCTTCCCACCGCCCCTAGACCCCTTTCCCTTTCGTGGCCACCCTCCCTCTCCGCTCACGGGGGAAAGCGAGGGGAAGGCCATGGCCCTGCTCCCGTAGGCATCCCTCGTCCCAGAACTCATGATGCCACGAGAGGCACGGGGGCACGTTCTCACACAGGCAGCACCAACCCCGCACCAAACCATCCTCTCTAGGGCATGCACATGGCTACTGTCAGCTCCATCTCCCCCAGAGAGGTGGGTGCAGCTTTGCCCAGCCCAGGCCGCCCGGCAAAACCTCCAGTGCCGAGGCAAGGTTTGTGCCATGGTGGCAGCGAGCCCCTCCGGCAGCGGTGGATTACAGCCCCCAGGCACCGGGACTCGTCCCTGCCCACAGGGCCAAAGGGCAGCAGGGGGAGGAGAGGGAGAGAAATAAATATCCTGCAGGAGAGATGCTGATGGAGAGAAGGGTGAGAAGCAAGCTGGGGAGGAAGGCATGGAAGGAGCAGGACAGCAGATCAGACAAAGGTTTAAGAAGCGAGCAAGAAGGGAAAAGGAAAGTGCTGGAGCTGATGCGAGAGAAGGGATTCATGTTGAGGGAATGGGAATGGCCAGGAAAGAGGAGGGACAGGGAAGGCAAAAAGCATTCCCTGTGTCCTGCTGCGGCAGGATGGCCTTGGATGGGCTGCAGGGACAGGGGGGATGAGAGGCCCTGCTATCAAGAGAAGCCCACAGCCAAAATGAGACCCAGTCCAGCCGCATGCCGGGGTCAGAGAGGACAGCGTGCACCCACCTGCGCCCCCCTTCCAGGACCCACCACTGTGAATGGAGCAAGGTGACCTGTCCTGGCACATGCTGCTTGCTGACAGATCCTGGTGTCCCCACAGCACCTGCCCTGGCAGTATCCTCCATCCTGCAGCCGCCTGAATCCCTCACTCTGCCACCTCCAACCCCGGCACCGCTAATCGAGAGCACGCTGGGGTGAAGGGGGGGCAGACTCACACACAGCACCCTTGCACAGACAGGCTCCCTGGGGGTGCCCCTCCACCTCTGGGTGAGCAGGTGGAGGGGGGAGGAGGAGGAGGAGGAGGAATGCATCGAACGCAGCCCTCTGGAAGACGACTGGGGATTCTCTTGTTTGGTTGCTTCATTGGGGTTTTGTTTGTTTGCATGTTTGTTTGCTGGTTTTCCCGGCGCCTCAGCAGAAAGCACAATGCGGGCCGTCCTCCAGCTGCAGCTGATGGGGCCAGCCCTCCGCATGAGCCAGGGGAGGGAGGGAAGGAGGCTGCTGCTGGTGAAACACAGCAGCCAGCACCTCCCCAGGACAAGGAGGCGCCCCAGGCGAGCCCGGCAGGGCAGGCAGCGTCGGCAGGGCTGGGGGGACAGACAAGGAGAAAGAGGGGACCTTGCAGCCAGGGCCAGAGAGGCAGGGTGGCATTGCCACCTGGGCACAGGACTAGGAAGGGGAGCTGGTGGTGAGCAGGGTCCATGGAGATCCCCCAAATCCTGCTGGGCTCTGCTTGCTTTCGCTGTTACCTCTTCCCCGCTGGCTAACTTACCTCTCGTACCCCAAAAGGAACTGTCTTCTTGCAGATTGCTGCTGGGAAGCACATCTTTCTTGCCTGAAGGAAACCAAGTTTCCCACTGCTCTCCCTGTACCCGTGATGCTTCGTCCCAGCCCTGCCTTGGACATGCTGATAACAGCAGGTCAATGTCTACACAAGAATTGCCCAGCGGGAAGAGCAGGCATGGGTGAGGAAAGAATGCAGGATGAGAAAATAGTGGGAGAAAGGGAGTTTGGGGAAAAGAGCTGGAAAGAGAGAGGAACCGAGGTATGGAAGTCAGGCACGGCTGCATGGAAGAACCAGGAGAGTTGATAGATGGGAAAGCAGGAACAAGACCAAGAGGTAGACAAGGAGGGACAGTCCCCATAAGGGACTTGGGCGCCAGGAGAAGCACGGGGGCTCTTTTCCCTGTGGATCTGGGAAGGGAAGAAGCATCATTCCTGGTGGTCACACCTCTGTGTGCTAGGATTGCTTCCCGACCTGCAGCCCTCTGTGTCCCACCCACAGCTGCTGCGCACTGGCTCACTCCAGGCGTCTTTATCAAGTGCAGACTCAGTGCTAATAAGTGCCTTTAAGCAGATCTGTCATTTTTGGACTTGGGATTGGGGTTAGAGGGCTGCGGAAGGGGGTGGGGGGGCGGCAGCGAACTGAACAAGTGGGAAATCAATCTCCATAGGATTAACACTGAAGTTCTTGCAGGAGGCAGAGGAGCCCAGCCCCAGGGAAGGGTGACCTCCAGCTTCGCTGGTCCCTCCTGGAGTAACAGTGACCTCCTGTGGCTGCGGGACTGTCCCAAGGGGCTGGTTATTCCCTCCCTCTGCACCGTCACTTTGCAAAGCCCTGCAGGGCTTTGGCCACCCCTCGCACAGCTATGGCTGAGATCTCAGAGCCAGGAGTGAAAGACTGATCTGATGCCTGGCTCCTAAGACCCCTCCGCAGGACTCATCCTGCACACCGGTGTCTGCTACGGGTGGACACCAGGAATGACCGTGGCCCCAGCTGCTTACGGCATTGCCTTCACTGTACTGAAGGCAGAGAGACACAGGTCTGCGAGGGCTGTAGGTGGTGGGCAGCAGGATCTGCCAGCTCCATCGCTGACACCATCCTGAAGCGTTCCCCACAAAACATGCACACAAAAACACTGCCCTGCTCCGGGGAACCCAACATTTATGCTGAGACTGAGGAAGGCAGACTTGAGAGGTGACTAAGGCAGGATCATAGTGGTGGAGCTGGTCCGTCACCGGCCCACTCACCTCCCTGGTATCGTTGTCCTGGATCAGAGCGTACAGAGGCACCACTCGGTTGATCTCCAGCAGAACCGGCGTAGGGCTGAGCTGCTCCTTGCCGGGGCGCCGGCACAAATGGCAAGTGGATGGGCAGCGCCCTTTCTCCTCGCAGTGAATCTCCACACCTGAGATGAGGTGGTCATCAGACAGCATCTGTGCTGTCAGCAGGCCTGAGAGATAGGTGATGAAGGGCATGGATTTCAACTCCTTCTTGTTCCCAAGCTCAGTTGTTTCTGGTTTAGGGAGAGGGAAGAAACCAAACAACATTAAATAAATCTCAGCACAGTCATCTTCCCAAACCCAAACTTTGCTGCAGCCAGGATAAACGCAGCTGCTGAAGGTGTAGGGCATCTGGGAGCAGGAAACCAGAAAGGTCAAGGAGAGAAGGAGAAAAACAGGACTTGCAGGTCACTGCTTGGAAGTGGGTAGAAATTGTGAGCATTTCCAGACAAGCACTTCTAGAGTGACAGAACTGATTGTGTTCTTCTTCTTTTTTGTAACTTGCATATTCACCTTCTGCACTTCAAAATGAAACAAAACCACCGAAGTATATCTTCCCTGCCAAAAAGAAACCTCTCCAAAGGGACCAGGTTAAAGACCTGAGTGCCCTCACCCCCGCCCCAACGCCAGCCCTCTCTAGTCCCTGTGGTGCTTAGCTCTCTCTTTTGGGTGACATGTTATCCAGGGCAATGAGGTGGACTCAAAGAAGGCTGCAAAGAGACGACATTGTGGGATGAAGCCCCTTGGCAGAGGGGGTAAGTGGGTACCGGAACAAACTCACTGCACGGGGAATAGATGGAGGCATTACCAAAACCAAACTGTCAACGCTCTGCTTTCAGGAAATATTCAGGCCTTTGAAACCCATTGTGAAACTTCCTGGTGGTCTTAACCACAAGGCGATAAACCCGGAGAGCCTTACTTTGTTCTGCCTTGGTCCAAACGCTCACTAAGGACAAAGAAAGTATCGCACCTGGTGATACCCTGAGCAAAGGAGACAGGACCCCCATTTTTATCCTGCACACTTCTATTTAAACTCTTTATTTCTAGTCACTCCTCTTGGGTTGATCCAAGAAGGAAGGCCCAACCTTCATAGCCTGGTGATGGGCCTACAGAAGAAAAGCCTTTCTCCATCCCATGCCCGAATGAGGCCCCCAACACCATGAGCTGGATGGCTGTTGCCTCCAGCAACAACTTCCCAGTCCCAAGAAGGAGCTGTAGAGGAACGAGGACTGTCTCAATGCCCTTGGCTTGCAGTGACATGCAGCTGATCTGGCAAGGCACTAATCAATTAGAAATACAAGTAAACACAGTATTCATTCATGACTCCCGAAGCCCTTCAGGCCAGGGACAGCCCTTCCCTGCCGTCTGGCTGTCAGTGAACACTTCTGTGCACAGGATCAAAGCTGTCACGGGAAGAACGAGCAAATTCCAGCCAACCTGTCTTTCAGTGGGATAAAAGGGGGGCAGTTGCTAAGATAAATTAAAACAAGGCTGTGAGGAGATGTCTCAACATCTAGGGAGACACCAGGGTACACAGACATGGAAAACGACAGTCGGAGCTGGCTCTTGGAGAGATTATTTTCTGGAAGAGCAGCTCCAGGCAACTTCAAGCCTCGTAAGGAGAAGCCATGAAGCCATGATAAACTGGGTGGCTCAGAAAGAGCGAAGCTACAAGGCGATACCATGAGCCTCTGCTCACTTCTGGGTAAGAGTAACTTTTTTTTAACATCGCTACTAAACTACATTTAAAAGAGAAAGAAGGAGATGACGATGATGCTTCTGGGCTGCAAAGCTTCTTCACCAGAGCTCAAGCAGTGATTTCAGCAGTCCTCCGTGGGGAAGGAAGTTTTGGAGTCATGCTTTAAGGGAGAACATGAACATAGAGCTGAAGAGAAAGTGGAATCAGTTATCTCATGATTGGCAATAGAATATCAAACCTTACTCCCCAAATTATTGGCTTTATAGGTAATAATTGTAGATCACTAGCATCAAATGCCTGGATGTGCCCTTAACACAGGCTATGGCTTAGCCTAAGCTCAGCTAAGGCTCGTCTGGAGATGTGGCGCACAGTTTCAAGCCTTTCTAAAAGGCTTTCTGAAAATCATTGTTTAAATCACGCATATATGCTTCCACCAACACCTGGAAGAAGACCTGGAGACAGTCCAGGGCGGACGGGCAGCATGGTCCAGCTGCTGGAGTACTGCTCTGGGAATGCCTCGTTGGAGGCTCCTTTCCAAGCTGTCTGCTCTGTGCTTCTCCCCCCCGTGTCACCCGTCCTCTCTGCGCTGAAGCACGGGGCACACGATGCATGTGCACACAGCGCTTGTGGGCTCAGGTGCTCTTTGAGTGCAAACAAGCAGTAAGGAGTGGGACGAATAAGCAGGAAGAGCAACCTCCCTTCGTCCTCCTCAGTTATGGTCTGTGTTTGCAAGGAGCAAGCTGAGGCAAGTAAGGAGTAAAATAAACCTCCGAGCAAGAATTTTCCTCTGCAGGAGAGTGCTGAGGGCACCCAGCTTGTGTGCTCAACAGTCTCCCTGCATTGCCCCGTGCCGAGGGACAACCCAACTGATGCAGCTGTAAGAGCTTAGACTCAAGTGTTTGCATTAGCTGCCCCATCCAGGAATACAGATGAAGCTCCGTGCAGCGGTGCTCCACCGGACATGTCACCTTGGGGAAGGCGAGGACATGACTTCCCTGCAAATGGTGGGCTAGACAAGGAGAGCTGTCCTCCAGCATCCACCCTGACAACACAGCCCCTTTAGCAAGAAAAGAAAATGAACCTGTGCTCATCCAACATATCCTGCACCACCTGCTGCCTCCTTTGCCTGTCGCTCCCAGGAAAGGGCACTGTAGCTGGGAGTGGTGGAGGTGGCGGTTTCAAGAGCTCTCCAAAGGGACTGGCATGAAAGTGAGGGTTCCTCCTTTCTCCTGAAGGAAACCCAGATGGAGCAAAGCCATTTCAGGAGCAGCAGTCATCAAATGGAGCTGCACAGGGGAAAGCATAGATGTCTGCACATAAAGTAAGGTAGAAAACTGTGTGAGTAGCACAGCTCCCCTTCCATAGCAGCCACGCACTCAGCAACAGAAGATTAACCGTGGAGCCTGGTGACTCGTGGCAGGCTTGTCAGCAGAGCAGACTTCACAGGTAAGGTGGAAACGGCTGTCTGCATTTAATCCTCTTTGGAACAGTTGAAGCCCCAGTCACTTTGGGGAAAGGGATTGCTTTGTAGACTGGATTCCTGGGGATGTAAGGGGTTACTGTAGCTGAGCTTACTGGTTCAGCATGCTGGCGAGGGATCCACGGTGTTCCCTTGTACCGAAAAGGCTCTGGGTACAAGTCCAGAGCAGGAAAATTAAATAGGACATGGCTCAGCAGAGGGAGACGGGCTTCACTGCCAAATTGCCAGCTCTCATCCAGAAGAGCACTTGGAAGTCATCAGCACTGGATAGCAATTCCTGGTAGCTTTTGTAGAATGAGCTTTGGGGCTTAAGTACAGTCCTAACCAAATAATTGCCCCGTTTCTGCTATTAAAACCTACCCGAGAGTGCCAGTTGCACACCCTGCTTGTGAGCCAGCTCCTGAGCTGGGGAGACGCAGTGAGGAGGAACTGCTGTTCCTCATCTCCTTGCTCCAGAGAGTGGAAAGCATCAGCTCCAAGTGCCTTCACGACTGCACTCATCCCTAGATAGCTGGCGATTTCCTTGATGGAGACTGTGCTTCCTTCTCTTCCCACCCACATCACCCACCACCTGCAGCATCTCACAGAGGAGTTACTCAGATCTGGGAGGTATTTTCCCCCAAAACACACTCCTTTATTCCTGGACCTGCCGTTGCAACTGTAGCCCCGGGAGAAGGGATTGAGGTCCCTCTATCTCCCTCTCTCCTACCTCTGAGATGAGTTTTGGTTATTTGCTCAGCTGCCTGCATGCAAGGAGGAGGCTGAGGGGCCAGCCCGCTCTCCCCACGGCAAACCCAACAGTGAACTGGAGAAACCCCGCATATTCCTGGAGGCTCGGTCTGGCTTTTATTACTTAGTTGCTGTACAGCGTTCGTCAGCGCTGAGGCCCAGCTGACTGGCTTCTTCTCGAACGAAAATATGGGCAGCCCAACCCTATTCCTGATTAAGTCAAAGGAAGTTTTTGCCGTTGGATTGGAGAGAATCAGAACCAGACCCTGCAACGTACCACTGCAATGCCATCTCCAACTGCCAGTGAAGCCAACAGAAACACTCCTGCTGTCTTCGCTGCAAGCTGGGTCCAGTCCACAGTAAGTAAACCCAGCTTTAGCGTTCAGGTCCACACTGCACGAGCCCCATGCAGAACTGGATAACCTCCCAGGGCACTCAGGTTGCTCTTGCAAAGCCTCTGCTTGGCTCCCAGGGAAGGGCTTTGCAGGTGACCACTGCTAGGGTGCTTCAAAGGTCCTGTTCTGGCAGGAGGATGAGGCTTGGCTGCAGGGGCTGCAGTGCAGCAGCAGCGAGGATAGAGGGATTCCTTATCAGCCCTTGCATCTGAACATGCTTTCCTAACGCTGCTGGTGACTCAGTTGAATCCTGGCAACATCTGTTTGGAAGCACAGCGCCACGGATGTGGTTAGACGCATCACGGCAACTTGTGGGAGTTATTAGGTTGTTTGTTTGTCTGAAATATGTATTTAAAAAAAACACAACAACATAGCAAAACAAATAAAATAACAGCCTTCCGCTAAGCGTCAAGCCTTGCGTAAGAAAGGGAGGATGAGCAGCGCAGGGTGTGCAGAGGTACCGCTCGCCTGTTGGGGTGCCTGGCCCTGTCTCCGTGCTCCACCAGGATTTAATAACCCCACAGCACGAGGTGACTGCCTGCACAGCGCGCAGGGGTCCCTGCTCGGGATGCAGCAGTTGCAGATGTGGGGAAATGCTTCCAGCATTACCAGCAGCACCTCCTAGTGCTTGGACAAGAGGGAAGCACGATAACGCCACTACTATAACAATAACAAAAGCATAATACCTAATTCTTTTGTACTGGAGTGCTATTTTGTCTTGAGAGCTCCCAGGAGATGATGGGTTTGCTAGTGGTCCAGCATTTTATACAGCGCCTCTTCCAAAAGATCCCAAGTCATTCCAAAACTGGGAATCACTCCACTTACCACAAGAATGCAGCCACATCAGGGGTAGGATGTGGTAGCTCTTCAACAGCAGAAAAGCTTGGAACAAGGAGAGGAGAAGGCTCTCCAGCTGAAGCCATAGAGGGAACGTCAGGAACAGACCCAGGTAGGGATTCCTCCAGGCTCAACAGGTTAACCCCGCCGACACCGACGGCTGCTCAGCTGGGCCTGACTTAGGACCTGGGTTTTGCATTTCATGCAAGGAAGACGTAATTCTGGTCCACCTCCCCTTTACCTCACACTCCGGCTGGACAGACCTAGTGCCACCACGGGCAGGGCAGCAGGGATTTACGGCCAATACACATCTGCTGGCACAGGCTGCCCATTTATTACCTGGGGCAATAATGCCCCATTTGTTGGCAAATCCATCGAAAGGGAGTTAGAAAGAAAATCAATAGGTGTGTTTGCCTGGGAATTTCTCTTGCAGTGAGATGTTGTCAATGCGGTAACCAACAGGTCTATGAAGAGTTTGGACAGATTTAACGCTGCCCGCTGTCAGCGATGGGCAATCACTGCTCGGGGCTGCAAGGAAGGTGTGAGAACAATGTCCATGGGAGCCAGCAGCGCTCCTCTGTCACAGCCATGCATGTGTGCAAGAAGCGTGGTGCCAGCCCCTGCTGCTGCCCAGGAAATGCCGTACCAGCAGTGGCTCAGGCCGGCTGTGCCAAACCGCCAAACAGCCAGCAACGCCTGTGTCCCTGGGGCTCACATGGGGGCTCACCTAGGAACCGCTAGCCGTCTTTTGGGGGAACGCAGCCGTCCCATGGCACGGCATCCCGTGTGGGAACCCTGGGTGAAGGCATGACTACAGCCTGTCCGGGAGGGACGCGGCACGCGAGTGCAGACCCCAGAATCGTGTACACTGGGGCTTGCAAGCAAGCGCAGGCGCGCGCCCGTGGGACACCTCCGCCGAGCCCCCCGGAGCAGCTGGTGGGGCGGCGTGGGGCCCTGCCACCGGTGTGGCTGCGGGGCAGTTGTGGCCACCGTGGT
>NW_008823916.1:1063408-1065753 GCF_000699105.1 Pygoscelis adeliae
TCTCGTGGCAGCGGGAGGATGGCTCTCGGGCTGGAGATCCTGCCACCGCTCGCTCTGTCGCTGTCACCCCACAGCCCCTCTGCGGGGACCTCCCGGGCCTCATTCTTAGGGGAGCCCCATGCCTCGGAAAGACAAGTCTGGCAACCCAAATGCGTAACATCCCTGAGTGCCAACATGTGATGACCTCCTAAACGTGATGGTTTGTGACCCCTTTTCTCCCTCCGTTGCGTCTGGAGTGCCCCACACTGCCAGCTGCCCGCCTGTCCCCCCCCAGCAGCCTCCCTCTGCAAACCCCCCTCTCCCTGCCGAGGCTCTGTCTGCTGCTCCCAGCCGATTAACGTAACTCAAACGCAGAACCCTGCGGACTCCAAGTGCCCCAACGCCCAACCGCAAGGAGTGGCCAGAGAGCCGCACCGTAGTGCTTGTGGCTCAGCGGCACGCGTGGTCCCTGCCTGCCCACGGGAGCCCCTCTGCCCTGGGGCTGGTCCCAAAGGTACCGGCAGAGAGCAATCCGGAGGCAGACCATCTCCTCTGCCCGCAGGTTGGACAGGCAGGCTCTGCAGTAACCTCAGCTTCAGATGAGAAATTTACAGACGTGCAAGCCTGTGGTATTAAGAAAAAATAAAGGAGGGCTTTGAGACCACTGATGAACCTCTATTAAAGGGGACGGTGCAGGCATCACCGGTGAGCTCGCTTTATCAAAGGAACTAGCTCTGCAGAGCCCTGCACTGTCCCCACTGCCACCCCGCTGCCTGCGCCAGCTCTCTCGGGAAGAGCAATTGAAGCCCTGCCCTGCTCATCCGACCCTCAGCAGCATCTCAGTGCTCGCCCCCCTGCCTCTGAGCCACTACGGCCCCGCAAGGATGGCTCCATGACCCTCCAAATCGCTGCTGCCGCCCCCCGCGGGCTGCTGTGTAAGACCCATATCGGCAGCTGGCTCCCTCCCTGCTCCAACGCACCCGCACGCCCATTTCATAGAATCATTAAGGTTGGAAAAGACCTCTAAGATCATCGAGTCCAACAAGGGATGTCCAAGATCTACCAAGCCCTGCCGGCTGGATGGCTGTCAGCGTGGGGCAGCCCCTCGGGACGCGCCACTCTGCCAGGGGGGCGGGGTTCACAGCCTCCCCATCCTTCCTCGTCATGGCACAGGATCCCCATACTCCGACACGCTGGGTGACATCAGCGGCTCATCGTTATCACCTCTAACCAAATCCAGAGAGTCCTTTGTTTTCTCCCCAGGATGCATTAAAAGCTTATTTTCTTATTCCTACCATTATTTTTCCCTCATACTGTTCATTTTCAGGTGTGCTCTCACAAAATCTGCCAGACCACCCTGGTTCACTTTTATTCACTGGAAAATACATCAGGAGCCGAAAGAATATTACCCTGGTGATGCCAGGAAGCGGGATTGAACCCCGTGTCCCCTCCCTGGGCACAGCAACACCCTCAGGGAACCGCTGGTGCCCGGGGGGTCCCGCTGAGGTTTGCTGCTCAGGGCCTGAAGCACGGCATGAAACAGAAGACCGTAAATCTCACTCATTTTCTTTTGCAACCCTGGTCAGGCTTTGCATCTGCTTTGAGTGCATCCGCTGCCCACGTTGCTGATCCCTGCTGCTCCTGATCGCTGCTCGGGTGTAGATCCCTTCCAACTGAACTATTCTATTCTATTCTATTCTAAATAGAAAAAAAAAAGTAGGAAAAATACCAAAAACAGAAGGTGGTGAGAATTGCTGCATTATGCTAGTGCTTTCCTCAGTGCCGTCGGTAGCTGCTGGAGCGGGTGAGCAAGCAGCACTGGAAACGCGCTGCAGCTTTTGCTGAAAGGTCTGGGCACAGCCCCACAGCTGCTGTCATGGCGCCGGCTGCGCCGCACTCCCGCCCGGGCACGCAGGCAGAGAGGCCACAGGCAGGGTTTACGGGAAATGGTTAAACCGAGGGCTCGCCTCCTCCCCAGGCAGTGAACTCCTCCGAACCTCCGGACCTGCACCTGCACGTCAGCCTGCGAGCAGGGCTGACTGCGGGATACTGCCTGGATGCCGCTGCAACCGGCAGCGATCCCGGCGGCACCGGAGCCGCGGCACTGCTGGTGTGTGAAGGACATGGTTCCCCTGGACCTGCCTGCCCAGGCCTGGGCTTCTCCCTGCTCCCACTGAGGAAGCCCCGAGCCCCGACATTTCCTGATCTGCTGCGCAGCCCCACGGGGTCACAGCAGAACTGGTCTCTCCGCCATCCGTAAAGCCGCCTCACGATGGGCGAGCGAAAGTCAAGCTGGAACAGGACCGGCGTTACTGATGGCCCTTCCAGCAGCGTGACCCCGAGAAATGGCAGGGCAAAGCAGAGCC
>NW_008823916.1:1065840-1066193 GCF_000699105.1 Pygoscelis adeliae
CCTCGGCCTCCCGCTGCCAGCCTGCAGGCAGCGTGACAGCCCCTCTGACGGGCAGAGAGCTCAGGAATAAAGGCTGGAGGGAGGAGGAGGAGGAGGAGGCAAGAGGCAGGAGGGAAATGACTGATCCTGTGATTAACGACTCTGGTCATTAGTCCTGCGGGGGTGTAATGGAAATGCCATCCTTTGCTACCTCCCAGGCGTGAGCGGAGGAGTCGAATGACCGGGCAACGCAAGCTCTCCTCTGATCGGGGGCAAATGCCATCCGTAACTGCTCGATTCCCCACGAACCGACGGTTTCCCGCCTGCGCCACGGCAGCTGCACCCACCGCCGGCCACCCGGGCCGACTCGGGGG
>NW_008823916.1:1067639-1078375 GCF_000699105.1 Pygoscelis adeliae
GCTCAGGGGACAGCCTCGGGGGAGCGGGCCCTGCGGCAGGCCGGAGGCGCCGCGACCGTGTGCCTTGAGCGAAAGCCCCCGAACCCCGCCGGTCGTCGCGCTGCGTTCGCCGGCGTCGCTGCCAGCCCGTCCGGAACCCTGCAGGAACAGGTCACAACGCGGATTTTGCAGCTTCACCCTGTTATTTTAACTTGTTAATGACACAAGCTGTGAACTAATTGCAAGCGAAACCCCTCGTCTCACCACGCATCCTAACTAAAAACTGCGGAGTGAGAAGCGAGGCTACGGCAGGAGATTTTTTTTGAGTATAAGGAACCCAAACTCAGACAATTCACAGCGTTTTATAGCTTGGTCCTCAGCTGAGGCTTTCTGTCAGACCCTGCTCTGCGTCAGGGGAACTGCCTCGGGAGGCACTGGCACGCAAGAACAACCCGCTGTTAAGGAAGCTTCCATGAAGGCACGGCCGAGTGCGAGATCAAGATAAAAGTGCAGCAGTGAAAATAATTTCACGTTACGAAGGCGCATGCTGGCGTTCCGATAAAAGGGGTTTATATATGAAAAGAATGTCGTACAAATCATCTTTCTAAAAACCGAACCTCACTTAAAACTAAACAAAATCCCCTCCGCCATTGTTCTCTAATGAAAACACTTGTTTTAAGGGTAGCTTTTTATGTTAACTCTCTGGTGTCTCTGGTGTCTGTGCTGCTCCCTCATCCTTCCCTAAGCAAGTCTTTTGACATATTTCCAAGGAAAATAAGAATAATGGATCAGGTATCCTATGTTTCATTTTTAAAAATCGTTTTAAAATACAGATTTTTTCATCCTTAAGAGGAAGGTTTCTGATCTACATGGCAGCGCCCCGGCTTCTGCTTCCCCAGCCGAGATACATGCTAAGAATAAAAGGGAAGCGTATTCAGTGCCAGCGGCAGCAAGTGCCTGGACTGTCACTGCTCCCCGGGTGCCAGGGATGTGCTATTCATCCTGCCACCGTTGAGCCAAGGATCAGATCCCAGCTTGGTACTTGGAGATTCTGCTACGCCACTGAATCCCTTCCTGAAATGCGGGCTCTAAAGGACTGTGAAGTGCAGCTGATAAATTGTTTTTTCCGTCTCTCTATGAACATAAAGAACTTTTC
Source organism: Pygoscelis adeliae (assembly GCF_000699105.1). Lineage (NCBI taxonomy): Eukaryota > Metazoa > Chordata > Aves > Sphenisciformes > Spheniscidae > Pygoscelis > Pygoscelis adeliae. The sequence continues at coordinate 1,068,775 of NW_008823916.1, forward strand.
TTCATCGCAGTTGTCTTCTTCCGCTTAAGCAAATGGTAAACTGAAATACAGCGAACCTTTCCGCCTGAAACGCTCCCGAGGATGAAGCAGGCAAACCCAGCAGGGAAGCGAGAGTGCTGCACGCATGCAGCCATTATTCAGAAAAAGCTGTCTGTTCACATCCCTCTCTTCATTTTGAAGACTAACTACCTCCTTCTCTCCCTCTAGAAGAAATGTTTTCTTCCCCATTTCTTTTAATGGCTAAGCAGTGCAATAGCAAAGGTATTGAAACCCAGTCTACTGAATAATAACTTAATGATGTGAACCCTGTTCTGTTCCCTTTTGAATGGATTGCTGCTTTAGCAAGAGAGCTGCTGGGGTCTGCTCCCTGCTGTGAGGGATGTGAGGATGGAGAAACCTGGATTGAAGCTGCACGGCAACCAGAGCGGTATAAAACTGAACCAGACTACAAGAATGAGGTCAACGCTGCAAGACTGTGAAATAAGGAGAAATTATATGCAATTAAGCTAAGTTCAAGAACTAATAGTGAACGCTTGTAGTATATATTAACGAATGTTTGGAGTTGTCTGTTAACTCCATTATTGCTAATACCTGCTAGGACACTGCCGCGTCGAGCTGTGTTTAATTTGCATGCTGAAGCATGATGCAGCATGGCAGAGGTTAATGAAATAGAGTGGCGTAAAATCTTCGCTGTGTGTTTTCAGTATGTACAGTCATTCCCAGAACGAGTGGAAGCTGACAAATCATTCCTTCTAGTTTCACTTTCTGGCAAACGTATGAAACCTTGAAAATCTATTTTGGCTATCTAGAAAAGCAGAGTAAAACAACCACATTTATTTCGTTCGTATCTGATGCCACATCTGAATGCAGGTCTCCAGAGGTGATATATTAATGTCCTAAAGCGTTGCGCCATCTGGTTCCTCTTTTGATGCGCAACATTTTGAATGCTTGGTTTAATCTCCCTGGGTTTCAGTAAATTATGTAAACTCGGAGGCTTGGCAGCGGGAGATGGGCACCATGAGGAGATGATTCAGTCATCAATATCTATTGGGCTTCCTTATTGCTGCCATTACACTTCTTTCAGTTCTACTTACAAATTTTGCAAGTGAATAATTCATCGCCCTAGGAGCTGCAAGTTAGTTTTGGAATTTGCCCACTCTGAGATTAGCTATGATGACTAATCCATCCTTTCCAAACGTGGAAAAGCTAACTGGGCTTCTTTTTTCCAGGGTTGGGTGATAAACCAGAAGTAAACCGCATGTATATGTAACTGCTGGTGATGACATAAATCACATTTCCTTTTTTCTTTCAGGACAGAATCGGAGCACCTTGGAATAGATGCGAGTACAAGACTTTGCACCGGCTAAAGCTGCCTTGGAAAGCCATGGCTGCCGCCCCTCATCTCAACTCGGATGCACTCCGAGAGGTCCTGGAGTGCCCCATTTGCATGGAGTCCTTCACCGAGGAGCACCTGAGACCCAAGCTCTTACACTGCGGGCACACCATCTGCAAACAGTGCTTGGAGAAACTCCTAGCAAACAGCATTAACGGGATACGGTGCCCCTTTTGCAGCAAAATCACACGGATCACAAGCTTAGCTCAGCTGACTGACAATCTTACTGTGCTGAAGATCATAGACACCACCGGACTGGGGGAAGTGGTGGGTCTTCTCATGTGCAAGGTCTGTGGGAGAAGGTTGCCAAGGCACTTTTGCAAGAGCTGTAGCTTAGTTCTGTGTGAGCCCTGCAAGGAGACATTGCACATGCCCCAAGGGCATAGAGTCATTGCTATCAAAGAGGCTGCTGAAGAGCGTAGGAGGGAATTTGGGACGAGGCTTGCCAGACTTCGGGAGCTCATGGGTGATCTGCAGAAAAGAAAAGCGTCTCTGGAGGGTGTTTCGAGAGACCTGCACTCTAGATACAAAGCGGTTCTGCAAGATTACAGCAAAGAAGAGCGCAAGATCCAGGAAGAACTGGCCAGGTCACGCAAGTTCTTCACCACCTCTTTGTCTGAAGTGGAGAAGGTAAATAATCAGGTAATGGAGGAGCAAGCTTATCTGCTGAACTTAGCAGAAGTGCAGATAATGTCTCGCTGTGACTATTTCCTTGCCAAAATAAAGCAGGGAGATATAGCTCTCTTGGAGGAGGCAGCAGATGAGGAAGAACCAGAACTGACAAACAGTCTCCCAAGGGAGCTGACTCTTCAAGAGGTTGAACTCCTTAAGGTGAGCCACGTGGGACCACTGCAGATCGGGCAGGTGGTGAAGAAACCCCGGACCGTTAACATGGAGGAATCGCTCATGGAAACTGCAGCATCCTCATCAGCATCATTTAGGGAGCCTGACTTGGTGCAAGAAGAGGCCAGCTGCACACCGAATTCCTCACCAGCCAAGCCAAGGATGCCTGAAGCAGCCACGAGCATCCAGCAGTGTCACTTCATCAAGAAGATGGGCTCCAAGGGCAGCCTGCCAGGGATGTTTAATCTCCCCGTCAGCCTACACGTCACCCTGCAAGGAGAGGTGCTTGTGGCAGACCGAGGCAATTTCCGAATCCAGGTTTTTACCCGCAAGGGCTTTCTGAAGGAGATCCGCCGGAGCCCTAGCGGAATCGATAGTTTTGTATTGAGTTTCCTTGGAGCAGACTTGCCCAATTTGACTCCCCTTTCTGTCACCATGAACTGCCATGGCCTGATAGGTGTGACTGACAGCTACGATAACTCTGTCAAGGTCTACACCATGGACGGCCATTGCGTGGCGTGTCACCGGAGCCAGCTAAGCAAGCCCTGGGGCATCGCCGCCCTGCCTTCTGGGCAGTTTGTAGTGACCGACGTGGAAGGAGGGAAACTCTGGTGTTTCACGGTGGACCGCGGCATGGGGGTAGTGAAGTACAGTTGCTTATGTAGCGCAGTGCGCCCAAAGTTTGTCACCTGCGATGCTGAAGGGACCATATACTTTACTCAAGGGCTGGGGCTTAACCTGGAAAACCGGCAGTACGAACACCATTTAGAAGGAGGCTTTTCAATTGGCTCCGTCGGCCCAGATGGGCAGCTGGGACGCCAGATTAGCCACTTCTTCTCCGAGAATGAGGATTTCAGGTGCATTGCTGGCATGTGTGTCGATGCCAGGGGAGACCTCATTGTTGCTGACAGCAGCCGTAAAGAAATCCTGCATTTTCCTAAAGGAGGTGGCTATAATATCTTAATCCGGGAAGGACTCACCTGTCCCGTCGGTATCGCCATTACTCCCAAAGGGCAGCTGCTGGTGCTGGACTGTTGGGATCACTGCATTAAGATCTACAGTTACCATCTGAGAAGATACTCCACCCCTTAAAGGCATGTCTCTAGGTAAAGCCCCTTTTGGCAGCAGAGATTCTTCCGGCCTTACTGCAATCTGATAGGAACCGATGTCAAGCGTTCAGGAAGATTGTGCCATAACCGAGGGGGGTTTGGCACAGCGGCTGTCGTGTTTTGCGTTTAGAAACAAAATAGCTTACGTGGTGGTGGTCTGCTTTTTCTTCTTCCTTTTTATATAAAATCCGTACAATAAAAAAGAACAAGTGTGAGGGGAAGGATCCACCCTTCTGGAGTATTGGTTCCTTGCTAAATGACTGGTCACTCCATAAACCTTCTCACCTCCTTTTGCCACATCTCCTACACTTCCAGCTTCAACCACTGTATCCTTCTTCGTGCCATAAACACTGACTGACTGCTCTAAATCGCCTTCCCTTAGAGGACTAGAGAGGCAATCCTCTTCTCGCTGTGGTACTCGCAAGGAACTGGGTAGCAGTTGTCTGGGCAACTACTAGAGAAAGCAATTTCTGATTGCAGCACTGCATAAAACAAAATAGCCCTCTTAAACTGCGGGGAGATGGAACTTTACTTTCAAACTGACGAGGGAGGGTTTTCTCTCCGTTTTTCTGGTATTCAGGAGATCGCCCCTGTTGTGCCATTTGTGAACCGTGTCTGTTCAATGTGAAGTGAGTACTGTGCAGTCATGGGAGACCGAGCTGAGCCAGAAAACTGCCCTCTGATGGCAATAGGGTTTTTATTACTACTAAGAGTTCTGCTAGGTAGAAGGGGGTAAAAAGGGAGGGGGCTGGAGGGAAAAAAAAAAACAAACCCAGGGGAAACCTATGGTTGATATTCACTGTTGTTTTATTATTAAATGTATCCTGGAAACTGTCTTTGGAAGGTATGTCTGGTATCAAAAGCTTCAGGGGGAGGGGGGAAGGGCTGGGGGAATAAGACTGGGAGATTGTAATAAATGGGATTAAATGCAACATATTGTATGTTCACCTGCACTTCAGTATTCTGCATTCCAGACCATTGCGTTTAGCAATAGGTTTCCACTCATCTGCACTTCGTACGTGCAAGCTGCTCACTGCTGAGATGGGGATGGGGGGGGGGGCTGTTTCGCTTTTATTTTTTTAATACTTGGAAGCACGGCCATTGGTGCATTACCTTTTTTTCCCTTGCACAGCAAAACACTACATTCCTCAGATTTTTTTTTTTTTTTTTTACAGCACCAGCAGGCACCAGAGTTCATGTTCATCACGGCTTTGGGCCAAATGAAGCACAAAACTGCAGCCGTGTGAACCAAGGCCCCCGCAGCGCTACTCTCCTGGCTGATAAATGTGTACCTCGGTGTGGTGCTGCTCACCTAGAATAGTTTATTGAAGGAAAGATGCACTTAAATAGGGCACAGCGGTAGCATGTTAATCTGCCACAGATAATAGTTACACTGCAGTGCATTTATTTGTTGCTATCAACAACATAGTTGCAAATTTGGGGGCACGACAGACTATAAAAGCTGATTTTACAGTGGCTGCCATGCTACAGCAAATTGTTTGCTACTTGTGCTACTACATGTATGCAACAGGTGATTTTTTTTTTAAAGTCCCATATACCTTCCCCTAGCAAAACAGCAAAGTAAAATAGGCTTCGGAACCGCCGCCGCCCCAAGCCAGTTGTTCGGCAGTTACAGGTTTTGCAGAAGAAGCACTGGGGGCAGATTTTGGGGGGATTTGGGTTTTTTTTTCTCTCCCTGTTGTGCTCAGCCAAAGCGCTGAAGAGGGCCAGCACAGCAAACACCCAGCTGTGTGATGGAGGTGCCCCTCCATCAGGGCAACTTTCTCTCTCTCTCGCTATAATTCACTGGAAAAAGCTTTCGGAGAAGGGAGTAGGAGCTAAGACGCTAGCACGGTGGATGGTGCTGAGGGAGCCCAAGGGAATTGAACCCCCCTTCCCTCCTGAAGCTGCTCTGTGCGTTTGCCAAGGCTACCAACTTGCACGTAATTATTTACATTCTCTGCTTCTCTTTTGCTGGGTGGGAGGGGGCAGTCGCCTAAGGTATGTAACAGCAATTTGGGGAGCCGATCTCAACTTGCATGTATGTTTTTGGGAGATGACGACTATTAGTGGGCCCTTCTGCAGTTAATTACATTGTAACTCAAGGCATTTTTTCCAGTATTATGGTAATGGCGGTTCCTCTCCTATTGATCTCTTTTAAACATTTCTCCTGTTTCTAAGAACTGCTCCAAGCAGGAAGCTACCGTGGACCTGAATAATTGAAGCAATATTATCTATGATAATATGTACCTCTGTCATTTTCTGTTCCAATGGATTATTTTTTTTCTTGCAATAAACATCACACTACTAGCAATAACATTTCCTGGAGTGCTTGAAGGGACATAAAAGCTGGTCCAGTAAACTGAGCAGTTGGTTACCCCAGCCTGTTCCTGGTTACACAGTTCAGAAAAAAGCGTCTGTCATCTGTTTCTCACTCAGAGATTCAAGAAAAATAACACTACCCTGCGATGCACTGGTGGGCCAGGACACTGCGATCGGCACCTGGGGGGGTGTGCCGCCTGCGGCTCTTCTTCTGGACTTGGGTTTCGGGCCGAAAAGGAAAAAAGAAAACCTGCTGTCCCTCACCCAGGGTATGCACGTCCCGTGACAAAACTCGATAGTGACTGCGAGATGATTTTGCAGAGCCGTATTTCTTGCTGTGGTGCCCCCACACAATGTTCTGATCGTCTGCCAAACGAGATGAAATGGAGTAATTAAGGATTGTGATGAAATAGTTTGGCTTCTGCTCTCTACCTGGAGAAAGAGCTTGTCTGGTTATACGTATGTGTTTGGTTTTTAAAGATTGTGTAATAAAGGAAAAATTGATTCAATTAAAAGCGCATTGCAAATGTCTCATTTTCTTATTAAAAACACTTCATCTCCTCCCTTTGGTGGCAGATTGTTTTTTACGGCCAGTGGGGATTAGACTTGGGAACACAATGGCTACGAGACCCCTTTTATGCCATCAGGTCGTGGAGGATAAATCTGATCTCCTTGGCAGGTCTCACGTAACTTTATCTGACACTTCCCTACCCACCTCATAAACAAATACTAGAGTTTCGTACCTGAATTCACGACGATACTCCCACAAGGGCAATATCTTACTTTTCACCGTAGCTGATACCTGATGTTTTAAAGGTCTGGTCCAAATTCACTGGCACCGAGCGCTCAGTAACGGGACGTGGAAGCCTGGCCGCAGGCTCCATCACCCATGTCCCTGGCTCACCAAGGGGCTTTCTGGCTCAGCTCTGCCCCGCTGTAGAGGTGACGTATTTGCTGGGGCTGGTAGGAGCGCTGCTGTGAGGGTTCACCTATTATTCTGGATAATTTTGCTAAATGCTGCAAGCAATCGTATTAGAAACAGCGTATTTAGGTGGAGCCAAAGGAGAGCTAAGCGGTTTGTCACTCAGCATTCAAAGGTACCAGTACGTCAGCAGCACGTGCAGGCTCTCCCCTGGTCCTGCTACCCAGATGGGTTTGCTGATCTGGGTGAAGGTTTTTATCACGTGGGCTCATCTCGGATGATATGAAGCAGCTCTTTAAACAGATCCGAGCTGCTGGTTTATCAAACGTATACGATCCTTGCAGAACAACTGCCGTGCCGGTGCTGTTAGACTTACCCTGCCGGTTTATGAGAAGTTACCATTTCTTAGGGTAGCGGCAACTAAGCCGCGAACATTTGTTCTGGGCAGCGACCGACAGCCAGGGTTTCTAAAGGGCTGAGGGGGAGAGCCTGTTTCTTAATCAAAGGGGGCAGAGCTACAAAAGTAAAAATAAAGCCAGATGCTTCAAGTCTTTTCTATTGTATAGCTTAAGTGATTTTTCTGGGTCATTACTCAATGTGAGGATTTAAAGTTATTTCATTTTGCACAACTAATTACTCTACTTGCCTGGCAATTTTGGATTACAATGAGCAGTGCATAAGGTCATTTAGCAGACTGAGTCACAGCACATATTTTAGTCTAAACTAAATTTCATGGCAACCAGCTAGATTGTTTTTTCCTCCTACGAACAAAATGTCAAAATCTGAGGTTTTGAAATAAATATAATGACATAAACCGCGAGCAGTAAGAGTGTTACAAAGGTAACAGAGTGGTTGTTTATAGGAACAGATCTCAAGGTCAGGGAAATTCTATATGCTTTACTACTGACGAAGCAGGTATAAGGGAAAGCCATTATCTCCTTTAATAGATGCAAAGCTTGCCTTACAACTTTCTTAATGCACCTGATTGTGTCCAGGAAATGAAAACTAAAGGTTCCCGTGGACTAGTTCAATCTTAATTGTGTTACGGCAGTACCAGATCTGAAGGGAGATGAATGAGACCTTGAGAGGGCAGAAGGGATCCACAGACCCTACTCAGAAGAATATGGACCGCTATTTTAGCAGAGTTTGAGGCTGTATGCTTAAAGTGGCTTGTATTTTATGAAGATCTTTTGTCTAAACTGCTGAGTTCACAAGAAAGCATGAAAACTGTAACTTCTTAAAGGTAAATACAACCAACGACATATGGTCCAAGAGAAGAGAAGCAAGTATTGGGGGAGCTGGTGGGCGGAAAGCCTTAGGGAATGTGATAGGACCTGTCGGGGCACAGCCCTTCTGTGGACTATTTTAATGTAAGAGGTGTTACTGAGAAGGAACCTCTTTCACACCCGCAGCAGCCACTTTCAAGGCTCAGCTTGCTGAGCACCCAATGTGGCCAGGTAACCTCAGCCAAGGAAACTCCATCTAGAGATCACAGGAAATTCAAGAAAAACAAACATTTCACTCACTGCAGACCCAAAGCACTGCTGCAACCTAACAGTTGGGTAGTGAAACCCCCTGAGCCTCCTCCTCCTGTGCACAGCGCATCCCGAGCCCATCAGCACCTCTCCCCACTCCCCAGCTGCGCATCTCCCCGGTCCTCGGTGGCAGGGGAGAGGAGCTCCTGCAAGCCTGCGTGCTCCTCCGTGACAGCACACCACCGGCACGCCATTCCTTTTTCCAACTCTTCCCAGCTGGAGAACAGAAGTCTCCCACACTGAGGCTCAGCTAGTCTGCACCATGTGAAGGAAAAGAGTTGTTCACTCTAATGCTTGACAAGACGAGACCCTATGCTGATAACATCTCCATTTTCTGTAAGTGCCGGAGCACTTACAGACATTTGTTCTGCATTTTGTGTATCGCAGTGGGAACAAGCAAGCTAGAACAGCTCTTGGGGAAATCCCACCGGGGCTGTCAGATTTTGCTATCAGAGCAGCTCTTCCCTCTCCCTAACCAAGCTCTCCTCCTCCTTCTCGTCCAGCCAGACCGAGGGGCCACAGAGCAACCAGGTCTCTGATAAACCTCTAGCAGGGACTGAAGCAGTCCCTGGCAGGTGGATTTGCTGGATGGATTTACTCTTTCCTCCTGTACATTTTGTGAGTGTCTTTGTGGTGGGTTGACCCCCATCCTCTACCTCCAGTTTTATCCCTGAGCATGGCATTACACGGTGTGGAATAGCCCAGTTTGTGTCAGCTGTCCTGGCTGTGTTCCCTCCCAACCTCTTGCGCACCCCAGCTTATTCACCGCGGGGACAGCGTGGGAAAGAGGAAGACCGGACGCTGTGCAAGCACTGCTCAGCAGCAGCCGACACGCTGGGGTGTTATCAACAGTGGTTTAGCCACAAATCCAAAGCACAGCACCACAGGGGCTGCGACGAAGCCAGTTCGCTCCATCCCAGCCAGACCCACCACATTCTTACACGCAACAGGAGGTGGCCAGGGGCATCGCGTTTGCCCCAGCTGCCAAACGAAGATGCTCACACAATTGGTACGAACTTAACGAGGTGCCGTCAGCGTTAAATGCTGGCTTCGATGGGGGAGAAAGCCGATGCGGGCTCCCGTGGCACAGATCAATGGCCGGGTCGATCTCAAGGTCCCTGGTTGGAGGCCACTCCGATGAATTAAAGCATTGCTTGGCTGCACAGAGCCAGAGCAAGCAGCCCCAAAAAAACAGGCTTTTAATCACGCTGCATGAAATAAAATTGGGTTTTGGTTTGGTTTGCTCATGGGCTAACACGGTTCCTAGAGGGGAGCCTGGGGGATGTTTCCACGTCTGCCCTGGAAGGAGCGTGGTGCTCAGTGTGCCACAGCCGCGCGGGCAGACAGCCGTGCCTCCCTGCCTCTCTGCCGCTCTCGTTTGCAGGACACACTCCTGCAAATCCTTAGGAACAAGGGTGGGAGGCTCCCTCGCCTCCCCCCCCCCCCCCCACACCTCCCCCACTTTCCGGGGGCAAGG
>NW_008823916.1:1078414-1082711 GCF_000699105.1 Pygoscelis adeliae
TTGCAGGAGGAAGGGGAACATTTTGCATTTCTACAGGCAGAGCAGCCTGCAAACGCCAGCGGTGACTGCAGCCTGCCCGTCCCGGTGGGGCGGTGGGTCCAGGCGGCGAGAAGGCACCAACTTTCTGCTGTCTCTGGCGAGAGCCGGATCGCCTTCTCCTCCGTTTGGCTGAAGGAAGCGCTTTGCAGACACCAACCCACGTCACGGGCTGCTCTGTCGGCTGCGAGCGCGGCGTTTGGTCTGCTCCAGCCTCGGCAGAGAGCCAGCGCCTGGCCCGGTGCTTTACGAGGAGTCCGGCTGCCAGCGGCGTGGTCTCCTCTTCGAGACCGTGTTTTCAATTAGGGCTCGACGTGCAGATTGTGCGCTTTATTGGCGGAGGCCGCCTCCTGAGGCCTGCCGATTGATTTATGAAGTTGATTAAAATATTAAAATAATTTTGTGCGATGCTGCAAACACGCTGCAATGTGCATTTTTATCATATTTGGTGCCGTTCCAATTAGCTCGAGACTCTCCTCTCCCCCTCCTCTTCTGACCTGCTTTGTTCGCTAACAAATTACAGTTATCCTGGCCTTACTTTTGTATTTATTAGAGATGATGCATATGTGCGCTCTCTGAGCAGTTCGGAAACGGGCTGGCTAGCAGCGGGGAGCCCGGCGGGCCAGCGCTGTTTCCAAGTAGAGAAAGCATCCAGAACTGTCTAGCTGGAGCTATTTATTCAGATCCTCCTTATGTCACTGGCAAAATGAGGGTAAATCAGTGGAGAAGCTGGGAATAAAATCTATCTACCATAAACAGCAAGCTCTTTCTCTTAGCTAACTGATGTTTCTCCAGGAGAGAGCCCTGGGTTTCTTGTGACACCTTCTTCTCTGTCCACAGAGCCGATCTCCCCCGGTATCAGCAAGAGCCCTGAACATCCTCGGTGTCCTTCCGAGAGCATTTTCTGGCCATCAAAGAGCTAAGTACAACACCGGTCCCCTTTGCAGTACTGAATGGCCCTGAAGTTCTACCTCACCGACCCCACCAGCTACCGAAGCCACAGACGGAGCCACACACGAAGAAGCCAGCACCCGGTGTCTAAATGCCGCGTGGTCAGAAATTAAATGCTTATGTCCAGGCATTACATGCAAAACCCCCGGGGGATTCCTGGGGTCCCACGAGTGATTTGGTGCGTCGTGGGCGGTGGGGAAGGATGCCCTGGATGCCCCCAGCGTGTCGGGGCAGCCCGACGAGCGGCACGGGCTGGGCACAGCTCCAGGGGCACGGGCGGGAGACGGGTGGAGAGCAAGGGAGCCCGCCTCGGCCAGCTGCATACCATGGACTAAAAAGGAAATTATTTTGTCAGCGAGGCACTGCTCGCCTTCAGGCCCTGTGCCACCGTGGGGCTTTGTGGCTGAGCCCTGGGAACCACCGCTGCCCCAGGCCAGGGGGAAGGTGGGGGCTCAGAAACGGGAAGTATTTCACCACCGGATCAAGTGTTGCCACCGTTCATCTCCCCTCCGGCCCCAGCACTGTGAAACAGCAGCGATGCTCACGCCGGGCTCAGACTGCAGCATCCGCCTCTTGTTCCCACCTGGCATCTCCAGAGAAACCCTGCATCTGTGGTGATGGCGCTGGGACCATGGAGCCACTCCGGGTCTGCTCCCCACCGACGTGTTTGCCCAAGGATTGCAGGGAGCACGCCCGAATGATTAATAACATCACGAGTATATAAACAACACACCTCCACGATGCTTTCTCCTGCTAAACAGGGACATTGCTATGGCAAACTTAATTTATCACTATTTAAAACCCAAACAAACTAGTACAGGGTGTTATAAATATGCTCACAAGACGAGCTGTGCTGGGAAGACAGAGGAAAAAAATGGGCAGAAAGCAACGGAGGTGGCGGGCGGGAGCACACCTCTGTCTGCTGGCTTGCACGAAACAAGGCCACTCTCGGCAGCGCCCGCGGGGCAGGATGCAAGTGCCTTTACAACCTCCGTTACCATCAGCCCTACGACGGGCCCCATGAAACACCACAGATGTTTTTCAATGCCCAAATATCAGACCCAGGGAATATCCCCAGCTCCCTGGAGGAGAGAGATGAATTGGCGAATGGAAGGCTACAGCAATAAGGGAGTTTTTATAAACATAACCTAATTGTATTACTTCAAAGTCCTGAAGTTTATTGCCCTGTTTAATGATGTGTCTCGTTATTTATGGTGTAGCACAATGAGTCTGCTATTGATTTAATACACTTCCTTAAAGACCGTCATTGTCACAAGCAATAAAATGAAGCCATTCTGATACAGCTCAATTATGTCACTTCTCCATCACCCGACACCGAGGACCCCAGCGTGTGGGGGCCACCACGGCAGAGCCAGGGGCAGGTGGTGAAGAGGGTCCCCCCGGGGAGGGATGGAGCCAGAGTGTGGCAGCCGAAGGGCAGGAGCAGGCAGGACGGGTTCACCTGGCTCTGGGATGCTGCCCATAGACACGTGCCACCACCTCCTGCTGCTGGGCACTCAGTTTGCTACAAGTCTCCTGTCTGCGCCCGCTAACCGGCACGGTGACGGTGTATGCACGGGGGAGAGGGGCTGACAGCTGGAAAACAGCACGAAATAATACCGGCATTTGTGCCCCTGCCCGTTTCTGCCGCCCTCCTCACCTTTCTGGTACTGGAGCCAGAGCTGCTGCTGGACCTTCTTGCTGGGGAAGTGGATGGTGCAGCTGAACTCGGAGCCGTACAGCGCCTCCGCGATGTAGTGGGAGCCAAACTGCTGGATGAAGGAGAGCAGTTCCTCCCGGCTGCTGTCCTTGTTCAGGATCTTCAGGATGTTTGCAAAGCCTGTGGGAGGGAGGCAGGGGATCGGCAGGTCAGCCAGGCAGGGCTGCCCGCCACGGCCCGGGGGAAAGAAGGCCCAGAAGATCCCCTGCTCAAGACAGACAAGTCCCCGCGTGGGTGCAAAGCGCAGTTCCTCCTCTCTTGCCTCCATGGTCTACATGATCCTTTGGAATCCACGACCTGCTATTTACCCTGGGCTGTGGCTCTGGCATCCTTCTATGATTCTTCTCCCCAAGAGATTTCTCAAATCAATTTGTAGGGATGTACATGTGAACGCATGTGTGCACAGACACACATATCCACACACACACAAACACCTTCCCACCAGCTCCATCCTGTTCTGCAGGCTGCTGGGACATCATCAACGCCCTCCCCAGAGGATGGGCTTGGCCTTTGCTTTGCAGTAACCATAACCAGAGATGTTCTCCTGGTGTAATTTATTACAGATTGCACTGCAGACCATCCCCAGTGTAAATACCCTGCACAACCAATAACTATTTTTAGGAAAGCTGGAGACAGCCCATAGGGACACATGGGGCTGGGCTGATGGCAGCTCCGTGGGTGTGCAAGGGTCAGGGCACCTCTTGAGCAACACCCTGCAGCGCCTGTGCTGTCATGGGACAAGGACACGGACCCTCACTGCTCTACAGAGATGAAATATTGTGGAGGCATTGGTGACTACCCAGCACCTTGGCATCATTTAGAGCTGGCTGATATCATCGTTTTGGTTCAGTGGTGGAACTGAAAACATACTGCAAGAAAATATGTCATAACTGTCACCAAAATGAGGTTATCTGGCTGGTTGGTTGGTTGGTTTATTGAAGGAGAAGGCTGGTTTAATAAAAAAGCTAGAAGAATTCATTTTGAGCTGAACCCAAATATTTTGTTCAGCTCCAAGCAGGTTATTTTGTTCTGGGGCTGTGCAGCATGTCTGCACTAAATCTTTTTTTTTTTTTCCCCCATTTAAAAACAGGTTGATTTTTAAATAAAAAATGCTGTTTTGAAATGAAAAGGCAAAACATTTCAGGTCGCAACAAAATGTTTCAGCATTACTGAAACAAAATGTGTAGCTACAAAAACATGGAAGTGAAATGTTTTGACGTTTCCAGGATCCTCCTGCCCATCCCTTCTTCATCTGCAACTCCCTGCTTTATATGACACGCATTTACAAGCGCTTTGGGTCCTTCTGAAACCACATCTTTTCAAGAACTTACTGTTTGTCTTACATACACGTATACACAGCCACCCCCATGTGAATCCTCCCCGCAGTGTTGCTTATTAGCTTGATCCTGGCTCTGACCCCAGCTCTTGGTTTGTGCAACCGAGCTGCATAAACTCCCAGGTTTCCCCCCTGTAAAAAGGAGGAAAATCTCCCTGCCTGCCTCTGCAGCAGTGCTGGGAGCGTGAGTTACTGCCCGAGCAGAGCCTGGAGGTGGGAAATGCTGGTGAGATGCTCGGCACACTGGGGCGGAA
>NW_008823916.1:1082732-1096206 GCF_000699105.1 Pygoscelis adeliae
GCTAGAAACCCTCACCTGCAGAGAGGGTGATGGAGCTGAGCTTCACCCTGTAGAGGTTGCTCCTGACCCGCCAGTGCTGCACCATGGGGTAGCCCATCGCCTCATCGTACTTGATGTCCCCTGCAAAGGAAGAGCCAGCGCTCAGCCGCTGCCGACCCGGTGGTCGCGCTCTGGGGAACGCTTAATGCTCACACCCAGCAATTGCTTCGCTACACGCCACAGGGGCAAGAAACGGGATGGTAGCAGGGATGGTAACCTCCTCCAGCGGTCATGCCATGGGGTCCACAGAGCGCTGGCAGGACCAGCATTGTGGTGGCACGCTGCGGCTGCCAGGAGCTCGCGGGGATGGAGATGCTGCTTTGCCGTGCTGGGGCGGACTCGCACAGCCCATACGCTATTTCTACCCAAGGGATGCAGGAGTGATGCTGTGAAGGACCCCGAGATGCTGGGGGTGCTGATGCCCCTTGGGGACCACGCTGGGATCCAGGGTGGGAGAAGGGGCTCTTGCTGCTGCACTTGTCCCCAGCAGGGGCTGAGCCCGGGGGCAGCTCGTACCGGTGAGAAGCTGGAGGTCGGGAAGGGGCTCCGAGAGGACGCCGCGGCACTGCTCCTCCACGGGCAGCGGGATCACCATGAGGCCGTCGGCCAGCTGGGGGAAGTCCTTGATGAAGTTATTCTCCCTGCAGAGAGAAAAAGACGACTGCAAAGCAACGATGCAGGCCACGGCCAGGCAGGGGGGCTGAGCCGCCCCGGTGGCACGGGGATGGATGGCTCAGGAGGGCAAGGGACATCTCCTGCAAGCAGGAGACCTAACAGGGGATGGGGTTTGCAGCCCCCACCGCCAGCTGCCCTGGCTCCGCAGCCCTCCGAAGTGATGCTTAACGAGCTCCCTGGGGACTGTGGCTCCGTTAGCTCTCCGGCAGCGTGGGACCGCTCTCAGCCTGGGGACCTGGCCACTGGTTTTGGCCCGGATTTTCAAAGCGTGCCACTGGAGAGGGGGCAGACAGCAGCAAGGAGAGAGGAATGGCTGCTACACCCCAAAGCAGCCCCTTTCCACTGCCTGCAGCATCTTCCCAGTATGGGCCCATGACCAAGCACCAGACCAAGCCCCGCTGGGGCTCCCCATCCCAGGCAGCATCATCGCCCCCACGGCTTTGCCCCCGGATGACTGGCTCTCCGAAAGGAGGAAAAGGTACATTTATAGACAGAAACCAAAAAAAAAAAAAAAGCCGGCGCGTGCAGCTCACAGTGTGATTTTACCACACATGCGGGCTCTTTTCTAACCTTGGCAGGTATAACATTGTATAACAGGCCCCTAATGAATTGTTTCTAGAACAACGATACCAGGGAAATTATTTGAAATGGTGAACAGACAGGTCTCTGAGAGACGAGCCTCCCACGGCAAGCAAAACGACTCGCGCCTGCGCAAAGGAAACGGGAGGGGGATTTTAAATATTGATCTTAGAGCCAAAATATAGGCCAGGAGACTCTGCATCCTCCGGGTGCGGAGACAAAAGGGCAGCTGAGCCGAAAAAAGGGAGGTTCCTGCAAAATCAGGTCAGCCCCAGGAGCTGGGGGAAGGCTCAGCTCAGGCTGGCACCGCCTGCCCCAGCTACATTTTTCTGAATAGATTTTCCTTTAAACAGCTGCTGGGTTCACCCCCCTTCCCCAGTTTTACCCCCCACAGCTTGTCCCTGGGAGGGCTGCTCTGTCATCCCATGATCATCTCGCAAGTGGAGACACTGTGGCCACATCCAAGGGTCCTGCTGCGGCGAGACGCCGGGCTGGTGGAGCACTTCCCCGGGGCCCTCCCGCTGCTCCAGCGTCAGGCTCCAGCCACTGCAACCTGTACCCGTGGCAAGCAGGAGGCCGTAGCCCCGTGCAACCAGCCTGGGGATGCTCCCAGCCCCGAGGCGGGCAAGGAGCTGTGGATGAGCAGCTGCAGGTGGGGACACACGAGTGGGGCTAAGCACGGCTGTGCAGGCAGCCCTGCCACCAGGCAGCAGCGTGCCTTCACGCTGCACCCCCATCTCAGAGCCACTGGCACCTGAGTACATCTCAGGAGCTTCACTTTAGGCACTGCTGGAGAAAAAGTGGTTTATTTGTCTGAGGGGAAAAGCCTCTCGCTCACACATGTGCTCACAAATCTCCTATTGATCACACCGGGCGTGGGATTCCCGTGGCGGAGCGGTGCTTTGCTGTTCTGAGCCCTTTGCTGTCTTAGCGATGCAAATGGGGAACTGCAATTACCGCCGGAGCCGGGAGCTATGTGTGTGGGTGGTGGGAAGCAGGGGCTGCAAAATTAGGCAAGCCAGTAGGGAACATAGGAAGCAGCGTGTCGGTGTCTCTGCTGCTCTGCCTCAGCAGAAAAGGGAGAAAAGCATCAGCACTACCAAATCCCAAAGCCCTGGAGAGGCATGATGCCGCAGCGAGAAAGCGGGATGCAGCTGTGCTGAGCCCGCCTGCCACCCCTGAAGGATCGGCCCTGCACCCGAGGGCGAGTGAAGGGCCAGGCAGGTCATGCCAGAAGCCTGTCCGGCCCCGCCTCCCACCTCCGAAAGGACCAGGAGGGACAATGACACTGGCTGGTGGCACCTTCCCAAGTGCTCTCCCACCGCCCCGCACAAGGGGACAGACCTGGTGGTGCCAAAAGAGGTCAGCCATGGTGGACAGAAATCCACGGCATGGCAGACACCAGAAGACTGCGTTAACCCTGTGCCCTGCACCTGAGCACGGGGCAGAAGAGATGCCAAGAAGCAGCATCTCCTCCTTCCCCCACACAAACCCACCTGGACCATCTCACCGACACCTGCCCATGCCACAAGCCTGCAGACCACCCGTCCCTGTTCATGAGCCCGGCTCATCCATGCGGCAGGACAGCCCCCGGGGGCTGGTGGTCCCCGCATGGGTGGCTAAGGAGGGAGAAGCTGGAGGAGACGCACACCGGTGGGAGGGGAACCCACATGCAGTAGCTGTTGCTCAGAGCTGACGCCTCTATGAAAAGGTATTTACCGAAAAGCCGCGCTCTGCGGTGCTGCTTGCTGTAATGCCATTTGCTTTAACTGTTCCACAGTCGAAAGGCCAAGGAAAAACAAGGGGCAAGTGCGAGTCAAGGTGTGGGTGTACACACCGGCGCGTGCCCACAACGTGCTCCTGTAATGGGAGGGAGCAGCGGTACAAGGCAGGACTTCAGGAGGAGTTCGATGATGCATTTTTGCTACCAAACCCTTCCTGCATCTCCTCCCTCCCTCCCCATCTCCAGCCCCCTGCTCCCTGCCACCCCAAAGCAGGGATGAGCCGAAGCCCCATGGAGGGGACCACCCGCTGGGCGCAGGGTCCCGGCATGGCGCAGCCCCCCTGCAGAGCCCTGCCAGCCGGCACTGCGTCGAGCCCCCGCTGCTTCTGCGGGTGCAGGAAGGCAAACCGGGAGGGCAGAGGATGGGGCACACCCAAAACCGCTTGTGCCAGGCGGGTGCTGCCCACGGCGTGCCCGGCCAGTGCGGAGGGCGGTGTGCTGCGGAGCCGCAGCCGGCAGAGGGCTGTAGCTCCTTTTCCACTGCGCCTTATTAATAACCCTGCGGCTCGCAGCGCTGCTCACCCGTGAGGCACAAAAAAGAGTTTCTGCCAGGCTTTTGTGCTCTCTGGAAGCTCCGATCAAAGCCGTCAGGCTCTGTGCGAGGGGCAGGGACACAGATGAGGGGAGGGATGTGACAGCATCCCTGTGCATGTGCCGCCACACGTGCCTCCACCTGGGGCACGGCCGAGCCACCGGCACCCCCACGCGGGTTCACACCTGGGGGTCCACGCTCTTTCCAAGAGGCACAGAGGTGCCTTCGTGACCTCGCGATTCCTACCAGCCATGGAGCCACGTTTATTCCGATGGGATCAGGAGTGAGCCCAGCAAACCCGCCTGCTCCCAGCACCTGCTAGCCCCACAACGTCCTCCTCTGTCTCTCCTTCTGCCCCCCATCATCTCCCCAACGCTCACAGAGCAGATGCCTGATACTCGCAGGAGCAGCGAGCATGCTGCTCTCTCCAGCACGATGCACACTGAATCCACTTGTCGACTCGCAGCGCTCTCCTGGTGGGGATCTGAATGTCTCTCGGGGCATTTTGCAGATACTGAGTCATTATACAAGGAAATGCTGTTTCTCCCTCGCAGCCCCGGTCCCCAGTAGCATCCGACCCAGAGTACGTCCCTGCCTTGGGAAGGAGCTGACTTCCAGATAAACAAGTTTTGATGCTGGGAAAGGTCAAATGGCCAAAGGCTTTACTGAGCTCTCATACTGGCAGGGTGGGCTGAGGAGGAAGGCAGTTGCCTGGATTAAACTGAGTTCAAAATCCTGGCTTTGATGGACACTTCGTGTAACTTTGGCCGAGTCATAAAATGCACCCGTTGCCTCGGGTGACACAGATAACAGACAGCAGCTCCCTCCATCTCGGGGTGCTGGTGGGGTAAAGGCAATTAGCGGCTGCTCAGGTATCAGGAGGAGGGCTCAGGCAGCAAGAGCCCGCTGTGCCAGTGTTCTCCTGTCCTTCTGAAACTAGATACATAAACTAGAAATGTTTTCAGGGAATATGACCTTAAATAACACACCCAAGGTCATGCAATACAGCCGTGGCGTGGTGCAGCGTAGGGGCTGCATTGCTGTGCTCCACAGTGCTGGTATCATCTCACGCAGCCGATGGGAAGCCTCTTAAAGAGGACCGGCATCCCACAGCATCCCTGAGCGACGGGGTTTTTGGGGGAGCAGGAGAGCCTGACGCAGGCACTGGGGAACAGCCGGAGTGCTGTGGTCCTCCTGGACGGGGCCACGGCTGCCAGGTCCTGGTCCATGGCATGATTCTGCTGAGCCCTGGGGCACCCTTGCCGAGGCGCTGAAAGCCAGGGCCAAGGTCGCAGTGGGATTTTGGCCCACAGTAGTGAAAGATCAGCTGGTGGCTGACATTCATTTCATTTTCCTGTTAGCAACGCCGTTGGGTGAAGGAGCAGCTTCTCCTCCTCAGCTCAGCCGGCTGTGGCTTCCTCCCTTCACACTTCGCTCCCGAAGGACACGGCCTCAAGGCCGGACTCTGCCCGCCCACCCTTTCGGAGACCCTCCTTGCTCCTGTACAACTCCCGCTGCAAATCCAAGCATCAGCTGGCGTGGGGCTTCCTGCCTCCATCCGCCACTGGCAGTGGACGCACACCCCGCATCGCAATAGATTCAGAAGGGGGAAAAAAAAAGAAAAAATATATATATATATAAAATGACCCCACAAGTGATTAGCTGATGCCCTGAAGCGTGAGATTTAATTACCCTTATCTGAGCCAGCATAGCTACAAATGTTAATCACATTATCATCCAGCATGCTTATGTTCAGCAAAGTGACTATGCGAGGACTGTGCTTTCTGCTATGCAAGTCTGAGAGGACGCCTTCTCTGGCAAGAATAATTTATTAATCTTACTTCTTTCTGTCCCGGAATGGCTTGGGGAGAACACGATGGATTTGAGGTTATTTAGTGCCAGCTTTTGACCCAACTTTCTCTCGGAGAAGCTTTCCCACTGGGGTGGCTGCAAGCTCACGAGAGCCCAGCCTGCGTCTGACAGGGGGACATTCAGAAATAGCTTCTTTTTAGCTTGTCATCACCAAAAAAAAATTGATCTAGAGTCACTGGGAGACAGAAAAGAGGGTGCCCTGTTTCCACAGCCACTTTGGAGAAGGTAAGCACGCCGTAAATCTCCACCCATGTGTCTCCGTAACCTCAGGCACTGGTGAATTATAAAGGCTTAATGCAAACCCTCTGAAGCAGCAGTTACTTACTCCAAATTTACTGGTCATTAATTTTAGCGAGGCCTCACTCCTGTATAACGAAGCAGGATAAAAAAAGGAGAGACCGGTCAGGTTTTGCCAGTCCCTGGAGCCCCCTTCCAGCTCCCCAAGTTTCAGCCCTAACCACCATTTACAACGATGCGCGGCCGGACCGGGCTGCGGGGAGAGAGGAGAACACCAACCTGGAGCTGCCTGTGCCCCCCAGATCCCCCCCAGCACGGCCACGGCCATCACCCCCATCCCTCCATTGGCCCCGATGCTGCGGATAAGACCTGTCCCCGCGCTGCCCATCCCTCCCCGCCACGTCCCCAGCACGCCCTGCTTCAGCGCCAGCAATAAACAGCCTGACAATATTCAATAGCTGCCTTACCCCCTCGGTTCAGGGAGAATTAGCATTTAAATTGAGGTGTTTTGGGGAGGTAAATCACGCCAGCGCTGGGGCCGCAGTGCCTGTGGGCACGC
Organism: Pygoscelis adeliae; assembly: GCF_000699105.1. Lineage (NCBI taxonomy): Eukaryota > Metazoa > Chordata > Aves > Sphenisciformes > Spheniscidae > Pygoscelis > Pygoscelis adeliae. The sequence continues at coordinate 1,089,009 of NW_008823916.1, forward strand.
ACGGTGCTCCTCGGGGCCAGCGCAATGTGCCTACAAGCATGGTGCTCAGCACTATCCCCTCCACGCGCCCTCAGACCGAGCCCCAAAACCTGCCCCAAAACCCTCCACGGGGCTGGGAGTGACCAGCACCCCCCGTCCCGCACCCCCCCTCTCCGTCTCTCCCATGGGGCTGGGGCTGGGCGGTGAAGTCACCTGCTCTGTAATGGGGAGGTGTTGAAAAGGGCTCAGCCGACGCCAGCAAAACGCCGTGGGCTCTGTCTCAGCGGCTCTTTGATCCCAGCACTGGAATACTAATCATGGCGCCACGCCGGCACGACTGCGGGAGGCCCTCGGTGGCACCACCAGGGCTCCTCTTCCCTCATTGTGCCCAATTTGGGGACACTGAAGCATGGGAAGGACAGTGAGAGCCACGGGACCGGGCAAAGGGTGGTGGCTGTCACCAGGGACCATGGCTGGGAGCAGGAGCTGCAAACCCCACTAGTGCCTGTGCCACCGGGCACGTGGTGCTGTGCAGGGACCCCAGCCATGGCACGATGATGGTGACAGCCAGCAAATGACATCTGGACATGGGACTTTAAGACCTGGGACAGCAGCGACAGCTGGACAGAAGGATGTGGGTGGTGGGAGCAGCGCTGCTCCCCGGGAGCCAGCAGAAGCAGGGATGGGGATTCCTTCATGGTGAATAGTTTATTCACCGTAAGACAGGAATTCAGCTGATCCAAAGCTATTTGCCAACTCCGCTTGACCCTGTTGCAGAACCTGAGCAGAGATTTTTTTGGTTGTTGTTAATCTTAAGTACAAAATAGATAGAGGAAGATGAATAGTTGCCACCACCGCGCTGCCACCACCTCCGTGCCTCCCGGGGGGGGAGGTCCTGTGCCTCCCTGGTGGCTAAAGGCAAGTCTCAAAGGCGACTGAGACTGCTTTCCCGTTCTCCGTTAGCGCACCAGAACATCAAACATTTCACGGTAATCCAAAGCATGCCACTGCTGGTGTTTTAGTTCAGCTGTTGAACCAATAACTCGACTCTCCGCACCGCTCATGCCCGAGCCCGGGTCAGCAGGAGGACCCTTCCTCTGACTCCAGGAGTCACGTGCCCATGCCCATCAGCATCGTCTTCCACCAGTGCTGGACCATTCCAACCTGATTTTCCTACAAATCACCTCCAAACATCCCCCAAACGCTAAAGCCCTCCTCTGGTCCACACAGCCCCTGTGACACCACCGAGCACCCAGGGAAACCCAGCCAGCCGTGCCCACCACCGTGGCAGCATGTTCACCATCACAGAGAAAAAGTGCATCCTCTCCTGAAGCCATTTCTAAAGGAAAGACACAGGAATCTGCTTTGAGATGGGGAGATGGAGAAGCCGCGAGCGATAGGAGCAGAGATCTCCCTCCTGCACCCTGGTGAGCCCCAACGCAGGCAGCTGGTGGGGCAACATGCTGCTGGAGGAGGTCCACCACCGGCATGTGGCTCTGGCCAGCAAAAGCAATGCGGCTTGGGTGGAGTGCCTGTGGTCGTGCAGAGGGACACCAAGAGGCTCCCCAGCCTCTCCCAGCTGCTGGCTCTCAAGATGCCGGGTCCTGGTGACATCTTCGGTGCTCATTTATCACTTTTTATTATCCTCCCCGCCCTGCTCCCCACTATACAGCTATTTATTTATTCCAGTAAAGCGTGTCTCCTGTGGGTGAAATCCTGCAGTAGGCTGTGGATCTTTCTTCCTCCGGAGTGCCTGTTGGGAACAGGCTGAAACGGAGTGCCGAGTAAAAACAAATTTGGGAAGTTACGGTTCCCACAGCAACGCCTGGCGCCTGTGCAGCACGCAGGCACGCAAAGCTGGATTTATGCCTTAATTACAGAGTTGGGGCTGCGAGAGGAATCCCATGCAAAGCTCTAGTTTTCAGCCCCTTAAACAACTTTGCAAATATACAGATTATTCCCTTTGTGATTGAAATTTCCCATGCTTAACCTAAGCTTAAAGGTGATCTTCTGCAAGAAGTTTTAAGAAAAGTCAAAAATCCCCATTTTTGAGTGAGAGGGCGAGGACAAAAAGCTGACACATCCCCAGATGGCAAAAGGGAAGGGAGTGACAACCTGTCTCTTGCTTGCCTGTATCTCTGGCACAACTTGCTCCTGGAAGCCCACACCCACAGAGAGCAAATCCCTCAGGAGGCGAATGCATGTGAGCCAGGAGACACGACTTGGTGCAGAGGCTGCCGTCATTAACACTTGAACCCGGATAACATCTCCTAGCTGCATCAGGACCAGAGCCCAAAATACCAGAGCCCCCCGACAGTCCCTTCCCTCTGACGGAGCAGGCTCCAAGCTCTTTGTATTTAGTGCCAGAGACCTCCTCGTTTGATGGACTGCTCCCGTCAATGACAAGCAGCAAGGAAGCTGATGAAATACAACGCAGCGTATGTCTGACCCAACACTTTCCATCTTTAAGTTGCTATCTCCTTACCACTACCCTGCTCAAGTCACGTCACCTAGGTGCATCACATCACTTACTTAGGCGCTTCCTGTCACTTAGGTGCATCATCACCCAGAACAAGCCCTTCCACACACACCTCCCTTACTCCTCTCCTCCTTCTGCAGGGGCAAAACAAACGAGCAAGTAGCCAAGACCTCTCTCCCTGCGTGGCTCTGCATTAAGCATTTGGCTGATTTCACCAGTGAGATAGGCAGTGGCTCCACCACTGCCCACAGCCAGACAGGTTTTGGCCTCAGCAGCCTTGTCCTGAGCCTGCAACCCGGTGGCAGGGCCAGGAGGACACGTCTGAGCCATGTGTCATCCCTCCTTGACCGGGAAGGTCTGGGAAATGCCCAATAGCTGATGCGGCTGATGAGAAATCTGCCCGTTTGCAAAGGGCTGGTGCTGCTTAGTCTCTGCCAGGAGGATCCGTGTCTTGCTCCGTGTATCTGCTCTTCAAGGTGTCTCCCTCCATTAGCTTCGCCATCGCTGACAGCAGAAGGGTCTGACCTTGTTGGCTTCCATAAGCCCAGCAACCTTCAGCTTTTTAACAATTTGGATGGGGAAGTGCCGTGAAGACAGACAGACCTGGAGCAGCTCACAAAGCTTCTGCCCACCGGGCTGTAGCCACTGCCAGATGATCTGGGGATAGTTTCTCTATGGGGATGGTTTTTCTATGCCTGAGCAACCCAGAGCCAGGCTGGACGCCTCCTCTGAATGACTATTTCAGCGGCGAGCCGAGCCAAGGCTGCAGGTCCTCTTGCACGGGTTGTTTGGGTGCTGTTTGCAATCTTTTCCCCAGCGTTGCTCAAGCAGCTCCGTGCCTGGCGCTTTCATTAGCATTATTTGTAACGAGGCAACAAATAACACAACTCCCACTGACTTCAGAGGAGCCAGGACCGCACGCTGGGACTTCGCAAGGAGCCGGCGCGAGGCTGGTGCCTGACTTGCATCCAGTTCCTCGGCGATTTAGGCATGGCGACCTGAAGCTGTTGGCCTCTCCGCACACCAGCAGCCCCTTGCACCAGCAGCTCTTCCAGGGAAACCCCCACCCCAGCTGCAACGCCCTGGGAAGCACAAGCACGGCCTTTTAAATAATATTTGCCTTTCCAATGTAAAGGCAGACCCAGCTCTCCGCTCAGCACACACATCCATTCTCTTTTAACAATTTGGGATCTTAAGCATTTTTTTTTTTCTCTCCTAAGCTTCATCATTAACCTTTAAGATGGAGATAAGGCGTAAGAGTTTGGATCAGGAGGGACCCTGGAAACGAGCCAGAAGCAGTGTTAATACTGGGCTGCACATCATATCTCTTTGGTTCTTCTTCCCCCCCAGGGTGATTCGGACTGCTCTTGACTACCACCATGGTATTACAAACTCTAATGAGGTTTGGAAAATAAGAAACCTACTGCGGCGTGGGAGAAACTAATAGAAATTGTTTTGTCTTCTCTCTATTAGTCATTAGAAGCAGAGGAAAAACAGCCACAGGCAGTGGCAGGGCTGTAATATCACCACACATTTCATATGCTGGCACTCCGACAAAGTCATTTCAACGCAGTTAATGTTCCCGCTTCCCCTCCGCGCAAGGCCTGCCGTATGCCAGCATGGGCTCCAGCTGTGCCAGCATCCCTGTGCCAAGGTCGACCGAGCCCAGGGTGACCTCGGTGGTGCCCGGTGCCCGCCCAAGGTGCCCATGCAGGATGCCTGGCCATCCCATGGCTCTGCCCAGCGGCAAACCCGCCAACATGGAACATCACAGCCGCTCTGCAGCGAGCTGCTGTGCAGAGCCCGGCATCCCCCGGGGGCCGGAGAGAGTCAGGGAAGGCGAAGGCAGCGCCTGGGCAGGGCAGCGCTCAGGGCCGCATCCGTAAGCAGCAGCTCCCCGGCGCTGTCAGGCAGCCAGAACATATGGTGAATTAGCTGGGATTTGCAACCGCCATCTGCAAAGTCGCGTTTCTGTGTACGAAGTTAATTACGGAAGCCACGAAACGATGCGCGTGGCGAGCCAGAGCGGGGTGACAGCACCTGCAGCGAACTCACCCCTTGCCATCCTCCCAGGGAAAGGCAGGCGCTGAGAACCAAGCCCCACCCCAGGGCTCAGCGCGGTGCCTTGGAGCACCTTCCACTTTCCTTCCCTCCTCCCAGCTCTGCGGGCCATCGCACCCGGGCTGCGCAGCTGCCTGATGACAAGTGGCAGTGCCATCACACCTTCCAGATGTTCGCCTGCTGCCCGTGGGTACAGGCACAGTTGGCGAGTGACACCGTCCCCCGGAAAGCTGGGGCGCAGACACGCAGGCTGCTCTGCCTGCACCTTCGGCCCATGCTGGGGGAGAAACGAACTGGCACAAACGCCCCGAGCTTTCATCTCAAGAACATTGTTATCGAAGGCAACAGCCCATGGGAGACTCCTTCTCGCCCAGCTGCAATCCGGGCGGGGTGAGTGCACGACAGCAAGGGAGCATCGCTGGGGCACGGGGAGGAGGGCGAGTGATGCTGGGTCGGTCCCCACCATCTGCTCCTGCATTCCTCTGCATTGAGCCACGGCTCCAGCATCCAAGCCAGGTCACATTGCCCAGGAACCGGGTGTGGTGGAAGATTTAGGAGATCTCCTGGGTTATTCCACGTGCCTTACGGGTAGGATGCGGCAGGGGATGGGAGGGCTCCCAGCATAGCTTGTCTACTGCCTTTGGTGGACAGTGGGTTCAACTGATGGGGCCCAAGCCCAAACCTAGCACTTGCCTCCAGATTTACGCAGTCACGAGTTACACTGCAACACGCAGAAGGGCAAATCCTCCATCTCTGGAGAGATCACTTGGGATGGAAAAAAGCAAGACAAGATTTTCTGCTGCACCGAGGGTTGCATCCAAGCCCTGCTGCTATCTCGGAAGCAGGTATGGCTTGACAGCTGGCATAGCTGCGGAGCGCTCAGATATCCCCATGCTGGTGCCTGCTTGTGACTGCATTGCCTGGAGCAAGGATTCGCATTGCTAAGTCAATGTCAAGCTGATTTAGTTCTTGGATGGGGAATCTCTGTCGACCAGCGCTGGCACTAGCAAGGAAGAGCAGAGATGGGCTGGTAAGTGTCAGCCTTGTCCCCTGCGGTGCCGCTGGATCGGTGTCTGTGGTGCAAGCAGCACAAACCCAGGGCCCGTGCTAATGGTGACCACCAAAGAAGTGCCCATAGCATGATGGAAAAACCCTGCTATCCCAGCTTAAAGTCAGGTGATTACATTTCACTGCCTCAAACCGTCCCACCTCACTCTCTTCTTTCTTTTCAGCTGAACACAACCCTTATTTTCACGTGTCCCAAGTGGGTGCAGAGCTCCTGTGCCCCAGGAGCCGCTGCACCCCGCATTGGATGAGGAAAGAAGGAGAAGCAATTCCTCTCTGCAAGCCTGTACACCACTGCAAGGCTATAAAGCCAATAAGGACCCCCTGGGATGAAAGGTACTCTATAAATCTGAGCTGTTATTATTATAAAACAAACCTCCACCGCATCTCTTAATAATGCAGATTAACTATGCAATAGCACCAGCTATAATTAGTATCGTAAAAGTCAGAGATGGGAAAGGCCAGCAGGTCAGCGAGTCCATCCCACAGACTCCTCCCCACAGCACGGGGGAAGGGGGAAACCTCCTGGGTGCCCTGGGAACTTGGAAAAGCGAAGTCAGGCTTGGCAATGCTGGGCACCATGAAGGGAACGGTGACAAAGAGGGGATGGCACACAAATCACCACGCCTCTGCCAAACTCAGGAGGGGAGCAGAGCCCCGCTCTCGTTCTGCAAGTGCCCGACGCCAACCTCTGGTCCCTCCTCTCCTGTGCAAGACCATGTCCTCTCTCTCAAACCTTTATCCTTTCCTCATGCTCAGGACTTGAGACAAGGGTGTCACCATCAGCTTTTCACAGGGTGGACCCTGAAGACATCACTGAGCCCCCTGACAGCCGCGTGGGGGGATGTGGCTGTCCCCAAAGGGCCACAGGCTGATGACAGCAGGGCATCCTTGCAGGAGGAGCCCGTGTCCCAGACCAGCTCCCCAAGGGACGAGCATTCCCCCAGACCCTTCACCTCCCATCCCACGAGAAGCTCTCAGCCCCAGGGCTAGGAGACATGACCTTCCCATACGCACACCCACGCGCCTTGCCCAGCAGCGTTCCTGGACTGGGATCCCACTGCCTGCTCCCATCCTGCCCAGGGACGAGCACTCCTCCTCACTGGTTGACCAACCCAGCTAACACACGCAGCCCAAGCCCCGCTGCCCGCTGCCTTCCTCCACCTCCTGCTCCTGGAAACCCCGGCATCCTCCTTGCCTCCACAGCGCGCCCGTGCGGCCCCGGCCCTTCTCTCCTGCCATCCCCGCTGGCACAGCAGCGCTGGTGGTGGGAAGGGCAGGAGGGAGGGCTCCCTGCCTGGGCGCAGCGCTGCTCTGCCCAATTAGCGCTGCTGGGTGACAGGCTCTGTTTGCACTGTGTGATTAGCTGTGGAAATGCAAATCTGAACTTCCTCCGCCGCAGCAGCTAACAAGATAATGAATATTTTCATCAGCTGCAGAGAATACAAACATCTGCGCAGACACAAACGCGCTGCCAGGGCTGGGGGGGAGCGGGGAGCACAGGGGCGCGGGGTGGGGGAGCAGCTCCCCGGCATCCCTCGCTGCGGGGGCAGCACCTCAGCTGCTGGGGGAAAGGAAAGCTCTGTAACAGCCCACTGGCACCCAAACCCCCCA
>NW_008823916.1:1096347-1099541 GCF_000699105.1 Pygoscelis adeliae
AAGTCACCGGTGTGCACGGCTGCAAAGCCTGCTTTGAGGGCACGGACCAAGGTGAAAGCTGCTTGGCTCTTCCTCAGCCTCATGATAGAAGTGGGGTGTTTGGTTGCGTTTTTTGACACCCACCTATTTTTTTGTAGCAGCACATCTTCACACACTGCTTGGCACCGCTGGGGCTCAGGAGGGGCTGGGGAAGGAGCCCAAGCCCCAAGTCACGGATGTGCAATTGGTTTTGGGCTCTGGCTACGGCGGCAGCTTCCACCCCGCTGTCCCTCCTCCTCCCCAGGGCTCAGGCACACGCCGGGAGCGGTGGGGCTCTCGCAGGCAATGGCCGAACAGCAAAGACCGACCCCGTGCAAGGTTATCCCACTGCCTGCCCAGACTGGAATGAAACGGAGCAGCTCAGGGGCGCATCTGGAGCAGGGATGGGGCAGCAGGAGCAGGAGGCGGCTGCAACAGCCGTGCCCACGCTCGCCGAGGATGCAAAGGCCTGCTCCTTAAATCCTACCCACACCAGGCACAGAACGAGTCTGAAAACCTCTAGTACTTAAAATACCTCTATTACTAACATCTCAATCAGCATATTTTAAAAAACATCTCTTCCGCCCTGGACCCCTGCGTTGTCTTTAGGATATCGCTGGCACTAGACTTGCTTTTGCTTTGCTAGAAGAATAAAAAACTACCAATCCAGTGCAAAAGCATGTGTCTGCAGACTGTTGGAAATACCATCTCAAAGCCACACAATCTGTTCTCCTTCTCGGTGGGATGCTAGCTTTGAAACGGAGCAGGGCTGATGCACGCAGGACGTAATAGTAACCTAACTGACGGAGTGCTGTGCTAATTGCATTAGTCATTTATACACTGGATTGATAAAATCTCAATGCTTAGCCTGGCCGGTGAGGATGCGCTCAAAATACACGGTGTGTGTCTGTGCGCAACCTGTTGTGGGCTCTGAAACGGGCTGGACGGGCTCAAGAAAGCAGCCAGGATGTCCCTGGCACTACGTTGAGAGGTGGGAAAAATGGGCTTGAGGAAAAATGGCTCATTTTTTCAGGGGCCCTTGGGGGACTGAGGAAAAAAGGCTCAGATGGGGGCCCTTTGGGGGCTGCAAAGCCATTGTGTGTGGCATGGCCACAAGTGGGTACCGGGACAGCTCTGCTCTGCAGGCAGCGTCCCCGGCTGGGAGCAGGCAGCGCTCCTGCATGGCACATACCGGGAGCGAGGCAGAGAGCGGAGCATCACCACATCCCACAGCAGCTCCACAGAGCTGCTAAACTGCTAATGACCCCCTTACCCGCTACTGAGGACCAAGGCCTGAGGCATTAGCCTGGCTTGGAAAGACATCATTGCTTCCGACTAGTATGTCTGAGGCTTCAGAGTTGTGAACAGGTAATAGAATTGCAGCAACAAATAATAAAAAGAGGAATGAAATGGAAGGCAGCCACTGGAAAAGAGATCCATCCGTTATCCCGGCCTGAAGGGTAATAGGTAAACAAGGCGTTGGGGTACCAGCTGGCACCGAGCTCGCCGGCACAGGCATAATAAACAGCACAATTATAACTTCTGTGCTTAGAGGTTTCAAAGAGACGGAAAAAAATATGAAAAAAATCAATAGCGTTAATTTAACTAGTTACAGACGTTACATTCGTGATGCCGTGGGGGAGGCAGGGCGTCCTCACCGGGGCTGGCCCGCGAGCTCCGAGCCGGGCGGCATCAGCAAAGCCCCCACCCGGCCTCCTGCACCCAGATGAGCACCCATCCTGGCCCTGGCACCACCCAGGGCTGGGGGGGCACCGGGTGCAGCTCGCAGGAGGCCTCCCCCGGTGCAGGGGGGAGCAATGGGGTGGGGATGTTTCCCAAAGCAGCCCCCCAGCAGGGATGGCGCCGAGCTGTCAGCTCACCCCGCCGTCGCCACGCTGGTTTATTAAGGGCTGAGAAGCGGCGAGGGGAAGGAGTGACAGATTTAAAATTAACTTGCCAAACTCCCCATCAATATTATGACAATTCCCCGCATCGGTTCAGCGACCCAGCGCGCTGCCTGACAGCATTAACGTAGCTGTGTGGAGGCAGAGCCTGCTGCTGGGCTGGCAGCGCTCGGGGCGAGCGGGCGCCCGTCCCTCCCCGAGGCACCCCGGCCACCTCAGTGCTGCGCTCAGCAGCACCAGCCGGCGTTCAGCACCACCTCCAACCCGCCCTTTCCCTTCCCCAAGGCTGTAAAGAAGCAGCAGCCCTGTTTTACAGGCGGGGATGCGAGGAACAGCATCCTATGAGGAGCAATTTGCAGAGGGAAGGGTGTTTCTGATTTGCAGGAAGGTGCTCAGCACAGCACGGCAGCCCTGCATCCTCCGGAGCCGTCCTCCCTGGAGACGGGGAGAGGGGAAAACACTTGGCGTTTAGCCATTTTTTTGAACGGAGCAGTGAGGGAGCGCTGACAAAACCTCTCCCCGCTCCAGCCACCAAACCATTTTGGCTGCTTATCTGCCCCCAACACCCAGAACCTCTCCGGACTTGTTGCATCTCCACTGGGGGGGATCAAATGGGGGCTGCGCGGGCGAGCAAGGTGCTCCCCGTGTCTCGGGGCTATGCCAAGCTGGAGCAAGAGCTGGGACGAGAGGCAGAACCGGAGGCAGGGATGGGAAGAGACCCCGGTTAGGGCAGATGGCTGCTTGCTGGGGAGCGCTCCACCATGCATTGCTCTGACATCCCATTTGCCGTGCAGTAATAATCCAGCGAGTAAAGCTGGCTCCACAGGTAGTAATTTGGGTTTTCTCCATATTAATGGCATAAAGGCAACAGCCTGAAACTGCAAACAGTTCTTAAAAAAAAAATCTCTATTCCCTCGTGGCAAAGAGACGGCACAAACCAGATAACGAACGAACAAACAACCCATTTGGAAAATAATCCCCCGGTGATTTGGGGACGGTGCGGAGTTCGGGCTCTGCCCCACCATGAGGCAACAGGAGGAAAATCGGTCTAATCTAGTCTTTAGCGAGCTGGATCCACCGCTGAGCCTCCCGGCTAGACCGAGAGGTGTGACTGGAATAGATCAGCTCCAATCCCATCTATTTATTAACCCAGCACAGCATTTCGCTAAAGAGAAGAACCTTTTTTTTAAAAAAGAGAGGGATGCCCAGAAGAAGGTGGCGGCTCTGAATGTGATTTCGGCTCACCGGTGGAAGGAGCGAGGAGGGTTTCTG
>NW_008823916.1:1099556-1101474 GCF_000699105.1 Pygoscelis adeliae
CTCCTCTGTCGTCCCCGTCCCACCCCCCCACCCCCCCAAATGCCCAGCGAGGGACTGTGCAGCAGAAGCATCACCGGAGGAGCACTTTGATTTAAATGCTTGCAATAAAACAGCAGCAGCAATGATGTGGTGCACTCCTCCAAGCAGGAACCTTGACGCTGGCTTGTCCAACAGGTCAGTCGAGCACCCCAACCACCACAGCGATAATTAGTGGTTATTAAGCCACCTCAGTATGGAAAAAGCTGTCCACAGAGCTCCTAAATCATGATGGCTCGAGCTGAGCTGCAGGGATGCTGTGGTGCTCACCTCCTGCTGGGTTGTGGCTTCACTGTCACTGACGGATGGGGAAAGAGCCCTTGGCACCAGCACGAAGGGACGTGCGAGCAGGGACAGGCTCTGTGCAACACAACGAGGTGTTGCGCCGGTGCTGGTGTACATACGGAGCACATATAGTGCACACAGTATGAACTGTTCTGGCTGCTGCCCATCCCTGGTCACAGTAGCCAGCATTTGCTTCCTCCATCCTTCCCTCGGGCGTTACCATCTCCTCAGTCATGCCACCGAAGTGTTTGGGTGCTGCCTGACTCCCTTGGATAAAATGATGTGGGTTAAAGCAGAAAACCAACATCTGAGGCAGCACTGACTCGAACCGCAGGCTGGGACCTGCAAGCTGTGCAGCTCTCCCGTTACCAGCCTGCTGTGCTGCGTACTCATGTCAAACACCATCCTTACTCTGCTCCTAAAGGTACCCGCTGCACGTCCCCATCCTTTCGAGCTGGCCGGACACAATAAAGCCGTCAATGCTACACCAGCTCCATCCCGGTGCCGTGCCAAGCCGCAGTCGGGAGGACCACGCAGCCATCAGAGAAGGGCTGAGGCTCTAATCAGCATTGCAGACCGTTGGGTGGCAAAGAGACCAGCCCAACACCAACGGGATGGAAATACCACTGTAACTGATAGGTGTTGCCCAGGTCAGGGTGTGAGAGACGGCTTTTCCCAGCACAAAGGCTTCCTCCCAACGCCACGCTGACATGCCTGACGGATTGAGAATATCCTATTTATTAAAGACACTGAAGATGCGGCGACATGGGAAGCAGGCGCCATTCAAAGGACTGTCACATCTGCATAGCTAAAGGATCCCAGCAGTTATAAATCCCTCTAAAATACTCAGCCCCTTGTTCTGATAGCAGGTTCTTGCTCCTACTTTGCAGAAACAGGCTTTTAATCCCTGGTATTAGGCAGCTTCCTGCTATGTTTCAAATGCACCAAATTAAGGGCTTCTCTAACAGCTGGTGTCTTAACGCTCAGAGAGGTTCTCGAATATCTACAAAAATCAGAGGCAAATTACATCTTTTAGTTAATAATTTCTTCTCCATTAACCTCCTTCTCTTCCCTTGTTAGGAGATGATGTAATGGTGCTTCTACGGCATAACCCTCTGACACACCGGGCAGCCTGGCCGCGGGGAAGGACGCTGCGTGCGGGGAAGCGAGCCCTTCTTGTCACTGCCCAGCGCTTTTGGAGCCAACAGGCTACATTCAAACGGGAAAGGGCAGCCACGCTGACCTTCCAGGCCGGCAAAAGCATTTCTAGAGCAAGACGTGCTGCCTCCCGCCAGGCTCTGAGCTCTGCTGAGCCAGAGCATCGCACGCTACAGCCTGCAACACGCGGGCACGCTTTGCGGGTTGCTCTAGTTTCAGACCTGCTTCCTCCTTCCCCTCACAGCTATTAGACCTGGGATTAGTCCCCCAGCCGATTCTGGGCACTGAAAACCCTGTTTGTGATGGCGAGGTCGTGCAGAGGACCTGGCTGCCGCTGCGCAGACCCTCACCGGGAAAAGCTTCCCCCCACTGCACGCACCCCGGCCATCACCCACGCAGCGCGGCAGGAGCAGTGCCAGCCGTGGGAAGGAGGACGGAT
>NW_008823916.1:1101515-1109908 GCF_000699105.1 Pygoscelis adeliae
GCAAACATAAAAAAAAAAGGCTTTTTTTTTTTTTTTTAACCTGAAAACCTGTCAGCCAGAGCCCCAGGGAGTGCTTTGGGCTCCGGCCCCTGGAAGATGCAATCCCAACACCACAGGTGTTTTATCCCGAGAGCAAAGAGGCCAAGGGCAGCCCCGGCAGGAACCGCTCCTGGTCCAGCCTGGGACTGCCCAAACCCACCATCCCCAGGATGCCCTCAGACGGCATGACTTGGAGAAGCCACATCTCCCAGGATAAACCAGACCCATGTACAACTTTGTGTGCTTTCCAGCTGGAATTTAGCCCTGAGGATGGGGGACGTGTTTGCTTCCCAGTAGCGACAAAGCAGCCCTTAGACCTCAGTCCTGGCTGAGGCAGGGGAAGGATGGCTTTCCAACCCTCCTGCTTCACAGTGCAAGAAAAGGGCAGGCCACAGACGAGCTGGAGAGGAAATTAAAGCCTCTGAAAAAGGAGGTTTGGTGCCCAGGGACTGATGGCACAAGCTGGTGCTGGACCTCATTCGGGGGGAGCCTGTCCAGGTCTGGCATTTCCAGGCGATGGGCTTGGGGAGTTTATGAAGCCTCCAGACCCGCTCGACCCACCAGCTCATGGAAAATTTCAGCTCTGCAGTGCTGGCTCTGCTCTGACGGACCCACTGATGCTTGTAACGTGGGAGGGAGAGAAAGCAAAGAGGAGCCCACTGGAACAATTGCCTTCGTGTACTGTCAATTCTCACTTCCAGCAAAGGCTGTGGCTCTGCTGGCTCCAAGCACTCCACTGGCTGTGGCTTTCTGAGCGCCTCTGTGCTGGTGGAGCTTATAATTCATCTGCCATCAAGAGAGCAAAAGGCCAGAGTTCAGCGTGAATTCATAGCTAGGAAGGCTTTGCACTCAGCTGGGGAAAAATTGCCCAGAAAAACACTGTGGCCAGCAGTGATGAGCACCCACAACTCCAGCTAAAATTGGAGGCAGCAATGAGGTCTCGGTGCCTTAATAGGAAAGAAACACTCAGTGCACTGGCAGATGCTGGGCAAGGAAGAGTTGTGTCTGGGTGGGATGCTTCTGGATCCTCTCCTGACCGTGATCAGTGCTGCTGATCATATGCCTAAACCATAGGCCCACCTTGGTTTACACCCGATCAAAATGTGGCTACATTCAGGAGAACTGAAGAAAAATACATAAATCGACTCATTTTCCAGCCCTGAATTCAGCAACTACCAGCAAGCTCTCCTCCGTGAGCGCTGCAAGGTGAAGATCTGGGCAGTTCAGACCCTGCTCCCCCCACCCGCATCTGACCCTCGGCACTCCCGATATACCTGGGATGCAGCTTGCAAACACCCCCTGCTATCTGCTCCTTGCACGCTGGTGGGCTATTTACCTTCAGCTTATTTACATTATGTCTTATCGTGCCGTATCCATGGCTCCTCCCAGTACTACAACAGGGGGCACTGAATAAAACCAGCTCGCATAGGTTGACGACATGTCAAAGGAAATGCTCTTTCGTACTACATGCAATTCAACGGCGGAACTCATTGTCGCAGGATATCGTGGAGATGAAAGACATCAGTGTTCAGAAAGAGATGAGGCAACACTACTGAGAAAAGCCCATCGAAGGCCATTAAACACTTATCTGGTGAGACACACACTGGCCCAGGAGGGTCCTATGCTGCTGCCTGAGGGAAGGATGAGCAAGGAGGAAAACCACGGATGCTTGTTGTCCTCTTGCTCTCTTCCCCTAGTGAACGTGTCAGAGATGCTGGCTCTGCACCAACAGACCTTGGTCCCATCTCACCATCCCCATGTTCCCAAAACTAGGAGCAGAACCGGGCCATACCTGAAAGTCATCTGGAACACCTGCCCCTGGTTGACGTGCTGGCTCCTGTTGTTATAGCCGTGAAGCATCTCCCCAAAGAGGGTGTCGTTGAACTTTGCATCTGACTTCAGGCACTTGGGGCCCTCGCAGATGTCAGACAGCATCAGGCAGGACTTCCCATCGGGGGCCAGCTTGTACTCCTCCACGCACCTGCGGAGCACCACAAGCTACATGAGATGGGCTGGGCGCAGAGCACGCCATCTCTGCAGTGGCGGGGCAGTCGGCCCAGCCGCCGGACGAGTCTCTGCTGAGCCCAGCCGAGCATCAGCAACACCTGCAGCGGCCGCCTGGGAAGGCGCAGAGGTTGCAGAGACCACGCACTCTGCGGCAGCTCGGCTGGGCAACCAGCGAACGAGTGCTCAGCTCCCAACACCCATCCTTCCTGCAGCAGCATGATCCCCTCTGCCTGCAGCCACGGTCTCCTGCCTGGGAGCTGCCCCCGCGCTGGAGAGCAGTGCTGAGCCCACTGCGCATCCTCTGCTCAACAACCACCGACAGCCCTCGCCCAGCCGGTGCCCTGTGACGCTGCTGCGGCACACGCACGAACGTTCCCCGGACAAGAGCAAAGCAAAATCAAGCTCCTGCCCTTTTTTCCACCCAGCAGTGCCCTCCTGCAAGGAAGCAGCTCCAGCGTGGCTGCTCCTTTGCTCTTTGGTCCCACTTTCAAGCGCGCTGTGGGTAAGACGCACGTGCTCATCTTCAGCAGACAGTAAGGGAAACTGAGGCAGGCAGCAGGGATGTGATTTAACTACAGACACTGGAGACATCCGTGGCATCTTTTGCATATGTGCTCATCCTGCCTTCCCTCCTTCTCTTCTCCCTCCTCCGGTCTTTTCCCCAGCATTGTGGCTCCCAGCTGACAAGGAAACCTCCATTCCCTGCCTGCCCCTTCCTCCCTGTAGCTGCAGCGCTCTGCTAACAGCAATCCCACCTCCATCCAGGATTGCTCCCCTCTCCCATTCCTCTACCGCATTTTACTGCTGCAAGCAAAACTCCCACTGGTCTGTCGCACTTTTCCTTGCCTGTTCCCAAAGTGCAGCTTTGCCTTGAAAAGGGATTATAAAAGGAAAAAAAAAAAAAGAAAAAAAGAGGGAAACAGTATCTGTCCTTGGGGATGGAAGACTGAAATGCAGGTTCTGTGTGTGGGTGTGGATGGAGACCACGTAATGTCCCACGATTTTCTAGACCCTCCCCACAAAGGTTGCTTGTGCCTATAAGGATTTCCAACCCCTTTTGCAGGCACGGCGGAGGCAATGTGCGCTCTCTTAGTGACTCAACCGCTCTGTGCTGCTAAACAATAATAAAAAAAGAAGGTGTGTGGGGGGAAAACCAATAAACCAGCAAAAAGGGATAAAAAAAGAGAGAGGCTGACATGGGCAGAGCTCCCTGGGCTGTTCTTCCCAGGGGAGCAGCCGGTGGTTGGGGCTGCATGAGGTCTCTGCTGCACCTGCAGCATCGGGACTTGACGGATGCTCCTTGGAGTTACTGTTAGGAATTTGCTCCCCCCTCTTGCCTGTGGGCATTTCCTTCCCAAAAGGGCTCCTTTTCCCCTCCTTCACCCTAATCCTTCCCACAGGGATGGGAAGTAGGTTCCTGCGTGTGCCTGCGAGCGTGAACCAGCCAAGGGATGCAATCTGCAGAGCCCCGGCGCCAGGGCCAGGCGCGGGACGGGGAGGGTGATGGATGGCTGGCTGCAGCTGTGCAGCACAAAGCCAGATAATCACTGAGCTCCTTTTAGAACATACTGCAGCCGGGGAGATTTTCCCGAGAGAAAATGCTAAATGGTGTAGGATTATAGGATCCCGGCCAAAATCAGGGATGAAACTCTATTTTAAGAGAGGCACAGGGGAGGAAAAAAATCAAAAAGTAGTATTTTTTAAACAAATCCTCCACCTTCCCCCTCCAACACGCAATGTACGATTTTTGGGTCCCTTCACAGTGAGTCACAGATCAAACCGTACCGTCACACAGTGGGGGAGAGGAGGAAGGTGCATCTGCTCACATTGCTCCTCGCATTCGCGTATGCTTTTGCCTGCAGGCAAGCCAGGTGCCTCTACTCCCTGTTGGAAGTCGGCTCCACAAACAGCCTTTTTCTTGGGCTCCCAGCTCCCTCGCTGGGCACGCTGGTTTGGGAACGGGTGGCACAGGAGGGTTGGCAGGCATGGAAAAGGGCACGGGCTTTTTAGCTGCTAGCAGGAGATGCAGGAGCGATGGAGGGGACTCACCCGCAGAACATGAAGATGGTGCTGGATGAGGGGTCATGGGGCAGAGGGAGGGTCTGCTGGAGACAGAGCTGCTCGCAGCCACCATTGAAGCCATCTGAGCAGTCGATCCCTTTGGAGTAGTCGTAGCAACCGGTGCCATCCTTCATGGGTCGGAGGTCCTCGGGGCACTGCAGCGAGAGAGGGGACACGGTAAGGTCACCTGTGAGTCCTCACCTACCCTGGAGCCACAGCCCGGGGGGTGCCCTCCCAGGGCATAGCCCACCCATGAGCCACAGGGATTTGTGTATCGTGCTGTTCAACTCCATCTACATCTAAAGGAGATGAGTTCATCCCAAGTGATGGACGGGGCAGCCCCAAGGGCCCTGCATCACCTCGCCCAGCCTTTGGGGAAGGGGCAAGGACCACAGGGCAAGGACCTGGTCTGCTGAAAAAGCCAGGCTCCCCATCCTCCCTCCGGAGGAGGGTGAAATCCCTGAGGCAGCAAAATTACACAGCGATGAAGCCTCAAGCCAGCATGGGGCAAAGCGTGATGACCTGCTCTGTGACATGCTGGAGAAACCCTCTGCATTTGTTACCCGTTCCTCTGAGATGCAGAGAAGTCTGGCGTGACCCCAAAAAACCATCTCAACACCTAGGACCAACCCAGAGAACCATCTCAACCCAGAAAACCATCTCAACCCATGCCAGGCAGGCCAGCGAACGTGGCCTTGGCATCATCTCCAAAAGCGTCTCGCTGCCTCCCATGGGAGGAGGCAGCTGCAGGCAGGACCGGCCCGTGGTGGAGGCAGGACTCGGGGAGGACAGGACCGCAGCCCAGGCTCATCAGAACAGTTTTCCGCAGCCGAGGGAACCATGCTGATTCACACAAGCTGGGGATCTGGCTCTGGGTTTTAATTTCAGTTCCCCAGCTGGCTTTCCTTGTCCCAAAAGATAAAAGCCAGCAGGTGGCAAATGCCATCAATAAATTGTCACCCAGATTAAAGCACTCTTCTATTCCACTTGTGTTAGTTATCCCTTTTCGCCAGACACGCACGCACACAAACAACAACAAAAAGGCCAGTCCTTGAAAAAATAAATAAATCTTGCCTAGGAGCAGCTCGCAATTAAAAATGCATTATGGAATTTCTTGAAGATCAGTTAGACTGGAGCTTGTACAGGTAGTGATGTAGGCAGGTTATAAATGGCCTCTGTCAAGCAGAAGAAAGGTTATAAAACTGCTATACTTCGTGCTTAAAAAAGAAAATCAATTTTCCGTGTGAGCAAAATGCTGTACATATTAATAAAAGTTCAGAAGACCCTGGACCCCGCGCTCGCTGTCACAGGTGGGGTCCCGACGGGAGATGGGCTGCCGAGCCTTGCTCACTCTTGGCTACTCAAGAAGCAAACTGCCCGCAGGGGACATCAGAAAGATGCTTTAGGGAGTCCTGGCCCACCTCATCCGGGCGATGAGAAGTTTCACTCCAGCTCCTAGAAACCCTGTGCCATTTCCCTATGGCAGCAGTATCAAAGCTGCTTCTGCCCCTCATGCAGCAACCGCGATGTCTCAGGCATCCCCATGCCTGACGCCCCTCAGACACCTCACTGGCTCCTTTGCCCTCACCTCTGAAGCTCCGGTGGACCTTGCAACCTCAGCAACTTCCTTGCAGGCACCGGGTAAGGTGGGAAGGGGAGGCAAGGGAAGGTGGAGAGGCACACGGCTTTTCTAGCCAAAGGATGTTAGGGCAAGGGGTGATGGTTTTAAACTAAAAGAGGGTAGACTCAGACTAGATATAAGGAAGAAATATTTTACGCTGAGGGTGGTGAGACACTGGCCCAGGTTGCCCAGAGAGGTGGTGGATGCCCCATCCCTGGAAACATTCCAGGTCAGGTTGGACGTGGCTCTGAGCAACCTGATCTACTTGAAGATGTCCCAGCCCACGGCAGGGGCGTTGGACTAGATGACCTTTAGAGGTCCCTTCCCACCCAAACTGTTCTATGATTCTATGTTGGCAGCAAAGGGCTCTGGAGCAGGACGCTGCCCATCTCTGCAGAGCCGGTAGGGTACACGCAGGGCCCCGGAGAGGCAGCCTGGGAAACAGTAGCCCTGCCTAGGCACGAAGCAGCAGAAGACATGGGAGCAGGAAGCCTTCTAGATGCATACACAGAATAAATATGAAGGAGGAGAGGACACTTAGAACAATCTGTGCTTTTCACTGCTGAGCTGCTTGGGAAACAGGATCAGGATAAGCGTGTTTGTGAACCTGCAGACGCAACATTTATCTCCTGCGGTCTCCTCTGCATCTGCTGGCCCCACTGTAAGAATAAGAGCTGTGCAAACTGGAGAAACGCGTCTCCCTGGAGGACACGGAGGGCTGACTGCAAAGAGCATCTTCTGCTCCATGGCAACGCACCCGCCTCTCTGCTGCTCTCCCCACACCGATGGAGATGGGGAGGTCTGGGACTCTGCCCAAGTCCCCTCTGGAGCTCCTAAGGGACTTTTCAGGGTGCTGAAGGCAACCATATGGGACCTTAAGTCAGCAGAAGCTACAGGATCACAGCCAGGGGATCAGCCACGGCTTTTCTGAGCTGTCACTTGGGACTCTTGCCCTGGCACTCATCCGTGTGCTGAGCTCAGCATCTTCCCCAGCCCGCAGAGGAAGATGATGGCTCTTTCCCCAGGACTGGGTTAGTGGGTCACCAAAGCCCTCCCTCCCTTAGCCCCATTCTGCTCGAGGCCACCCTTTGGATACTCCTCCAGTTCAGCTTTTAATCACCACGAAGCGTGTTTCCTTTCTGTTTGTAATTATACATCCTAATACGCACTAATTATGGCAGGCAAATAGCTCAGCACAAAATTTGCAAAAGAAAGCACCCCCTTCCCTCCGCACCCATCCCCGGCTCGGCGCAGAGCCGCCTCTCCAGCCAGCTGTAGCGTTGCAGCAAGAAGCTCTCCAGGGACAGAAAGCTTGGGTAGCCAACGCACAAAAACGGGAGGTGTCCCTGTTTGGTGGGGCTGGGGGGGGGACAAAGATGCCAGGGACAGCAAGCCAGGGGAACCAGCGAGCTCTGCGATTAGTGCCAGCCAGCAAAACAAACAGGCAGACGGCAGGAGAGGCATCGCCAGCCGCCCGCGCGGAGGGTTTTGCAGGGATGAATAGGTGGATGGAGCAACTACTTGGCACAATAAAACTTTACTACAGATCTCCCTACCCCCGGAGCAGAGGATTTGCAATTGGGATGTCCCACCAATAGATCAGAGCAGGGAGAAAACTAAAGCCCGTTCGGGTGCAACTACATTCTTGCCCTCAGTGGTCAGAAATGATGCAGGAAAAAGCTGGCTCATGCTAATCCCGACTCCTCGGGCTGTGCTGAAGGGTCGGTCTGGGCTCCCGGCTGGGCTTACAAAACCAGCACTTGCTCTGCATTTGCTGGGCTTTTATAAAGGACCAGATCTGCTATTGCTGACGTTGATTTGTCTGGCTTGGGCAGCAGAGAACCAATAATTACGGTGAGTTTTAATCGATCCCCCATCAATTCAGCTGCAGTTCAATTTGCGATCTGCCTTGGCAGTGACACAGGATGGGGGGCTGTGTCGGAAAATGATTAAAAAATCAATAAGCAACTCAGCCAATAACTCTGTCTGGGTGATCATGGGTGACACGTCCCTCCCTGATGGGAGGAAAGCTGGCGAGACGTGGTGCCACAGCAGCCCCCGGCCAACAACCTCTGCGCAACCCTCGTCCGGATACGGGATGGATCCATTTATCCAGGGAGGCAAAGGGACCCTACAAACTCTTAGTCAGCTACTCAAAAGAAAAAGCTGTTTGTGGTTTGCCATGTTAGACCTGCACTGCTCGGGAACTCGCTTCAAACTCCTAGACCATCCATTATCCGTGGATCTGACAAGCAAAAACATCTTACAGCTCAGGAAGAGGGTTTGGTACTTAATCCATGCTATGGAGAGGAAAAGGGAGGTAGGGGGAGACTCCAGCCATGGTCTGCTCCGAAAAGCCAGGGAGAAGCCGTTACCATACAAATGTAATTCCACTGCCTTGCAAATCCACTCCGTCCGCGCAGGAGTGAATTGGTTTCTCTGTGATGATGGCCAGTCCTGAAAATTGCTCTTGGGATTGGAAAAAGAAAACTTACTTTCTTCTTCTGCATTAGCACCGATAATACAGATCCTGCAGGCCAACCGTGACCCACAGCTACAACGCCCCGACCCTGCTGCTGCCGAAAGGTTTGCGAAGGAGGAACCGCCGCCAGCTCGGCGGGGTTTGGCTGATAGCAAAACCGGGCACCGGCTCCTCCCCTCCCAG
>NW_008823916.1:1110128-1112315 GCF_000699105.1 Pygoscelis adeliae
CGAGGCCCAGCCTCCCCGATGCACGGGGCCGTGGTTTGGAACGAATCGGGATGCCCGTGCCCACCACTGGCACCCCAGCACAGCGTGTGACACCATGTGGCCTCCTGCCACCAGGACTCAGCACAGCTCCTCCGCCCACCACCACTGTCCTTAGCACGGCCAGAGCAAACGCAACGGGAGGAGGATCGTCTTCAAGGGAAAGAAAGCAAGCATCCACTGAAACCCATACAAGATTGTGTCTTAGGAAAAGAAGTACCTGGACGAGTTCCTGTTCACATTAGTGAGCAAAGGCCCCCCCTTTTTTTTCCCCCTTTCTCATTTACATAGCTCATTAGCAGCGAGACGGGTAAGGGGGTCACTGAAAATAAAATCCGAGTCTCATTACTGACACGGATCCCCCAGACAAGGGGGAGGGGAATCTCCCTCTCTCCATCTGAGCTGCCTGCCAGGGTTGCCCAGCTCAGCTCCTCTCTTCCGTTATTAAGTTTAAAAAAAAAGAATATTTAATAAACTGTTTCTGCAGAGAGTAAACTGCCCTTTTATTATTCCGCTCTGTTTTCTCAACAATAGGAGCCTTTTTGTCAGAGATAAAAGCCCAGACTTCTCCCATGCCAGGGTGTCAGAGGTGATGCTCTGGGTGCAGATGAGCCCGGCTCCTCCCCGGCTCTTTAAAACCGCACAGGGAGGCTGCCACCAAACCCCTGCTCCCGGTGCCGCTCCAGGTACCACACACCCATGTCTGGATGCGTCCGGAGGCGAGAACCAGGACCCCGGCCCCATGATCCTGCCCAGTGCAGCTCCTCCAAGCAGCATCCTCATCACCACCGGCCTGAGGCTGCAAAAAGTGCTGGTGGCTCAGTGCTGCAGAGGCACCGAGTGCAACGTCCGAAGGCCCTAATAACCCCGCTTTGTTTGGAGGCATCCTCACTCCTCACCGAGGAACCTCTTCAGTGTGAGACAAAAACATTAGTCTGAGACACTGCTGAGGATGTACAAGCAAGGTGCCAGCATTCTAATGAACTCCAAACTATGCACTGGCATGTATTTCATTTGCTTGTTGGAGCTCAGAAATGATACAAACGCGTAAACTCCTTTCTGTCCAGAGAGAGAGAGAGAGAGAGATAGATATTCAGACAACTTTGGCATATTCTGCCTTCGCTTTCTTGGCCCAGAAGGCCCCCGGCGAGCAACGCTCCTCAGCAGCAGCAGGACCAGTCTGGCTGTACACAGCCCAGTCTCTACGGGTAAGGTTTTTCCCTCCTGTCCTAATATCTTGGTAAAACAGGCCAAAAAGCTGGTCGCTAAAGCGCCTGTTGGCTCCAGGCAGTCTCTCTCCAGGGCCACCCCTGCCTCGCCTCCTCGGGGCAGCGATGTCCTCACCACCGCCCCAGCTGCGGCAGACCCTTCCCCAACACCCCGCTGCGGGGCAGCATCCTTCCCAGAGGGAAACATTACAACTGTTTTCTGAAATAACAGTCATTATCTTCCCACTCTTTTTTCCCCTCCCTCCTTTCCCCTGCTTCCTCTTCCCTTTCGAGATCATCAATCATTATTTTAGCCTCAGAAAATCAAACCCATCTGTATTCCAGGCTCCTGAGCAGCACACTGTGATAGCTCACGCCCCTCAGCTCGGTCCCCCCGTGGCAGCGGGCTGGGTGCTCCATGGAGGACACCGAAGCTCTGGGCAATGAGGCAGCATCTCCTCGCCTCTGGCTACCGCACAGCTCTCACGTGGACCCTCTCGGGCAAGTCACCGTGTGTATTTTTTGCATCTCAATTCAAAGTGGGATGGACTTGTTTGAAGCAGCTGGCGGGATGCTAAGTACATAGACATAAGTGCTCAGAGCTCCTGGAGCAAGGAAATCAAGCTAGTGGAAACCCTCCAGCTGCTTTCCTTCCAGGAGTCACCAACAGCCCATTTTGGGGTGCGCTGGCATCTCCTGCCCATCGGAGCATTTCCCTTCCTAGCCACAGCTGAGGCTGGCACGTCCAAAAACATTTGGGAGACCAGAAATTCAACTCCTGCCCCACCTGACATCCAGGGTACAGCCCAGCCACAACACTACACACCAAATCCTACGACCCAAACCAAACCCAAAGACCCAACCCAGCTGCGACCACAACACACGAAGCATCCCAGTCTGCTGGGGAGCAGAGGGGCAAGGGCAGGAGCCAGCCAAGCCCTCC
>NW_008823916.1:1112543-1126683 GCF_000699105.1 Pygoscelis adeliae
CACGGAAGGAAAGGCCGGGCGGGGGGCGGCCCCCCCCCCTGCCCCTCCACTCCCTGCCGCGGCTGGCTACCGACCCCAGCGGCTCTTCCCATCCTTTGCTTCTATTTCTTCCTCAAATCCCATTTTCATCACAGGTAGTTACTTGGCTTAACGAGACAAATCCGAAACCGCAGGCTCCCTGGGAGGGGGGATTGCTGTTGAGCTCAGGGGGCTTCTGCTTCCAACCGTAACATGCATAAGGAGTCATCTTCTGCTTCAAGGAGCCAGCTAAACTTTAAAGGGATTAGAACAGAATGGTTTCCTCCCCATCTCCCTCCCTCACGTATGCGTCTCTAACATAATTAGCTAGGTGCCTCATAAGGCAGGGACGGATAAGTTTTTATTTTTCAGTGAACAATTGTCTGTCAGAAAAATGCAGATTTGATGAAGCTTAAGTGCTTTGTGGGATTCCATCAATTACATCTCAAAATTCATTGGGAAATTAGGAGAGCATTTAATTTTGACAAGGTTGAAGTGTTTTGGTTTCCACCGCCTAATTTTGTTTTTATTTCAGGCTGTACACTGCGATAACGCAATATATAACATAAAACTCCAGATGATAATGTTGGAATTAAATGTTTCCCCCTCCTTCATAGAAAGGAGATGTTTCAAATCAAAATATTTTAGAATTTTCACATATGCAGGGGATTTCTGCACAACTTTTTGGTTTGAGCTGAAACTTCCAAACACCCAATCTCCTCCCAAGAATATCAGTTCTCAGCATCATCCACTTCATTTTGAAGTACTTCCCCACTCCCCTTGGTCCCCAAGCCACCCCGGGTGACTTGTGCTGGAAGGAGGAGACCGGAGCAGTAGCCACTGCCCCGTTCCTTCATTTCTAATCCTATTTCTCCCTGAAACGGTTACACTCTTAAATTAAGCTGTTTCTCTGCCCCGCTTTGGAGCGGCTAAGGAACAGCCCATCGTTTTGATGTGGAAGAGAGCAAAAGAGAAGGATTAGCTCCAGACAGGCTGCACTAAGGCTTATACGCCTGTGTGGACCACGCCAAATTTCTCTTCCTCCTCTAAAAAGGCCGGGACCGACACCGCACCAGTGTCACCGTAGGCAGCAACTTCGTTAAGAGACTCTGTAGCAGATGCTCTCCCTTCTGCATGCTGCTGAGCCTGACAAACTCCCTCCTGCCTGATGGGCTGACCCCCTGATCGGGAAGAGGAACAGTTCACATCATGCTTGGAGCCAAACTATACTTTCTTCTCGCTCATATTAGAAATAGATCTGTGCTAGAGGAACCCCAGCCTGTGAGCAGGGAGATGGTGAGGATCAGCAGGATCTCACGTCTGTGCAGAACAGCAGCGCCCGCTGCCTGTGCTCGGGGGGCTCTCCTACCTCTTGCCGACACCTCTCCCAGGGTGGGACGGATCCTGGAGCACAGCCACACTGTGAGCCAGCCCTTCCACATCCACCTGCAAAACATCTTTGGCCTCTGTGGAACAAGTCACTCTCTTCTGACTTAAAAGACTAACTCACCAACATCTGCAGGCATCACAGATGTTGCAGAACCATCAGACCACACCACCTGCACCCACCTGCAGCTGCGCCGCTGCGGTGAAGCTGCTCACTCAGCAGTGAAACAAGGGGCCTAATTCTGCTGCTACCTCAGCATGAGACCCCGAGCTGCCTTCCCCACCACCAGCTGGGCAGCTCATGCCTTTCTGCATCTCCAGGAGGTCCTCACGGTGATGAGACCCCATCCTGAAAGGCACCACGGGGCTCAGACACGCACCTTCACTGCACGCCTGTCCCTTCCACTGCGTCCTCCCGCAGCGATGCCGAGGATACCCAGCGTGCACTGGAGGGGCACCATCCACCTCCTGCGCCCAGCTCATGTGCTAAGACCAAAGCTTACTTTCCTTGGGAAAAAACACCTCACCCCTCTTATTCCCCTGGGACTGCAATCCTACCTCACTGGGGCTCGCAAACGGGCACAGTCATGAGGCAGCAGTTTGAGTGACCCCCCTTCTCCCCAGGCGGACGAGAGAACTGGCATCAGTAGCAAAGCCAAGCTGAGAGACAGGTGGGGAAACCTGAATTTAAGCCAGGTTACAGGTGTTTCCTTCAGTCCCTCAGGGCTAATTCACAGGTTTTCATCTCAAATTATCAATCACCAACACATGAGGGTCAACCACTTTCCCTTCTTCAGCATCCTCCCTTCTGGCTGAGCAGCTACCACCGTGCTGGTAGAAGGGATCAGCGATATACATTCCTGTACTGGCAATAACCTGACTTATTCCTCTAGCACGGCTTCTCCTGGTTTGCTGTGATCCCTGCAAGATGGTATGGAATGTACACTAGACTCAAAGTGCATCTAGTGCGATCTAGAGCTCGCTGGGATTTTGTTTTCTTGGGAAATGCCCATGGCTTCCCCAGACCGAACAGCAATTCTGGGGTGCAACAAGGAAAAGCAGCAAGGAAACAGGTTTTCTAGAGCTTGGGGACTTTTTTGTTGTGTTGCAAGGTAGGGCTCAAAGGCAAGGCTCCCGTTAGCAATGCCAAGGTCTTAGCAAGGTTGCAGCTCATACTTCTTAAAACTACCCAAACAAAAAAAAACCTCCGATAAGAAAAGAACTGCAGAAAACCTTTATGCACTAATGCCACCTACTGGGTACACGTAAAAATAACAGAAAAGCCATGCAAAGAGGGGGAAAAAGGGCCCCATGGGAAGTGCGGGATGGAAGCTGGGGAGCTGTCACCCCTCCGGGTGGGGACCCCACTGCAGAGCCTATGAGGTCTTCCAGTGACATCTCGCACGCAGGATTTTAGGATTTTAACTAAGCAAAGGGACGGCCTCTTTTCTCCTTCATAAGCCCAAGGAGACCGCCCTCAGAGAGACTCCACCACGAGCTGCAAGCAACTGCCCTCGACATTTCAGCCAAGTCCTTTTAAGGCCAAACAATTAGGTAATGGCAGAGTCCACGCTGCTAAAAAGCCCGAAGCTAAATGCATCCCCAGTCCTCGCAGGATTACTGGAAGCTGTATTAAGGGTATGAAAGAACTGGTAACAGATGATGATTATATATAAAAGGAATAAGAAATCTTTGAGATTTTTGCTGTTCCCTGGTTGAGCTGCTAGGCTCCAGCTCCGCTGCGTATTAATTACTTACAAGGTTGCATGTATATTTTATGCTCAATACCTGCCTGGAACATTTGTTGGATTTAGCCTTGATTGATGAACCACTGATTATATACTTCTGTGGTCCTTGGCAAATTAATAAACTGTTGACTGGTAAAGATTAACAACATGTCATGATTTGCGAAACAGTGTCCAGAGTAAAGCTGAAGCAAACCTAGTGCTAAAATTAGTACGCGAATGCTCCCTGAACTCTATAAAAAGGGGATAGCTTAATTAAATTACATCCCGATATTGCCCACAGCACTTACCAAATTGGCAAATTGAGTTCACAGCAGTTCAGCTTTAAAAATAACTGACATCCCTGCAAATTTGCAGCAAATGACCCCATCCCTGCTGGCACTGGAAGCCCAGCTCACACCCGGCAGGGGCCGGGCGCAGGGGTGGGATGAGGAGGGGACGTATTGCCCAGCGCAGGGGTTGGTGCAGAAGGTGCCACAAGGTCGCACGCTGAGGCTGCGGCAAGCTCCGAAACTCAGCTCCCATCACCTGCGACCCCACTCAGTGCCACCAGCATGACCCGGGGCTGGGGGCAGCGCTGCCTGCCCACCCCTTAGGTTCTTCCCCAGATCGACAGCCACGGACCACAGGCAGTGCCCCCCAGACCTCTGCTTGCACCCCTGCCATTGCTGGGGACCTACAAGCAGGTGATGAGCGTAAAATATCGCACGGGGTTGGGAGAGCCGGGAGGGATGGAGCACTGCTCCCCTGATGTCAGTCCAATGGGAAGCAGGGAGCGACGTGGACCGGAGGCGGGATGCAGCAGCCGTCTCCCAACTCCCCCTGGGAAGCTCAGCTCTGCTGTCCTCAGATTACAGCTGGGACTGGGGAGCTGGGGGTCTTCACCCCACGACCGGCAGCTGCGGAGAGGGGCAGAGCAGCCTCACGCTTCTGCAGCAGGGAGAAAAAGGGGTGAAGAGCAGAGGGAGGAGAGACGGGCATCTCTGCGGCCATCTCCTGTCCCCATGGGATGCACGGCCCCGGGAGCCCGGTGTGATGCAGGGGGACAGTGGGTCCCACGGTCCTGTGTGTCACCTCTCGCCCATGGCTCTCGGGGAGGGGATGCACTCCAGAACGGCTCCCGCTGCTTCTCCTTTCTCCCCCTGCTGCCTGCTGTACGCCATTCGTTCTCTTTACATAAAGCCTCATTTAGACATTACAGAAGCGGGGTGGGTATTTTCTCCGAGTGACACAGTTTTCAATTTCTGCCTCTCCTCACGCTGG
The DNA here is from genome assembly GCF_000699105.1 of Pygoscelis adeliae. Taxonomy (NCBI): domain Eukaryota; kingdom Metazoa; phylum Chordata; class Aves; order Sphenisciformes; family Spheniscidae; genus Pygoscelis; species Pygoscelis adeliae. The sequence goes on from NW_008823916.1 coordinate 1,116,956, forward strand.
CGTGGCGAGAGCTAGGCCTGTAATTTATTGACAATTTCTATCTTAATGTATCCTGACTTTTAAAAAGAGGCATCTGTTCCCAGCGGCATGGGGTGATCAGAGCCCCAATTGCTTCTGACAGTGTCCAGGAGGGACGTTGGTGTTCAGAGCAAAATTACACCCCAAAAAAATGGGGAAAAACCCCCAAAAGACGAGAAAGGCAGCTACTCCCTGGAAAAGGGAACAAAAGAAAACAGCAATGGGAAAAGAAAGCAGGAAAAGGAGAGGAGCAGCAAGGAGGAGACAGCACCGGGCTCGGTGGGTAACACATCAGGCTGTCGTGCTAAATCGCCTTAACAAGCAACCGGAGAAAGGGATAATGAAAACGCCACCCCCAGGACGGCACCGCTGCAGCCTGACCTTTCCCGGCTGCCATGTATAAACATCTTCAATAAATAAAGAGACACTTAACTCCTGCCTCTGCCGAGACGGGAAGGATGAGGTGATGGGGCCTCTGCCCGCGGCGAGAGGGCAGGGGATGGGGCAAAGGGGTTTCAGGGGGCTTCGCAGCAGCGGGCGTGTGTTTGCAGGGCAGGCGGAGCGGGTGACGAGCTCTGGACCCCCTCGGGGGTCACCACCTGCTGCCTGACGGCAGACAGACGGCTCCGACAACAGACAGACAAGAAGGGATGCTCCAGGTTTCCCCCAGTTTCCCAAGGCTCTGCCCCCGTGTCTCTGCGTGTCGTACCAGACTCGCGCAAGCTCCACACGCAGGCAAGTGGCGACTTTGCTGTCAAGGTGAGATGGGTTAGAGCCGGGGGAAGTGCTGAGTTCTGCCGCAGCCCCCGTGGAAGAATGGCGAAACCCCTCTGTGCATCGATAGCTGGGAGTGATTCAGAGCCTCTGCTCAAAACTAACGGTCTAGGGTCGACGCGGTCTTCTGGAGGGGAGATTGCAAAACCTGGGACTCAGTAGGTTGTCTGGCAAGACATGAGGACGTTCAGAAACAAATCAAAACTCTGAGGGTGTCAGAGGGGCCCAGAGGGGGAGAGGATGGGGAGATGCTTCATCTTTCTCCCACGCTGGGAAGCACAAGGCAGGAGAAAAAGTGAGACTGCTTTCAGCCTGTGCTTTCTTGACAAGCAGGAAAATGACCATCAGCCTCAAGCATTTTGCTTCTGCTCATCTGAGCCCCCGGGCTCATTCCCTGAGGTCCTTAAGGCATATGTGATTTGTCATGAAAGCCCCAGGGGTGGGAGGAATCCACCACCAGCACACACATCCCCTCAACCACATCCCCAGAGAGGGAGCAGGCAACATCCCCCTCCGGCTTGTCCCCAAAACAGACGCCAGCCCCAGGGGCCGGCAGCCACAGTACCTACCACGCAGCCCGTCGAGTCCACCTTGCGATCCGAAACGCACTTGAAGTTGCGGGTACAGCCACCATTGTTGCGGGAGCAGTCTCGGACTGGCCCGAAGGAGGAGAGCAAGTCATTGATGGTTTCAAAGTAGGTGGACAGCATCGCTTCTTCCCTTGGAGAGAAAAGGCACCGTTAGGGCTGGCAGGGAGCTGGCAGCGCATGGCACAGGCGGGGCAATCCACAAAGAGAGCTGCTCTGGCAAAATGACAGCATTTTGATTAGCAAAACCGAGTCAAAGGAAGCTTCCAAAGAAAATTAAGGCTTTGTGATTACGTTGTATATAATAAATTTGCTGCATAACTTTGAGATCCTTGATGAAAACCAACCAGTTATGGGGTTTCAAAGATACTATCTACCATTTTCATGCAAACTGGCAACTAAGAGATACTTTATTAGTAGCCTGGAGCTGTGTGTGAATCCAACCCTACACTAGACAACAGCGAATCCATAACAGTGGATTCCTGAACGTTTCACAGCTGGGCCAAGCCTCCCAGAGCACCCACACCTCGTCCATCACCTGGGGACACTGCCAAAGCTGGAAAGCCGTATGAAACTTGGTTTTGCACTTGCTGGGATGTGGATGTGGAGGAGGCTCATACCTATGCTTGGCTCCGGGGGACGGGGGACCTGGAGCAGGGGACGCAGCGACGGGTGCAGGCACTCTGCTGCACTGCTCCAGCCCATGACGGCTCTGCAAAGCCCCGGGCACGGCCACATTGTGACCCCCCTCTCTTAAGCAAGCAAGAAGCGTAAATGCCTACAAATTCAATGGCCGTGTAAAGCCTTGGGAAGCTCCCAGCCCTGCTTCTCCGAGCTGTGCACACAGCAGATTTTGTCTGTGACAAAGTATTCAGGCACTTTGCTTTCTGCTGGGTTCCCGCAAAGGGAACGCAGATGCTTGTCGAGAGCCTTAAGCACATCCAAGGTATTTTTCATCTTCAAAGCACAATTTATATATTAACCGATAACCCGCAACCTGTCTTGGGCAACGGATCCCATCACCCTCTTAACGACAGGAGAGAGACAAAGCAGTTTACCCAAGATCACAGAACAAGTCAGTGATGGAGATGGACTTGACCTCCACAGGCTATTTATTAGATCTTCATACACAGGGGGCTGCAAAAAACACTGACCCCTCTGACATTAAAATAACCCCCTAAGGCAATACCAGGAGTCACAGGAGGGTTTATTCCCCTTCAGTATCTCCCCTGCTCTCCCATCAGCACCTAAAAAGCCGCACAATGACTCAATGCCTAGGCTACCCTCCCTTTTTGGGGGGTTTTTAATTTGAAAACCATGTGGTTGGCAATGAAACAGCGGTGGAGGAATATTCAGCAGCCCTTGAAGACCACAGCGCTGCTGTCTCGAACCAGCACTGCATTATCTATCGGTGGAGGGCCCCTGCGCGCACACACGCTGTCACACTCATGCACACAGCCCTGCCAACACCAAACGCTTGAAAAAATCATGAGTCAGGCATTAAAAAAAAATAATAATGAGATTGGCATAAAAATGATGAGATTTTAAAAATAAATCAATCACTGGGTTGTTTTTTTTTTCCCTCCCCTAAATTTGCCTTCTGCTTTCTGAGCTTTTAGGGCGTAATCAAGCTTTTCCCTGCAAACTTGAGGGCTAGAAACTACCCAGAGACCAAACCCAAAGAAATAAAGCCCTACGCAGTATTGAAGTCACGATTTTGCAGATTCCAGATTTCCAGGCAATCACAGGATTCCAGAAGCTGGGACTTTCAACAAGGAAAACACCATAAAACCAGCAAGGACTTGTAAATTGGCACGTCCTCGCTTGGATGGAGGTGGAGGGCAGCTTCTCTGCTACCGTGGGTCAGGGCGGATGAGTTATCCCAGCGCCGGGGTAGCTCCACGCCTACCACGGTGCCTCCGGCTGCATCGCTGCCCCATGTAGCGAAATCATGTCTGCGCTGCCTGCTTTCACCCCAATTAAAGCTTCCCAATTAACTTTTCCCTCTTGGCGATCATGCTTCCGACATTCCCCCTCTCTTGGCCCATCTCCTAGATTTTCCAGCATATTTGGAGCTGAATCTCCCTCTGTCCTTTCTTGGTCATGTTTCAAACATCTTTAGAGGCCCTTTTCTATTAGCACTCTGTTCCCACCAGAATTTGCAGCTCCTCCGAAGTGAGGGAGTGAGAAAGGCAGAATATATTAGATCAGGGCATCTATTTCTGCTGGAGAGATGGGGGTGAGAAAGGGCATATTATTTACTAACCAAAAATGCTGTTTATTAACATAGAGAGAATTAGTTAAATAAAAAAACAACAAACCATGACAACTCCTCCACCGCCCACCCGGAAAGCTCAGCCCAATCTGGTCCTCCCAAGGGGTTTCTCATCGTAGGTGGACTGCAAGGAGAACCGTGTCCCAGTCCTCCCTCCTGGCTTTTCCATTTGGCCACCAAACAAGCAGACCCTCCTGCAGCTCCCACGTCCCTGAAGGGGAAGGTGAGGAGCTACAGCTGTCCTGGGTGGTGTAAAGGAGACCCCGGGGCCGGATCCTCGGCCGGGGTAACTCTGGAGAGCCAGAGTGCTGCCGGGAGAAGCTGGCTCATCCCGCAGTGCGCCGTGCTCCCGGGCTGGGGCTGGCAGGGGCAGCTCATCACACTTTTAATTAAAACCTGGAAGCACAAACCGACCTTCTGCCCTCGGGAGGGTGGAGGACAGGAACGGGAACGTCCCTCTCCGAAATCATGCCTGGCGTAATGGATGACCCCCCGACAAAACATGGGCAGGGCCTGCCGAGCCGGAATGAGCCGTTAAATGTATTAAAATATTAACCTAGCTGGAAGGTGGGGAAGAGGAGCCGGGGAGAAGTGTTCAAATGTCACCTGGGAGAGGAACGGGGTTGACGGTGCTGCCTGCAAATGGAGGGAGACTGCTCGGCCGGATTGCTTCTGTGTTGGCTGTCGTTAGATTAGAGGAGCATCACTTCAACGCGGTGCCCTGGCAAGGGGGATGTCAGTAGATGAGAGGGCTGACGCGATGCTCAGAGTGAGCTGGGAGCAAACTTTGCTTTTGTTTGCCTCCGGAGGGGCTGGCAGAGCCGGGCTCAGCGCAGGCAGGCGCTGCCGGGCCTTTGGCACTTCCAGCCTCAGTGGCTCCTTTTAATTTTAGGGGATGAAGAACAATAATTGATTACTCACCTCCTGCAGTGACAATGGGACAGGCAACATGTGGCACGGAGCAGATGATTTTCCACCCACGCAGCTCTGGCGGTGACCCCTGCCTGTCTCTCCCTGACTGTCCCTCCCTGCCTGCTGTATGGGACCACAGCCCCCAGCCCCCAAATCCCAGAGCTGTCCCTGGAGAACAGGCAGTGCCGACAAGGCAGGAGACACTTGAGGAGCGATGGCAGCGTCTGGCCACCACTGCATGGGCAGCCATCCCTCCCCACTGCCCGGGCACACCAGATTAGACCAGCCCTTACGGATGAATCACTTTCCCTGCAGTAACGAGCTGCCTGCAAAAGAACAGCTCTTTTCTCTTGTTCTCCATCTAGCTGTATTGAATTTCACCGAGTGACCCTCAGATCCGTTCTGACAAGGCAGGACGGAGAAGACGGGCTCTGCAGTTAACGCCGTGCCTGGAGCACACCGGAGAGCCGGGGGAAGCTGCCGCTGGCCCTGGCCGGACCCAGGCACCAAAGCCACAAGGACCAAGCAGGGCTCAGCGCCCGGCGTGCTGGGAGGACAGGGCAATCCCCCACCGCCCTGAAGCAGATCCTAGGTCCCATCAAAAAGGGCATTTTGGAGCGAGCGACCTAATTTCTGGTGCCAGATTCTCTCCACCAGCGCACGCATGCCTACAAACACAAGCACACGCTCTTTCTCTAACTCTCCCGCCCTCCCAAAGACACACACAGATGCCCAAATGACACACTTATAAATGAAGTGCACTCCGCTCTCTACCAGGACCCGCTGATGATACACAGCCTCAGTAAAAGCCCCTTTTCTAACGACTTCTATTGCCACAAACGGTCAGTGCGATGGATGACGGCAGGGCTCTCCACCTGACTTGGCACAGCTCCTGCGGTGCAGACCACGGCACCCATCCTCACCCAGCCCCGTGCCACCTCCCATCACCCGCACTCACCTCGATTCCCTCAAAAATACTTTTCTCCATCCTCCCTCTTTGTTCCAGGCCCTCCTTAATGAAGCAGATTCAGTGACAAATATTGCTGGGGTTTATTTATTCATGAAATACCAACACCATGAAATTCTCAAAGCCTCCAAAGCACTCATCTCAGAATAAGCTCCTGAGCTTCGTAGTGGCTCTTCTCTCCAGCTCATCCTGGAAGGGGATTAGTGGGTGTTATCCAACTCAGCTGCCCCCTTTTATTCCCTGCTAATGGTTAAAGACTTCGGTACCTGACAAAGTTAACCATCGCTGAGAAAAACAAAGAAAAGGATGTGAGCTGGGGACTAAGCCAGTGCTGCTCTACTATCTGATCCCCGAGCTGTGTTTGGAGAAGGATCAAGGGGTTCATGAGTTTCTAGAGACACGGCCCACTAGCAGCAAACTGTGTAACCTGCAGCTTCATCCCAAAGGCGGGACTGTACAGAGCAGGGACCTAAAACCACCCGGTGCAGCCCAGCCAGGATGCCTCACGTCCAGCACCTCGCACTGCTTCCTACTTCCATTGGCAAGACCCCACTCAACAGGGAACTTAAGAGCTGATGCACTTGCAAACCAGGACAGACCAATTTACACTCAGATTCTGCATTTTTCAGCCTGACAGCTGCTTGCCTGAGCAATTTTGACCAGCTCTGGCCACAAAACTTCTGCTGTGCTGCAAGGCTCGAGAAAGGACTGGTCTCCTCACGGCTAAGAGCCCACCAGAGAGGTGTCTCCCTGTGCAGACTTTGCTCCCTTTTCCCATTATGCCCAGCCAGGGCTTAAACCTGGATGTCCTCTGCCTTTCACCCTTCTTCTCTGCCCCATCAGGTCATCTCACCCAGAGCTGGCTTTACCCGGAGGGACCCTCAGCTTTTGCCCCGTGGATGCTCATGTGGGACCCGTGGCTGCTTTCCCCTTCTAGTCCCCATTACAACCCCATCCAGCCCCGAAAGCTCAAGCCGAGCATCTGTCCCTCCGGAGCAGTTTCCAGGAAGAGCTGGATGCCTGCCCTGGGGGAAAATGCCTCCGAGGAGTCCCCAAACACAGCCCCAGACCTGCAGCAGCTGAAGTCCCCGTCCACGTGGCAGGTGGGTTATCTCCTTGCCAGCAAATGCTCTGTCTGAGCATCACTTGTGCTCTCACCTGTTCCACTCCTGTCTTCCTCCGCTCCTTTTCTCTTCTCCCTCGCATCTCTTTTTCCTCCAGTAAACCCCTGCCTTCCTCCGCTAATCCGGCCAACGCTGAAATCATTAGTGAGGTTGCCAAACTCCTTCTTGAGTTTCAGAGTAAACAGCTCAAAGATGTTAATGGGATTGGTGGAAGTGGGAGCCGCACGAGCCTTTTTGCTGTGCAAATGGTTCTGCCTCTGTTTGTCTGCGGCCACGTGGGCTGGAAACTCCTTCACCAGCCACGAATTGCCAATGCTGGGTGGAAGATGGTGAGCCAGAAAGGGTAGGTGCTTTCAGTAGCGAGCTTGAAATATCAAATTGGAGGGGGAATTACAGACCGTAGCAGAAGCAAAGTTAACCCAGCCCATTGTCCCCGGCTTCCTTCACTGCAGCACTTGGCTGTTTTAAGGCTGGGAAGGGCTCAGGGCGTTCACACAATGCTCAGCAAAATTCATCACAGAAATGGGCACGAAGGGTCTGCATCACAGAAATGGTCACGCGTACCCCAGCTGAGGGTGCGCTGCAAAGCTGATGATCACATTTTTTTATATAAGCATTACATATAAATGATAAAAAAACAAATTACATCTGCAAAGCCCAGCATTCAGAAGTGAATTGTCAGGATTTGACCAGCATATGGGGCTGGGACCCCGGCTGCAGGCAGAGCCCTCGGGACCCCAAGGTACCACCACCCGCAGCCCCAGCCCCGCTCTCAGCACATGGCATTCCCTCCCACCTGCAAAGGCAGAGCCATCCCTTCCCCTGCGGCTTTCCCCTCCCGGGGACTCAGGACCCCCAGCATCTCACGAACATTAGTTCATTCTCACAGCTTCTGTACTCTGGGTATTATTTTCTTCATGCTTAAGACGGGGAGCCAAGGCAACCAGATTAAAGGTGCTCACCACTGTTGGATGTCCAACAGGAGATGCTTTCAAAATTATTTTTTGTACTTTCAGCACTTCCCGTGCCCACGGTACAATTCCAACCGGGTCTGATTGCACCACAGGCTCAGATGTTCTGTACAGAGGGCCATGCAGTTAAACACCCAAATTACGATGAATGTATGGTCACCTCAGAAAAGTGGTCTCCGATTTAAAGACAACAGAATATGTTTTTTCCAGGATTTCAACCTTTTTCTTTTTTATTCTGCCTGCAGCAAGAGACCATTCTCTCTACAGCCCTCTCCTGCACCCACTACACCATTTCCCACGTCTATACTGAATGCAGCAACCATCTCCCACAGCACCGAGCCACGAGCTATCTCCTGAACAAGTTCATCCACGCATTGACCAAGCTGGGATGCTCTGGAAAAGTTAATCTCCAGCCCTGGTGCTGGAGGACCCGACGAGGTTGTGGCAGCTTCTAACCAAGGGACTTCACAGTCTGAAACTCTGGCACACTTAAGCCCATGCCTTCAACCAGGTTTCTTAGCGTGGTGCCTGAAGATGTGTGTGCATGGAGCGGACATATTATTTTATGCAGAAAAACTGAATTTTTGCCCAGCACACCGACAGACACTTTTCAGCCACTTTAATAGTGCTGGGAGGTTTCAAGAAAAACCATCATCCCGGTCCTAAACTGGGAGAAATCATCCTTACTTGAGTGATGTTGGAGAAGGCACTTCAATGGAGCTATGCTCACACACCACAGCTGATCAGCTGCTTACTGTAAGTTTTCCGGGTAGTCTCACTTCTTGTGGTAATACTATAATAAACACTCGCAAAAACACTCTCCCAAAAACCTTGAGGTTGAAAGTGTGAAAAATTCCCTACCATGCTTCAATACTTTGCTAGAGATTCAATAAAACCATCGTTATGCCAGAGCATTTTGAAGCTCACCTCAGCAACCAGAAAGGCCAGAAATTTAATTACAGCAAAGCAAAGCACAAACAAACACACCGGAATAAAAGAGAGCTCGGAAAGCATGCAGCACACGTCCCGGGGGATGCTGGGGCTCGGCAGGGCCCCCCACCCTGCTGCAGCCCCCTTGGAGGCGGCACAGCTCTGCCATATGAAGGACCAGGATGTCATGGATGACATAAACAAGACAGTTTTAATTCTGAGCATTTTCCCCCTGTTTCAGGGAAGTATCGCGGTCGCCACTTCAACCCCGCGCGAGCCAAAGGCAAACACAGGCGATGCCAGCTCGGTCTCCCAGGCAACCTCGGCCTTGGGAGGTTTAAGAAAAGGCGCACAAGCCTTAATAGGGATGATAAACCAAGGTCAGTAAGCGTGCTGGAAATTACACGTGTCAGTGCCCGCTTCACCGTGGCTCGTAATTAATCCCAAATTCGGCGGGTTGCATTTCCCGTGTGGCGATGTTATGGTCAGGATGCTCCCGTGCGTCAGGCACCCCGACGGCAAAAGGTGGGATGGGATGGAAGCTTGGAGCACAGCAAGTGCCCTCGGTGGGAGAGAAAACCCAGACTAAGCACCTGGGGACACCAGCCGGGAGGAGAAACAGCACTGCAGAGCATCGTGTCCCACCCCGGAACGTCGCAGCAAAAGGGATGGGCATTGCCCCACATCCCCACCACCCCGTTCTGCATTTATTTAAGATACAGCTTTCCCAGCCACCTTCGAGGTCCCAGGCTTTATCCTCCCGTTTTATATCTTTTTGGAGTCCCAACAGCCATGTCCTGGCAGGTCGCAGGGGCTCAGCCCTGCCACACTGCACCAGGCAAATGTCCCCGCTCCTGCGCGTTTTCCACCTGCTCCTCACTAGCTTCATCAGGAGCTAATTCTTCAAGGCGGGGATGTGGCTCTCCTCATTTCAAAGGTGTCCAGCACAGGCAAAACTACTTTCCCCCTTCCATGCAAATGCAGAGCCCCGGCTCCCTGCTGCTATTACCACAACCGCTCCTAACATCCCAGCTGATGTTTTCAGCTTCAAAGGAACCCGTTTGCCTCTGTTGGCTGTATCGCCAGCCAGAGCCAGACATACCTAATTCAGTTTTATTAACTTTAGTTATTAAGTTGTTTACCTATGAAGCACACAAAGTTATCTGAGAT